>NC_141144.1:46284442-46597609 GCF_053477565.2 Lygodium microphyllum
GGGTGGTCCTAGAGAACTGGGAGGCTTTTCACAAGATTTTACAATCGTTCGAACTTTAGGCAATGCGGGTTAGCACCTGTTTCATACCGTTTTAGGGAATTGGAATGGGACTACGCCCTATGGGCAGAGGGGTTGTGCGGCGCATCCCTCTCGTTTCTCATTCTCCTTGAACCAAGTGTGGTATGGATTTGCTTTAGATTGGGTAGCCCTGTGTAAAGTGAAATGCTCAGGTCTCGATGTTAGAATGCTATCAGGAGACCTTGACCAATAGGAACTCAAGTTTCAGGTCGATTCTAGTGGGTTCGGACGTGGACGTTCCGTTGTGAGGTAGACTCAAGAAACCCTAGGCGACAAACCCCGTGACATTCCAAGGGAGTGCAAGGTGGCGATGCTTAGATTCATTTTTCGACGAACTGCTAACACGTGCTTGGACAACCAATAGGCAGGCATGTCACACTGACCCAGCTGTAAAAATCGATACAATCCAGCAGTTAAATGAGGAAACTATATTTACTGCTACCCAGTGTTCCATAGAAAGAAAATTTGGAGAGATTGGGACCCATTTCATAGGTATGCCTAATGCTGTGCCTCTAGACCCCCTCTGATGAGAGGAGGTGAACCATTTTAGAGAGGGAGAAACTTCCCTCAATCTTCTGTCTAGATCATCTCCAGCAACCTTGATTTCCTGCAGAGCAATAATATCTACCGACTTTTCAAAAAGCCATGTATGGATTTTTTGAGACTTGGTAAGGTCAGAGAGACCCTTAATATTCTAGGAAAGGGCATTCATTTATGAACCCTCTTGTCTTTTTTAGACTTCCCTGACAGAGACTTCGACTTCTGGCTTGGCAGGCTCCAAGGCCCAATTATTATCCTTCTGAACTTCCATAGGATTAGGCAGAGGTGAAGGGGGGACATTTTCTTTATTGGCAAGGTCAACAGGAGGGGAGCATTGATTAAGATCCAACAGAGATGAAGATGACATGGGATTCAAGTTCGGTGGAAAGAGACTCCTCAGTATCAGATTTTGACACTTCAGACTCCAAAAAGTCACTATCATCAAAACCTGTAAGAGGAGCCAACACAAGGAAACGGTTGGGCTGTCAGATTTTGGGTTTTTCCTTAGATTTTTTTTAAAACCCTTACCTGAGTTCTAAGTGGTTTGTTTGCCCCTAGCATAGGTCACCATGGTAAACTTGCCTCCTTTAGACTCCATATCATTTTCCTTGGACTCTGGACTAGGGGCAGGGGAAAATTTGATGGGGCAATTTTTGACAAAGTGCAACTTGTGAAAGCAAGTATTGGGGAGATATTTGTAGCTAATCTCCTGCTGCTCAAACCACTCTCCATCATTAGTGTAGATAACCATGTTGGTGGGCAGGGCCGCAAAGATATCCATCTCTATGAGGCGAAGATATCCATCTCTATGAGGACTTGAGGGTGCCATGATGAAACATAATTGGTCTTCTATTTGCCACCTAAAACCTTACCCAGAGGAGCCCCTATCTTTTCCAAATGAGCATGGTACTGCATAGGCATGTTTGAAAATTCACCCCAGATAGGGTAGTTGACCAAGGCAGACTGTTCAAAACACCATATTGGGGAATATGGGAATTTCCCATAAGTTTGGGACAAGTGGTCAAATATTTAGATTTGTCATAACTTGAACACTATAACTCCAAATTGAATGTTCTATAGCTCAATAGATTCCATTTTTCAAGCACTTTCCAATGATAGGTCACATCACATGGTTTTGAGAAACTTATGAGCATGTTATTTGAGTGCCACCTTTTTAATATTCAAAAAATAGAAATTGGGAAATTCCCAAACTCATGAATATTGTGTTTCAGGGTTAAAGTCTTTGTACCACTGGAAAAGACTAAGTGGTGAAGACTTGATTATCCATTGCTTGTGGCTCGGGATAGAGAAGGCCATATCCTTGTGCTTAAACACAAACAGGTAGTGCCCCTTGGGCAGAGTCTGAATAGTCTCAAGGCCGACAAAGGACCCCACAGTGACCTCTGATCCACGACCTAAGTATCTCCACCGGGGATCTCGGAGCAGCAAGCAAACCAATCAAGGCCCTCTCTTCAAGATCTTTTTGTTTTTTCCAAATCTGAGATGCTGGAAGTGACACGAAGGGCTTACCTCCGAAGTCTGGAGCAGAGCTTCCTGTAAAATTTCCTTCGCCTTCTTCCCCAAAAAGTACCTCGGGCAGGACGGCTTTATCGTTATGGGTGCTAATTGTCAAAGCAACTTCTTTCTCTCTTACTCTTGGTTTGGGCAAGGCGTGACACTGAGGCTCCATTATCTCTAGTAGGTATAGCAGTGTGCAAATTCTAAGCAAGACCTTGTGGCAGAGAAGCCAGGAAGTCGTGGAGGATAGCAATTTTGGCCTACACGTTGACCTGAGGTGAGTTGTCGAGGATGAGCCTGTGGGGGAGAGGCAACTGAGATGGGACCCCCCACACGTTTGGATGCGCTTGAAGTGATTGGACTGGAGATGTCATTATGAGAGAGTGAGAGAGAGAGGGGCGTGACTCTCACAGTTACACCCTGACTAACCTCAAAAAGACTCTGTTCAAGCCATCGCTAAGCTTCCTTAGCACAAACCCTAAACCTTTGAACTCTTCTCCTCAAGGTTCCAATTTCCAAATGGTCCAAGGTCAAGGGAGATTTCAATAATGCAAATACTTTTAACACAGAATCAACTCGAACACTGGACAGACTTCTCTTTCTTCAGGTCGTTATTGCATTGACTAAGCTTAAATCCATAGACAAAGTCTGAAGACTTTATCAGTGTTTATAGGACCTGAGACTGGTTACTGGTATACTTTGACATTATCCCGTTTTCATCAAGCTGCCGGTGTGCGAGTCTGTGCAACCTGTTAACGCGAAAGGTAGATGACTTATAAGTTGTAAGCCAGGAGAAGTAGGCAATAGGTATATAGTATCAGGGATTATTTTTGCAACTTGCCACGCCTTTCCAATGGTAATTTTACTTGCTAAAGAAATGAGGAAATAAATCAAGACTTCTTGCGAAAGGCAAAATGAAAATTTTTCATTTCTCAAAGAAAGGTAAAAATATCATAGCCTTGCCTATGAAAGGCATATATTTTTTAAAAAATTAATTAATATTATTATTAAAAATAATTTGAAAACTTGTGACTCTGTGACTCTATGAGTCGTGACTCGTGAGTTGTGAGTCGTGACTCACTGTCAAGTTTCAACTGACTACACAGTGACTAGGGATTTGAAAATTGATTCTTGAATTTCGTTACGACTTCAAAGTTCAGAGACTGTTAGGAGTCAGGAGTCCTCGTCGCTCGACAGTCAACTCCTCAGGACACTCTCTGGAGTCCTACCTAGTACCGCCATCGCCTCACGGCTCGTCTTAGGCCTGCATCATCACTGGGCCTGGGCCCTGGGGCTGTGCACCACAGCACTATGCACTGTGCAGTGTGCAGTCACACTGTCACCGACTCACCAGTGTGCACTGTAGTCTGTGCACTGTGGCACTGTGGCCCCCTGCAGGCTGCCACCTGGCCCGTCCGTTCGAACTTCGGCCGCCCGGCACCGGCATTGACGGTTGGAGTCTCGAGAGTGGAGACGTCACTCAGCACTGGTGTCACGACTCAAGAGTGTGGCCCCCTACGGCCCTGCCACTGTCCACCTGGAGGCTGGGGCGTGCCTGCAGCCCGTCGCGCGCCTATTTGCGTGACGCGTCATGTGACTTCGGTGGCCGACTCCCTGCACGGCGCCCAGGCCCCGCAGCCCACGGGCCGCTAGGCTCTTGCTAGTGGCCCAGGGCCCAGAGGCGAGTGCCCGCTCGACTCCCTACACGCCGACACAGTGCCCGCTTGCCCGCTCAACCGTCTGCCTGCCCGCCCAACCGCCCGCTCGCCTGCCTGCCCGCCCGACCGCCCAGTGCCCGCCGGACTTCCTGCCCGGCGCCTAGTGCCCAGTGCCTCCTGCGGGCCACCCGTCGTTCGACTCCCCGTGGCCACTTATCAAGGTAGGTGCACTGCCACATATGACATCTCTGTTTATGTCATATGCATTTTCTTTTTTGCACATAGAGAGAGAGAGAGAGAGAGAGAGTGTGTGTGTATGTGTATTGCCCGCGCGCGCCCACGTGTATATGCTAAGCCTAGTACCATTGTTGTGTGGGCTTGTGTATTGATTAATGATAGCATATAAGCTATATGTCTTTCTTCAGATTATGGGTCTTGGTCGGCCAAAGAGAGATACTCTACAATTAAGTATTTCTAGTGCATTCTCTCGAAAGAGAATTGCACAAAGGGACATTGTGGGATCATCATCGAATTCGATTAGTTCTCAAGCAGGTCAAAATGATGATGTAGATACATCAGCCATGGCATTGCATGCTGAAATATGCAACACAGATGTCAGAAATTCAAGTGATGATATGCATGGTGAATGGGTTATAGATACAAATATGCACTTGGAAATGCCGCACAATGCTTCATGTGAGGTTATTTTTAATGATGTAGGAAACGATCATGTATGGAATGCAAGCTCTTTGCAAAATGCTAGCAGTGATGGTATGACATGTGATAATGCATTTAATGCTAATATATCAACAAGTTTGGATTTGAATATGCCATTGTAAAGTGTGATTGATGATGGTGGAGATGGATTACATCCAAGTCATGTGGATTTAGCTTCTTCTCTTGAATATGCATTAATGAATCTTCATGAGATTCAAGCCCAATATGCTACGCATGGTCAAAGGACAAATGAAAAGCCTCCCAAAAAGCAGAAGGATATTTGGACTTATAAGGAGCACTAGAAGGTGTATTATGAATGGAGTTATTCATCTTATGATGATGAGGGGCAACAAAGAGTACATTGTCTTTGGTGTACACACTTCAAAATGCAAAATCCTTTTGGCAAAACAGGTAGCAAGAATGTTCAAAGACTTGGTCTAAAAGGCCATTAACAGTCAAAAGAGCATAAAAAGGCAAAGCAAATGTGGTTTGAAAAGCAAAAAAGGACCACTTTGCCCATTGAAAAGCATGTGCAAGTTTTGCATGATAGTGAAGAGGCAAAAAGGATATCTCGCATCAAATTACTTCTTCAAAAGATGCATGGAATTGCTTTGAGAGAAAAACCTATTTCTGACTTTGAGGCAGATGTTGAGGAACTAGTTTTCTAGGATGTGCCGAATGCACCGACAGTGAACTCTTATGGTGCATACACATCTTCATATGCTGCAAAGCTTTTTCTCACAGCTTGTCATAATGTGTATTATGATAAGATCAGTATTGAACTAAAGGAAAGTCCATACTTCTCAATAATGGTTGATGAAAGCACAGACATGTCATGTAATCATAGAATGATTGTATGTATCACGTATCTTACTGAAAAAGAGAATGGGTCCATTTGTAGTCGATTTATGAGACTATTGGAGACAGTAGATGGTTCCGTAGATGCATTGTATGCAAGTCTTACATCATACCTCTTGGAGCTTGAGTTACCTAAGGCAAAACTTGTTGGTTTTGCAAGTTATGGATGTATTGTAATGACTGGTTGTCAAAATGGCCTTGTGACTCAATGCCTTTGAGTTGCCTGTGCAAGAGGTTTTAAGAAGGCATGATATTTGTTGGCTTTCACGAGGTGATGTTGCACTAAGGTTTGTAAAACTTATGCCTGCCTTATTGCATCTTTTGAAGTTAGAAAGTCATGATGACTTTCTTACATCTTTCAAGATACAATTCTTTCTACACATTGTTGCAGATGTATTTCATTATTTAAACATGCTCAATCTAAAATTTCAAAGCAGATGCATTTCATTATTTAAACATGCTCAATCTAAAATTCCAAAGCAAAAATGTTGATGTGACTTCCATTGGCACTGAGCTTGTAGTGACAATGGAGACATTGGAGACAAGGTTTCTTGGAGATGTATTTGGCATTGGAGCACAACAATTCACATCCTTTGTTGAAAAAGCCAATGATGGATATCTCCGCTATACATGTGATGCATATGGACAAGAAGTGCATGCTCTTCACACTCGTTCATTGGGAGATAAGGATACAAGTGGCAATCTAAACTCTTGGGAGAGTTGCATATCTATGGGTAGACAATTTGTTGGAAAAATTATATCATCCTTGTGTCTACGATTCAAAGACATAAAACTCTTTGAAGCAGCAAAAGTATTTAGTCCAAAAGACTATTCTATTGAGCACAAGGCAATGTTTGCAATGGGAAGGATCTGGATGCCTATTTTGTTAGAAAAATTTGGGGACTTGGTTGATGTGAATGCATGTAACTTGCAGTATGAGGATTTCATGATTCGATTGAAAAGGATTTGTCTAGGCATGAGTATGCATGAGGCATGGCCAATATGTGGAGTTGATGAGCATTGGGAGCAACTATATGGAGAAATGAAGAAACTTTGGTGAGCTTGTTTAGTGAGCTGACCCTTGGATTCACGCATTTTTGCTCGGAGAGAGGGTTTTCTCAAATGAATAGAATTAAGTCTCTTGAGAGAAATCGCTTAACTTTGGAGACATTAAATATGTTGATGTTTTTATCCTACAATGGTGAGAAAAATCCTCGTGTTGTGGATTGGGATGCCATGTACATTGCTTGGGATGGCTTGAAAGAGCATCGAAATCCCAATGTGATGACAACATAAGAAAGTGGTTATCTTCTTGTTGCTTTCGACGGCATGTGTTGATCTATTAAGTTTTTTTCTCAATATAATAAAGAATGTCTAAGCTTGCATTTATGATAATTTTTGAAGCCTTACATTGTGGTTTGTGTCTTTAGTTTAGTAGAGACTTGTAACTGTTAAGTTTATATAATATATTTTTTTAATTTATATATTGAAAAACATATTTTAAGAAATGCATTTTTTTAATGGCTATGCTCTCGAAAGGCACTAGAAAAAATTTGCCTTAAATCCTAAAGAAAGGTAACCTTGAAAAATGCCCTTCTTGTGATAATAGGGTCTTACTTGCAAAAATAAAGGCTGTACAGTATACTTGACGTTAGGACGTTTTCATAAAGCTTCCGGTGTAGGAGTCCATGCGACCTGTTAATGCCAAAGGCAGATGACTTCTAAATAAGACCCGACTCCCGAGACTCCAAGAGTTTCACTGCAGGACGCATAAAAGGCGCTCGGGGGGATCACACGTAGCTCTATCCTTCTATACTATAGGTAGTCGGCACGAGTCATGACCCTTCTAAAGAAGGCAGTGAGTATATAGTATAGATAGTGTGCCGACTGTGGAGGCAGCGCCCGGATGCCTCCGCCCTCTCTCTCGCTGCCCCCATCATAGACGCAAATGGCCGAAGATAAATATCAGTATGGGCCCCAGACTTTTGCAGACGTGTCGGTTTTCTTCCTGTGATTGGCCGGTTGTTTAATTTTTTATATTTATTTGAATAATGAATTTCGATGATGGAGCTCTGTCATCATCCTCTCATGCGGGTGCATGGTTCTGAGCGTCTGCCTGTGACCGAGAGGGTGTAGAGATCGAAACCTGGGAATCAGTCGGGGAAAGACCAAACCTCATTTTAGGGGCCTTTTTAATCTATGGGACCTATAATTACCTTGTACAGGCTGAACCCATCAAGATCTGTGGGGCCCGTGCTGATATATATCCACAGCCACCTTGGAGGACGCTTGATCGGCGACGAGCGTAGCAGCTATAGTTATCAATAGTTATAAGAATAGCCCGTGGCCCAGCTACTTAGTCCTCCTCCTCCTCCTCCTTCAGCAGCTACAGCTAATCTCATGCCCCCCTTATATGTATCATCTATTCATCCATCTAAACTATAATCCTGTTCTCTCTGCAAGCCTACACTATCCCCCCTTATATGTATCTTCATCCATGTAAACTATAATCCTCTCTCTTTGTAAGGCTACATATCCTAATTTCAACCCTCCCCAGGGTACTAAGCATAATAAACTTTTGAATAAAATGCCACATAATTATCTCGAGCAAACGCCTTCTGAGGACATTACTTGATATGTAACACAACCTCCAGCAAGTGTCGACAAAAATGTAGGGGTGGAGGCTCTACATAGCAGCATGTCAATCCCCATCCATTTGCTCATAACAGCAATAAACATATTATTTTTCAAACATCACATTTGAGCCTCTAATTCTGATTTCGCACCAATTAGGAAAGTCCTATTGGATTCATTTTCGAGCGAACAGGGCAGATCACCACGTATTAAGCATGTAATCATCATTTAAGCCAATTATAAAGGCCATCATTTTCATACTATCATGTATGATTGCTGCAATCGAGTTCTTCCTTTAGCTTCCCAACCATCCTTTGTGTTACTATCTCTTCTTCTCCCTTTAGGGTAATGATTGTGAAGAGTTTCTTCATATGTTAGCCAGCATCGTCCATCCTTGTGTGATGCTACCACTTTTTGCTTTAGCTGCCCAACCATCCTCTTGTGTTATAATCGACTTCTCCCTGTAGCTTTGTAAATATGGAGTATTTTCTTCATGTTGGACAGCATCATCTCTCCCAATGTCTTCCTTAAAACCACCTTGTGAGTGAAAAATCTTTGATTGATGGATATCGGCCAATCGTTGCTAGCTTACTCTTCACCAACAATGGGCCCGCCATTAGGGATGCATCCTTGTGAAGCCCTCTTATTTGTACCAATCAACAACCAAAGCCCAAAAGCATTGCTTAAAACCTACAATCTCAATAAGTGCAATCCGAAGTGCTAATGAAACTATTGATGACCATCATTCAATAGGTAAGATTACCTCTTCATCTATTGATGACCATCATTCAATAGATAAGATTAAATCTTCATCAGTAACATGTGGAGTTTCTCCTGCAATTGTAAAAAGAGAAGCACTGTAGCGTGTCCACTAGAATCATCCAGGACACGTCTTAGCAGTCCATCGGAAAGGATGTCTAGAAAGCTCCGCCCGGCATTCCCATGGAATGTTACGGGACTTGCGATCTAGGTCTTCCCACGTCTGCCACGTAGCGGAAGTATCCTGGCCGTTCCCACTTAGGATCGACCTGAATTAGGGTTTTCCTGATTTGGTCATTAGCTAACAGCAAATAGCGTCAGACCCGAGCGAACTACTTTACGCAGAAACGCCAGGTCCGAAGCATATTCACGTTGTACTTGGTTCAAGGAGAATGGGAAACGAGAGGGATGCAAGGCTCAACCTCTCTGCCATAAGGCATAGTCCCATTCCGTTCCCCTAAAACAGCGTAAATCGGGTAAGACGTAACTCTAGGTCATTGCTCTCATTTATTCGTTTTGATGATGATGATCATCCCGCTGTTCTTCGAGATTTTTGAGAAAAGTTCTCGGCTAACCGGGACCACCCAACCGTAGGACGGACCCATGGCCCATCCTTCGCACTTTCCTCAGTTTGTTTTAGTTATATAATTATCTAACACAATAATTTGACATATAACAATCAGCTTCTTTAATTACTCCTGTTAAGCACTGGTTCCTTCACGTAATCTTATCACGTGACATAGAAAAACAATATCAGCCAAATTCTTTATTATCATTTCATCATTTTATTTTTGAAATACAAGGAGTTCCGCCCGTAGGCTTGTCCATAATCCGCCCAAAGGCTATCCAGTAATCCGCCAGGGATCACTATTCCAAGCTTCTGCCCGTAGACTGGTATGCGGGCCTCGAGATCCAATCCCGAGTCACATTAGCCTCTTGTGCAGGACCTGGAAGGCGAGGGATTTACGGCCAGAGCCCCCCCTGGTACCCAAGCGTCCTCCTGCTCCAAGTAGAACTCAACGGAGAGACCTCTCGCGGCGGGTTCGGTCCACGTTCCCGGCGCGGTCAACAACCCCCTTGGTTAGGGTCAGGCAGGCAGTCAGGGGTAACTGAAGCTGCCACTCCCTTTAGGCCTTCAACCTGAAGCTTTAAATATCTTTTCATCCTTTAGTTCCTTGAGCAAACAATGCAAACAGTGCTTTCTAAACTGTTACAAGCACAATCAATTCCAGTGATCGTTTATTTGGCCAATTTCTAAGGAGTGAATCCTTCTCTCCGAATGCATCCAGCATTCGATCCGGGATCAATTGTGACTTGGCAAGATCCCCAAGGGTTTGTTTGTTCACCCTATTGTCCTTGGGTTAAGGCCATACCCTGTTAACCCAACTTAACCAATACCTTAGGTTTTATTAACAGTAAATCCTGGCGACCATGTCGCTCCAATTTATTGATTGATCATTTGCTTCCGAGCGAATACCTAACTTCCCTTTACTTGGCAATTTTTCCCAAGAAAGGTGATATAACAGGATGACTACTCATCCTCTTGCAAGAACTTGCCAACCTCATTCCAAGAAATGGCAAAACTCTCTTGTGAACAAACCACAAGTCTATGCGATGTTGCAACTTATTGCACAAGTGTTGCATCTATTCCATGGGATCATTTCACCCATTGAATGGCGTTTTTTTTCTTTTGGTCACGGAATTATCTCCAGACGAGAAGCAGGGTTTAGGGTGTCTTCTTACCCAACCCATTCCTAATTACACTAGGCCAACAAGGTCCTAGGAATTCCAACTTAATCCGAGTTTCATCATTTGAACGAGTGATCCTTAGGGTAGAAACCTTAGATCGTTTTATGCATGAGCGTCTAATTGTGCCCTACATTTCGTGAATGTGGGTAGGACCTTTGGTTTAAAGGTTCATCTTGGTAACAGGTGCGTGAAACTAGGTCAAGTCCTTAATGTGCTAAACCCTAGCTAGCACTTGGAGTATATTGTATCGATTTAACCATCCTAAATGAGTCCTTTGTGGTTTAGGTGTTTTGGGTAAACCCATTTACTTGTCTTACGACAAGGACGAACCATTCCTAAAGATATTGTCTTGATCTAAGAGGGGAAAAACTAGTTGCATTACGTCATAACTCACGTAAGCACGCGATTCATTTCCTCTAGATTCACAATCCCTAACTACTCTTGTTAAGACCAAGCACCTGCTAAAATTCACATAACTTCCATTGATCCCTACTAGGACCTGGATTCACGATTCATGCTATTAAGCTTTTAGGGTTTTATGTTAAAATGAACCGTGCAGCCTTTCCCTAACTACTCTTCTGAAAGAAATATTCATACACTGAATGAATGAAATTCTTACGTGCGATGAGTGTGCAACATGCAATCCTTTCCTAACTACACGTAGTTAAATGAGATTTATGCCAATTGAAGCTAGAGTTAACCTATTTAATACAGCCCTTAGAATTATTCCCATGCTTTGTTATTTCCTACGAGTGATAACAACTTCCTTAATGAATCATTACCAAGAAGATTTATCTAAAAATGTGACATGCCATTAATCTTTCCATGCCTAGTAAAAAAAAAGTGTACCTCAATAATTTCAACCTTGTAATGAGGCAACAATTGACCTAGGCTTGTCACTTTTGAATGAACAAAAGGAAACTTATTGGTAAGGTCCTAAAAATGCATAGACACCTTATGTTCTTTTCATTCATTCCATTGAACGTACCAATGACCAATTTTCATATTTTTAAGCTAATCCTAGTAAATTGTTCAAATAGCCAATTCATTTTCCAATTGCAGTTAACTTGACTAGGTGAATTTGAACATGCATGAGTGCTTCCTAATCCATGAAGTTATTGTGACTAATTCAATACTTTTGTGTGGAATCCAAATAGATAAAACCTAGATATGTGGACTCCGAGAAATATCCACGTATATACTAGGAGAAGATCCTCCCGCAGGCACACCTTGTGGCTTTTTAGGGACCATCATAGGCATGATTTTGGCTTGTGGTTTGCCTTCGTGGTCTACCAATTTACTTACCTTGGTATGCAGCCTTATGATCTTTGCCTTTCTCCATCATACATAGGAGATTCCTTCGCGGGACTTGAGATGAACGGTGCTTGCAGAAAAAGGGCTTTATGAGCTTCTTTGGGAAGAACCCGGGGTGGCTAGGAATGGGTTTACGGATGGCTTGTGGGCTTTGAAGCCTATTTGCGGAAAGGCCCTTACGATAGGTCTTGCGGGAAGGGAGATTTATAAGTTTCTTCTTCTTTTCTTCAAAATTCCGAGGCTAGGAATTGGCTTGTGGGTGATCGGTGGGAAGGGTTTATAGGCTTCCCCTTCGAAGCCCGGGGAGGAAAAGATGATTGGTGGAAAATCTAGTGGGAAGGGCCTTTGTCGCCTCCTTTTCTTCAAAGCTCGGGATGGGCCTATTGTGTGATCTGGTAGGAAGGGGTGTTATGGAAGCCCCTTAGAAGCTTCCAAATAAGAAGCTTCTAGCTTCTGATCATGGACAATAGCATGGTATTACCACGTGGGTTGAAATGGCATCAAATGGCCGGATGGAAAAGAGTGGACTTTGACTTGACATGATGGTGGTGTATCAAGCCGCAGGCGAAGTTGGCAGCTTTCGGCAATGGTAGCGGTGGGCTCTGTCACAGGCGGCGGTGTACGTCTGAGCTGGCGGCTCCCTTTCCTCCTCACGGTGTAGCACGACAACTCGTTGCTCCAGTCCTCCTTCCTCCACACACGTCTACAATGGCAGCTTCGAGCCTCCCACAGTCTGGCGTAGTCTCTCCCTTCTTCAACACCTCCTTCACGGCAGCCTCCTTTACGGCAGCCTCTTCCGCGGCAGCCCCCTCCCTAGCTATCCCATACCACTTAAATAGGTGAGGGGGAGGGGGTCCTCCCTCTCCCACGCAGCATCATGCATGCCTACATTCCCTTACGAGCTCCAGCTAGATGGTAAGTCATAGCAGCTCCCCTCTCTCTCCTCCAGCACGATCGTTGGCTGGATTTTTTTTAAAAAAACATACCATAAATCCAAAATTTCATCTTGATTTCTTTCCAAGAGAGGATTCACACAAGCATAAGCGGGTTTCCTTGACTTTGGTCTTGTTCATGCCAATGGAGATTGTACAATTTCACTGTCCAAATATTCAATGCCGTCATTCCCTTGCATGAGTATCATATGGGTGTGAAATATTTACAACGGAAATATTACATTCTCTCCCCCTTGGAGGAATCGAGATGCCCTCATCTCGAGATAAACTGGGGGATATTGAGGATTGAGAGTGCTTTCATCCATCCAAGTGGCATCCTCCTCGGGATAAACTTTCCACTGGGCGAGGCATTCTCTCAAGGTTCTGGATCTCAGTTGTCTCTCCCTAACATCTAAGATCCTGTCATGCCTTAGTTCAAGGATTCCTTGACTAGGCATTACAACTTGTTGGTCATCGAGTACATGGTTAGGATTAGGTACATACTTCTTCAATAGGATGATATGGAATATATTATGAACCTTTAGGTTTTCAAGGAGTTGCAATCTATCAGCATTAGATCCTAGGCACTTAAGGATCTTGTATGGTCAAGAATACCTTGGACTTAGCTTCTTGCAATCTCCTAAGGATAGGGAACTCTTTTTAGGGCGCACACGAATGAAGACCATGTCTCCTTCTTTGAAGACTCTTACTTGATGTTTCAAATCTGCGTATGCCTTTTGTCTATCCTTGGCCGCTTGTATGTCTTGTCTTATTGACTTTATTTGATCATTCATGTCTTTCAACATCTGTCTTGATGCTTCAACTCTTAGGTTTGGATCAGAAAAGTTTAGGGGACTTCGACAATCATGACCATACAATGCCTGGAAAGGGGTCATCTGAATACCTTGTTGGTAAGAAGTATTGTAGGCAAATTCAACTGAAGGCAAGTATTGAATCCACCTTTTTGGCTCACGACAGCAGTGTGCCCTAAGCATGTCCTTGATGACTTGATTTATTTGCTCCGTTTGGTCATCAGTTTGGGGATGGTAAGCTGTATTAAAACAGAGTTGAGTCCCAATAGCTTCAAAGATAGCTCTCCAGAAGTGTGATGTGAAGAGAGAATCATGATCACTAATGATTCTTCTGGGTAACCCATGTAGCTTGAATATCTCCTTGATAAACAACCTTGCAATGTCTGAGGCTTTATAGTTTGTCTTTACCAGAATAAGGTATGCAACCTTAGTCAACATGTCAACCACAACCATGATGGAGTGGTATCCTCCCTAAACTTGGGGTAGGCCAATCAACAAAGTCCATACTGATGAATTCCCATTTCATTTGGGGAACGTCAAGTGGTTGCAACTTCCCTGGCATTTTGACATGTTTGTCTTTGATACGTTGACAAGACAAACACTCAGTAAAATATTTGAGAATGTCACCATTAAGCCTCTCCCAATGGTAGCTTTTCCTAACTGCAATGAGAGTCTTGGCATAGCCAGGATGTCCTGAGAAAGGGGAATCATGAGCTTCCCACAATATCTTCTACTTAAGTGACTGGCTTGCTGGTATACATACTCTCGTCCTATAGTAGACAAGTCCACTATTGACAGAGAATTCATGATACTTAGCCTCTAGCTTTTGTTCCTGGTCCTCGATAGAGATTTCCCTTAGCATCCTTTGATAGGCTAGATCATGGCATCCTTCCTCTCTAGCTAGCTCAAGTATGGGGTTGTTCGGCATGGACACCTTTGTGGCTAGAGATCTAGCTATTGATGGATTTTGCAAGATTAGAGAATTAAGGAATGCCTTCCGACTGAGTGCATCAGCAACTACATACTCCTTTCCAATTCGGTACTTGATCTTAAGGTCACACTCCTCCAGCACTTCAATCCAGTGACATTGCCTCATGTTGAGCTTGTTCTAGGTAAAGTTCCACTTGAGACTTTTTATGATCAGTCACTAGTGTAAACTTGTTACCCAGCAGGCAGTGTCTCCAAAGCTTGACAACTAAAAGTTCAAGATCACGGGTAGCATAATTCTTTTCATGGCTCTTCAGTTTCTTGAAGATTAGGCTGTAGGATGACTTTTCTACATAAGCATGCTAGTATCAGTTACTACCTCTACTCCTTACTGTGGTCTAGAAGTTTTAGGATCGGTGCTGATACCAAACTTTGCTTCAACCTATCAAAGCTAGTTTGTTTGGCAGTTGACCATGCAATGGACGTTTGCTTCTTCAATAATTTTGTCAAAGGTGCTGCAATCAAAGCATAGTTTTTTATGAAGAGCCTATACCATCTTGTCGATCCAAGAAAGCTACATATTTCTTTGACAGTTGTTGGTATTTGGCCATCCTAGAACATTTCTGACTTAGGCCGGTTCCACTGAGATTCCTTCTGCTGATATGATGAATCCCAAATAACCAATCTGACGTTTGAGGAATGCACATTTCGTCATTTTAGCATACAACTTGTGTGATCTCCTTGTCTCAAGGAAAATCCGATGTTGGGGTTCATGATCTCCTTCCTGTTTGGAACAGACCAGAGTGTCATCAAAGAATACGAGCACGAAGTTATCAAGATATGGTCTAAAGATATCCTGCATTAACCTATTGAATGTGGCAGGCACATTCGTAAGCCTAATGACATAACTAGAACTCAAAGTGTCCATATCTAGTGTTGAAGGTCGTCTTTGGGATATCTTCTTCCTTGATTCTTATCTGATAGTAACCAGATCTAAGATAATCTTGGAGAAGATCTTGGCACCCTGAAGACTATCAAGAAGCTCATCTATTCTAGGAATATGATATTTGTTCTTGACTGTTGATTGATTCAACCCTCTGTAATCAATACATAGTCGAAGTGTTCCATCTTTCTTTTTCTAGAACAGTACAGGTGCTTATCATGGTGAACTGCTAGGACGGATGTAGCCCTCTGATCTAGCACTTGATTGAGTTGTTCCTTCAGTTCAATTGCTTCCGGTATAGACATTCTATAGGGTCTCTTCTCAATTGGCGCAGCTCCTATTACTAGCTTGATCTCATGATCTACTTCTCTTTGAAGCGGGAGTTCTGTTAACTCTTCAGGAACTACGTCCGCATATTCCTTTAGCCAAGTGACCAAATCACTTTACTTCTTTATCAATATTCATAGTCAAGACAATCGTTGATTTAAAAAAAAATTTATTCCATTCATATCAGCATAGCCCTTTCGAGGTACAATTATTTCTTGGGGCGATGGAACAAGTTGATACATTAATTCGAGGAGAATAATATGTTGTATGGATTTGGGTCATCGATTTTCAGGAATCGATAGTTCATTGGAAGATTAGGGTATCTTTTCCTTCGATATCCATTCTTCTCATGACGCCCCAAAACTTTGATTCGGTCGGCAGGAATTCTTTGAATCACTTCCCCGTACACATACTTATTCTGGTTAACCCTTCGACCCCCGACCTGTAGGGTCGCGTTTGAGACTCATATTCTGGTTAACCCTTCGACCCCCGACCTGTAGGGTCGCGTTTGCGTGAGTCTCAACAAAGACGAACAGCTTCACGATCTTTAAATCCTCCATCCACTTGATTCTCTTCAAGTTAATTTGGAGGTACGCAGGTCGATAGGCAGTTATGTAATAGATCCCTGAAACACCCATCCATCTCCATTCCACGTACACATGCGATGGATTGTAAATGCGGTCTAGGATGTTCATCATCTCAACCCTTTGTCAATAATCCGTGGAATGCATCGCGGTCATAAACATGACTCGAAATACTAAGAACCTGTTCCATGCTTCATAATTCTGCAAGACATCATTGAAGTAAGGAAATGTTTGGAACAATAACTTTTGCTTTACTTCTTCTTATTAAAATTTCTTAAAAACAAGTCCTTTGTTGGTTTGCTCTGATACCAACTGTAGCGTGTCCACTAGAATCATCCAGGACATGTCTTAGCAGTCCATCGGAAAGGATGTCTAGAAAGCTCCGCCTGGCATTCCCATGGAATGTTACGGGACTTGCGATCTAGGTCTTCCCGCGTCTACCACGTAGCGGAAGTATCCTGGCCGTTCCCACTTAGCATCGACCTGAATTAGGGTTTTTCTGATTTGGTCATTAGCTAACAGCAACTAGCGTCAGACCCGAGCGAACTACTTTACGCAGAAACGCCAGGTCGGAAGCAGATTCACGCTGTACTTGGTTCAAGGAGAATGGGAAACGAGAGGGATACAAGGCTCAACCTCTCTGCCATAAGGCATAGTTCCATTCCGTCTCCCTAAAACAACGTAAATTGGGTAAGACGTAACTCTAGGTCATTGCTCTTATTTATTCGTTTTGATGATGATGATCATCCCGCTGTTCTTCGAGATTTTTGAGAAAATTTCCCGGCTAATGGGGACCACCCAACCGTAGGACGGACCCATGGCCCATCCTCCGCACTTTCCTCAGTTTGTTTTAGTTATGTAATTATCTAACACATTAATTTGACATATAACAATCAGCTTCTTTAATTACTCCTGTTAAGCACTGGTTCCTTCACGTAATCTTATCACGTGACATAGAAAAACAATATCAGCCAAATTCTTTATTATCATTTCATCATTTTATCTTTGAAATACAAGGAGTTCCGCCCATAGGCTTGTCCATAATCCGCCCGAAGGCTATCCAGTAATCTGCCAGGGATCACTATTCCAAGCTTCTGCCCGTAGACTAGTATGCAGGCCTCGAGATCTAATCCCGAGTCACGTTAGCCTCTTGTGCAGGACCCGGAAGGCGAGGGATTTACGGCCAGAGCCCCCCCTGGCACCCAAGGATCCTCTTGCTCCAAGTAGAACTCAATGGAGAGACCTCTCGCGGCGGGTTCGGTCCACGTTCCCAGCGCGGTCAACAACCCCCTTGGTTAGGGTCAGGCAGGCAGTCAGGGGTAACTGAAGCTGCCACTCCCTTCAGGCCTTCAACCTGAAGCTTTAGATATCTTTTCATCCTTTAGTTCCTTGAGCAAACAATGCAAACAGTGCTTTCTAAACTGTTACAAGCACAATCAATTCCAGTGATCGTTTATTTGGCCAATTTCTAAGGAGTGAATCCTTCTCTCCGAATGCATCCAGCATTCGATCCGGGATCAATTGTGACTTGGCAAGATCCCCAAGGGTTTGTTTGTTCACCCTATTATCCTTGGGTTAGGGCCATACCCTGTTAACCCAACTTAACCAATACCTTAGGTTTTATTAACAGTAAATCCTGGCGACCATGTCGCTCCAATTTATTGATTGATCATTTGCTTCCGAGCGAATACCTAACTTCCCTTTACTTGGCAATTTTTCCCAAGAAAGGTGATATAACAGGATGACTACTCATCCTCTTGCAAGAACTTGCCAACCTCATTCCAAGAAATGGCAAAACTCTCTTGTGAACAAACCACAAGTCTATGCGATGTTGAAACTTATTGCACAAGTGTTGCATCTATTCCATGGGATCATTTCACCCATTGAATGGCTTCTTCTTTTTTTGGTCACGGAATTATCTCCAGATGAGAAGCAGGGTTTAGGGTGTCTTCTTACCCAACCCATTCCTAATTACACTAGGCCAACAAGGTTCTAGGAATTCCAACTTAATCCGAGTTTCATCATTTGAACGAGTGATCCTTAGGGTAGAAACCTTAGATTGTTTTATGCATGAGCGTCCAATTGTGCCCTACATTTCGTGAATGTGGGTAGGACCTTTGGTTTAAAGGTTCATCTTGGTAACAGGTGCGTGAAACTAGGTCAAGTCCTTAATGTGCTAAACCCTAGCTAGCACTTGGAGTATATTGTATCGATTTAACCATCCTAAATGAGTCCTTTGTGGTTTAGGTGTTTTGGGTAAACCCATTTACTTGTCTTATGACAAGGACGAACCATTCCTAAAGATATTGTCTTGATCTAAGAAGGGAAAAACTAGTTGCATTACGTCATAACTCACGTAAGCACGTGATTCATTTCCTCTAGATTCACAATCCCTAACTACTCTTGTTAAGACCAAGCACCTGCTAAAATTCACATAACTTCCATTGATCCCTACTAGGACCTGGATTCACGATTCATGCTATTAAGCTTTTAGGGTTTTATGTTAAAATGAACCGTGCAGCCTTTCCCTAACTACTCTTCTGAAAGAAATATTCGTACACTGAATGAATGAAATTCTTACGTGCGATGAGTGTGCAACATGCAATCCTTTCCTAACTACACGTAGTTAAATGAGATTTATGCCAATTGAAGCTAGAGTTAACCTATTTAATGCAGCCCTTAGAATTATTCCCATGCTTTGTTATTTCCTACGAGTGATAACGACTTCCTTAATGAATCATTACCAAGAAGATTTATCTAAAAATGTGACATGCCATTAATCTTTCCATGCCTAGTAAAAAAAAAGTGTACCTCAATAATTTCAACCTTGTAATGAGGCAACAGTTGACCTAGGCTCGCCACTTTTGAGTGCACAAAACGAAACTTATTGGTAAGGTCCTAAAAATGCATAGACACCTTATGTTCTTTTCATTCATTCCATTGAACGTACCGATGACCAATTTTCATATTTTTAAGCTAATCCTAGTAAATTGTTCAAATAGCCAATTCATTTTCCAATTGCAGTTAACTTGACTAGGTGAATTTGAACATGCATGAGTGCTTCCTAATCCATGAAGTTATCGTGACTAATTCAATATTTTTGTGTGGAATCCAAATAGATAAAACCTGGATATGTGGACTCCGAGAAATATCCACGTATATACTAGGAGAAGATCCTCCCACAGGCGCGCCTTGTGGCTTTTTAGGGACCATCGTAGGCATGATTTTGGCTTGTGGTTTGCCTTCGCGGTCTACCAATTTACTCACCTTGGTATGCAGCCTTATGATCTTTGCCTTTCTCCATCATACATAGGAGATTCCTTCGCGGGACTTGAGATGAACGGTGCTTGCAGAAAAAGGGCTTTATGAGCTTCTTTGGGAAGAACCCGGGGTGGCTAGGAATGGGTTTACGGATGGCTTGTGGGCTTTGAAGCCTATTTGCAGAAAGGCCCTTACGATAGGTCTTGCGGGAAGGGAGATTTATAAGTTTCTTCTTCTTTTCTTCAAAATTCCGAGGCTAGGAATTGGCTTGTGGGTGATCGGTGGGAAGGGTTTATAGGCTTCCCCTTCGAAGCCCGGGGAGGAAAAGATGATTGGTGGAAAATCTAGTGGGAAGGGCCTTTGTCGCCTCCTTTTCTTCAAAGCTCGGGATGGGCCTATTGTGTGATCTGGTAGGAAGGGGTGTTATGGAAGCCCCTTAGAAGCTTCCAAATAAGAAGCTTCTAGCTTCTGATCACGGACAATAGCGTGGTATTACCTCGTGGGTTGAAATGGCATCGAATGGCCGGATGGAAAAGGGTGGACTTTGACTTGACATGATGGTGGCGTATCAAGCCGCAGGCGAAGTTGGTTGCTTTCGGCAATGGTAGCGGTGGGCTCTGTCACAGGCGGTGGCGTACGTCTGAGCTGGCGGCTCCCTTTCCTCCTCACGGTATAGCACGACAACTTGTTGCTCCAGTCCTCCTTCCTCCACACACGTCTACAATGGCAGCTTCGAGCCTCCCACAGTCTGGCGTAGTCTCTCCCTTCTTCAACACCTCCTTCACGAGAGCCTTGTTCAAATTCAAAGAGGCAGATTGATGACAGACAGAGTGAAGCAACAAGCTTCCTCTCTCACACTCTATTATTCATACCACACTCAATAGTGAAAGATACAACCTACGCTCATAAGACCATTCACACCAAAGGCATCGACTTATTTAATGTATCTAACTACTATGGCTAGACTAGCTGTGTCCAGCTCATGTCGGTCAACACACACAAAATGAGCTTGATATTCTAACAGTCCCCCTCAAGCTCAAGACAGCATATGTACTCCAAGTAACTGTCTAAAACCACAGAACTTATCTTTACCCAGAGACTTGGTAAAGATATCTGCTACCTGCTCATCAGTCCTCACATGCATAAGATCAACCTTTCCTGCAAGGACCATCTCACGAATAAAGTGGTAGTGTACCTCTATGTGTTTTGTCTTGGCATGGTAAACTGGATTCATGGCTAGGAGTACACTACTCAGATTATCACATAACAGTTTCACTGGAGCATCAACCTGAATATCCAAATCAGCCATAAGCTTGAGCAACCAAGCAATCTCACATGCTGCCAATGCAGCCCCCCTGTACTCTGCCTCAGTACTAGATAAAGCAACCGTAGGCTGCTTCTTGCTGCTCCAACTGATCATGCCGCTACCAAAGCCAAAGGCATAGCCACTCGTAGATCGTCTGTCAGTTGAGCATCCTGCCCAATCTGTATCTGTGTATCCAATCAGTATCAAGGGCTTATCTCTGACATAGAACAGCCCATAGTCTACAGTGGACTTAACATACCTCATGATGCGTCTAACTGCATCCAAGTGCGGCTTTCTCGGCTTCTGCATAAACTGGCTTATCAGCCCTACTGCATAGCTCAAGTCAGGCCTAGTGATGGTCAAGTAAATCAGACTGCCGACCATCTGCCTGTACATAGTCACATCTTCTACTTCAGCCCCAGTATTCATGTCTAGCTTTACATTCTGGTCCAAAGATGTATCCAGTGGTTTGCATTTAGCCATGCCATACTTCTCAAGCATTTCCATGGCATAGTGCTTCTGCATCAGCCATAAGCCATTTTCAGCTGGTACGACCTCAATACCTAAGAAATACTTCAGATCTCCCAGATCTTTCATGTCAAATTCAGATTTCAGCATCTTCATAGCATGCTGAATTCCCATGCCATCATCTCCAGTGATTATCAGGTCATCAACATATATGACCAGCACTACCAGGCCACTGTCAGTCTTCTTTGTAAACAGGCTGTGATTAGCCCTGCCAACAACAAATCCAAGACTCTGCAAGTAACTGCTGATCCTAGCATGCCAGGCTCTCGGAGCCTGCTTCAGTCCATACAGTGCCTTTTTCAGCCTGCACACATAATGCTGAAAATCAGGGTGCTCATACCCTTTCGGTTGAACCATGTATACATCCTCTGCTAAATCACCATTGAGGAATGCATTCTTAACATCCATATGTTGCAATTTCCAGCCTTTTGCAGCAGCCAAGGCAATAACAGTTCGTATGGTTGCCATTTTTGCAACCGGGCTGAATGTTTCATCATAATCCAAGCCATACTGCTGAGCATATCCTTTAGCGACCAGCCTTGCTTTGTACCTTTCCACACTGCCATCAGACTTACATTTGATTTGATAAACCCATTTGCAGCCAACAGGCTTTTTCCCTTCAGGCAGTGGTACCAAATCCCAAGTCTGATTTTCAGCCAAGGCTTTCATATCTTCGTCCATAGCCATGCACCAATTTTCATCCTTTGCTGCTTCAGCATAAGTACCTGGTTCTTTGATCTCCATCACTTTTGTCATGTATGCATAATGCTTTGCAGAATAACCAGAGTACGTCAACCTGTCAACAGGGTATCTGACCCTCTGCGATCGTTTAGGCTGTGGTGCACTACTCGATTCACCTCTCTCAAGAGGCGGAATGTACCTGTTCTGCCTCGTGCCAGGCGTATAGATAGTTGGAATACCAAGTTCGCTATCTAAAGTATCACTAGACTCATAGCCCGAAGTCATTCTGCCAGGTGTCATCATACCATCCTCAATAACTTTCTCTTTTCCTTTGCTGTCCAAGACATCACGTCTCCCCCTCACTGACATACCCGTGTCAGTGGACGGTGAGCTCCTCAATCTCCCTATCCATGGGGATACTGTCTAACTGATAGGTCCTGTCATAGCAGTGCTCTGCTGCATATCAACTGTAGAGACATGAGTGGAAGGCAGATCGGATGGCACTGCAATTGATGAGACATACCAAGAGCCCAGCTCATCAAAGATGACATCCCTGCTTACCAAAGTCTCCCTGGTAGAGGGATCATAACATTTATATGCCTTCTTCTCCTGCGAGTATCCAATGAACACACTCTTATGCGCTTTGGGATCCAGCTTTTTTCTTTTCTCATCTGGAATGTGCACATAAGCAAGACAGCCAAAGACCTTCATGTGTCTTACATCCGGCTTATAGCCATAGAGCCTCTCAAACGGCGTCATGTCATGAATGCCTGCAGTGGGAGTCCTGTTCAGAATATATGCGGCTGTCACAACAGCCTTTGCCCAATAGTAAAGCGGCATATGCTTCTCATTCATCATGGCCCTAGCAGCTTCCATCAGAACCCTGTTCTTCCTTTCAGCTACTCCGTTTTGCTACGGAGTGTAGCTGCAGGTTAGCTGCCTATGAATGCCATTTTCAGCCAAAAAATCAGCAAATTCATTAGAGACATACTCCCCACCGCTATCAGATCTCAAGCAAGAGATGTAACACTCAAATTCCTTCTCAACCTGTGCCTTAAATTTCTGAAAAACAGCAAAGACCTCATCTTTTGTTTTCAATATGTAAAGCCAGGTATATCGACTGTAGTCATCAATGAAAGATACATAGTATCTGGAACCCCCCATAGATGCATTATGAGCTGGTCCCCAAACATCAGAGTGCACTAACTGCAGTGGTCGTGTACTCTGTCTTACATGCCTGACAAATGGCAATCGTGACTACTTACCAAACTGGCAAGCCTCGCATACATGACCAATATCTGAATATTGGAATCTAGGTAACCCTGTTACTAGCTGCTTCTTCTGCATGGTCTGCAGCCTCTGCAAATTGACATTCCCCACTCTCTTGTGCCAAATCTCTAAGTCCCTGATAGTGCCAGAACCTTGGGCAAACATAGCGGAATTCAGCTCTGGCAGTGTAGCATCAAGAGTGAACATTCTTCCATTTCTGTGGCCTTTCGCGATCAACTTGCATCCATTGCCAAACTCTTCAATAAAGCAGCCATGCTTATTGAAGCGAACCTGCAAGTTCTGCTCTGTCATTTGGCCCACAGACAATAGGTTCTTCGTAATCGAAGGAACATGCAAAACATCATGAAGATTCTTCTTCCTACCATCATGTACAACCAGAGGCACTTTGCCTTTATGCTCAATGCTATGTTGCGTATCATCACCTGTGCATACATAGCCATGCTTTTCAGCCACCATATCTGTGAACCAATCACCATGAGGGGTCATGTGATTCGACGCCCCCGAGTCAATGTACCACACTACATCATCAGATGATTTTTCAGCAGCCTTATCTTTGACATATTGCATGGCAAACAGTCTATCACTAGAGTCATCTGCCTGACTGGACGTAGCATAATGTCCATGCTGCTTGCCCTTCTGATTTCCCTGCTTCTTCCAGCAATCCTTTGCAATATGCCCATACTTTCCGCAGTAGTGACAATCCTTGTCCTTATTTGGATTGTCTGACTGACGCTGCTGCTGCCATGAGCCTCTACCAACGGGAGTTCGATCTCCCCCTGCCTCGAAAGTTGCCACTACCTCTTGCATTTGATGACTGCTGATTGCTATTACTATAGGATGCATTCTGCTGGCCTCCTCTGCTAGATCCATAGCCTCTACCACGGCTACCACGACCATGCTGATTCGAATAAAAAACTGCATCCTTATTCTTTGAGCTGCTTGACCCTGTAGCTAAGCCAAGCTTTACCTCTTCATGAATCAATAATGCAACCAGCTCATTAAAATCAGGCATCTCAGCCCACACAGATACCGAAGTGTCAAAAGACTTATACTCCGGACCCAAGTCATTTAAGGTCACTGCAACCATATCCTCATCTTCTACCTGTGAGCCAACAGATGCCAGCTGATCTACTATAGTCTTAACCTCTGTGACATAATCTTGTATGGATCTATTCTTCCTCTCCATGTTATTGAATTTCTACTTCAGTTGTATCTTCCTTGCACTTGTAGTTGTGCCATAGTATTTGACCAATATATTCCATGCATCTGCTCGAGATTTACAGTTCATGATCTGCATCACCATAGCATCCGAGATACATAATGACAACCAATGTAAAACTCTGTGAGCTCTTTCCGTCCAAGCTCGATGTGCTCGTCTTTGATCAGCTGTAGGATTCCTATCTGGAACTTCAAGTTCAGCCTCAACACCTGTCACTAAGTCCCAGTATCCTTTGCCTATCAGAAAGTTCTCCATGCGGAACTTCCATATTGCATAATTGTTGCTATCAAGCTTTTCTCCCACAATCTGGGTTACATTATCAGTTCTATCAGCATTTGCCATGTTGCAGACCTTGCCTGACTACCTGCAAACCAAGATCTTCTTAACAGTTCAACTTCAGCCCGGAACTGTTTATGACAGTTTTCTGCAATTAATTGCAGTAAAAAACCAGGGTATTTCAGCCCACTAACAGTCCAAAACAGCTCATACCAAGTGGCTTAACCTGTGAGTAAAGCAGTCAATGCAAATACTATGTATCCACTTCGGTTTGAACTCCTGCAACCTCACTGCCAGGGTACATATATGCAGTCTGAAAACTGCATTTCTGTGAGTGACCAGCAGTGATCTCAAACCCAAAACTGAGTAGTATACATGTCATACATGTCCCAAACTTCCATAGATTGCTGCTAGTACATGTGTCAAGCCATGCATAGGCATAGAACCTCAAAACAGTATATAACCAGCATATATGAACATTGTAAATAAATTCCCAGATTTCAAACAGCCAATGCACTGGCAATAGGGATTAATTTCAGTCCCAAAAAACCATAAACCATTTGCATCACTTCCGTTTCCAATGCTCAAGCATTCAACAGTCATAGACCAAGTCTTCAAGTACCTATGGAACAAACCCAGCCAACTAGTTCTTCAGAAATACCCAATTTGTGCTTTATGTCTGCAAATTTTTTTTTCAGTTTTCAGCCTATCACAAGCTCTCAGATCAGGCCATTTCAAGCTCCAAGTTTATGTCAAAATACCCGAGAAATATGACATGTCTTCTACCAAGCATCAAGTGCTACATCCAAGTTTAATGTACATGCCAAAGAGCATCCAAAAATGCAGACTTCCCAAGTGTATAATGTCACTGTAAGTTCAATGACAGTTCAGCCCTGTGTATTCAGATCTGTACACCTCTATTATAGCTTCCACATGAGCTCCCACAAGAGCAATAGTAAGGTATACCCTTCAAGAACCTTCCTTGGTATGTATCCAAGCTCTATGCCACCTGACAAGTGCTATACTTCTTGAATCTCAGTCAAAGAGAGCAGCATGTTCATAGGCACAGTCCACACAGACTGTTCAGAGTACATTCAGATCAGATTTACCCACTTGTTGATGCTCAAAGAAGCTTTGGTGAATCTCCAGACAAGCCACACTCCTGGTGATGCTCAATAGAGCCTTGGTAAGCAGTCCATGTGCTGAATCTCAGCCATGGAGTTCAGCCTGGAAACATGCGCAAACACGCTGGCTGGGCAGATTTGTGCTGCTGCACATCTTGCTCATTACTATGATAATGATGCACTCACTGATGCTCAATCAGTTCTTGGAAGACTTCTCAGCAAGCCACAACCCTGCTTCAAGCCATGAGACTCCAATGCTTCACAGTACATACCTCTAGTGTGACCTTTGATGGAAATGACAGTCAGTCCTCTTCTTTTTCCAGCTCTTCAGTTCACTCTTCAAGTCTTCTTATTGAGTGCATTCCACCAGTGAGCCCATTCATGGCTCTGATACCATGTTCAAATTCAAAGAGGCAGATTGATGACAGACAGAGTGAAGCAACAAGCTTCCTCTCTCACACTCTATTATTCATACCACACTCAATAGTGAAAGATACAACCTACGGTCATAAGACCATTCACACCAAAGGCACCGACTTATTTAATGTATCTAACTACTATGGCTAGACTAGCTGTGTCCAGCTCATGTCGGTCAACACACACAAAATGAGCTTGATATTCTAACAAGCCTCCTTTACGGCAACTTCTTCCGTGGCAGCCCCCTCCCTGGCTATCCCATACCACTTAAATAGGTGAGGGGGAGGGGGTCCTCCCTCCCCCACGCGGCATCATGCATGCCTACATTCCCTTACGAGCTCCAGCTAGATGCTAAGTCATAGCAGCTCCCCTCTCTCTCCTCCAGCACGATCGTTGGCTGGATTTTTTTTTAAAAAAAATGCCATAAATCCAAAATTTCATCTTGATTTCTTTCCAAGAGAGGTTTCACACAAGCATAAGCGGGTTTCCTTGACTTTGGTCTTGTTCATGCCAATGGAGATTGTACAATTTCACTGTCCAAATATTCAATGCCGTCATTCCCTTGCATGAGTATCATACGGGTTGGAAATATTTACAACGGAAATATTACAAGCACCCATCTCAATTCAAATCCCAACCCCAATAAAGAAAAATATTTTTATGTGAAAAGACTATACTTCCTTCATGCTTTGAAGTAGAAGTTAGATTACAATGATAGGTACTCAAATCACTATTTGATTTATGCTATTATGCTTAATCCTTTTCATGTTCATATCTATGCAAGATTAAAGAATGCTCACAACTTTTTACTTTCTTAGTAAAAATCTTCAACCAATGTACGTAAAGTGGAAATAATATCTCTATGGCCGTGATAGGGGGAACAATGAATTTCATGCAATAGAAATTATCTAAATGGAATAGTTATACCTAACCTTTTCTTATAAAACATAAATCCATCAACATAAGACAATGAATCAATTGGAATCCAATTATTTACAATTAATTTATTCCAATCAGCTTGAAAACTAGGGTCTTGATCATAGGTATCTTTCATAGGAATAAGGAAATTAAAAGATATCACATAAATATTATGAATAGTTGGTCTTCTACTCAAGGCATGGACAACAAAATTTTCTTTTCCGGGTTGATATTGGATAAGTGGATGAAAACTTTGAATAAAAGCAGTCCATTTAATATGACAGTCAAGGATTTGTGGCTGATTAAGGAGATGTTTGATACTTTGTTGGTCAGTTTTGATCATGAATTCAGATCCCATTAAATAGTGTTTCCATTATCGTAAAGCTTGTACTACAGCTAGCAATTCCTTATCATAGGTAGAATACTTAAGTTCAGAGGGTTTAAGGTTGTAGTTAGAGTAGGCTATGGGATGTGAATCTTGCATAAGGAGAGCTCCTATTCTAGGTCCACTAGCGTCAGTGACTACTAGGAAGAATGGTCTATTAAAGTCACGGAGTTGCAATAAATCAGCATGTGTTAAGGCATGTTTCAGTAAATCAAAAGACTTTTGCTGATTTTCAGACCCTTCCTTGGCCTCCAGATTGGTCACCTTGCCTATATGAAAACTCATCTATATAGATAATGTCATGTCACATAAGTTTAGTATCATGCTCACTATTCGTGGAGTATTAAAGATATATACTTTAGTTTTACATGCAACTTCACCCATAGGGACTCCACGA
The DNA here is from genome assembly GCF_053477565.2 of Lygodium microphyllum. Classification (NCBI taxonomy): domain Eukaryota; kingdom Viridiplantae; phylum Streptophyta; class Polypodiopsida; order Schizaeales; family Lygodiaceae; genus Lygodium; species Lygodium microphyllum. Next base: position 46,312,595 of record NC_141144.1, read on the forward strand.
CATAAGGATCCACAACATGAAGATTCAGGCCCCCATACATGAGCCTGCAAATAGGGTTTCTACAGTAGGGGTCTGATCCTGGTCAAATTTCATGTTGTGGGTCTTTATGCCTTGGAGACCATATAGGTGAAGTTGTGCTAAAAAACAAAAATATTACCTTCTCTGCATAATCTATCTATCACTATAATGGAACATCTAGATCCACTCCTATAATCAGGCCGTCCTCATCTCTCTCCTAGGAATGTATCGTGTAGTCGGGTGTCGAGGACCAAAAAGGCTTTCCTACAAGCGTTCAAAGTCTTGGTCAGAGATGTCATACTTTGTATCTGAATGTTTAATTTGTCAAAGAGTTAAGCGACACCATGGTAAGCAATATGGTTTGTTAATCACTCAAGCTAATCACGATATGATTTTGACTATTGTAGATCGGTTTAGCAAACAAGCATATTTCATTCCATGTAAGAAAACGTTAATTGCATCTCAAGCTGCTCAATTGTTTTTGAAAACTATTTTTACTAACCATGGTTTGCCAAAAGTTATTATTTTTTATCCTAACTCTAGATTCTATAATAATTTTTGGACTACTTTGTTTGCTAATTTAGGAACAAAGATTGATTTTTCATCCATATTTTATCCTCAAACAAATGGTCAAACAGAAGCTACAAGTAGTACAATTTTGGATCTTTTGTGTGCATACACAATTTCAAAACCACAAACATGGGATACACACTTGCATTTACTTCAATTTGCATACAATAACACCCCACATATAGCTACACGGAAAGCACATTTTGAAATCATTTATGGATATAGATTGCCTATACCTATTACCTCATTGTCAAACAAAATCAAAGCTACTGATGATATTGCCAATATACATGGTACTAGTTTTGCTGAAGTCAAAGACATGATTGCAAAAGCCCAGCAAACATATACAAAACAAGCTAATAAGAAAAGAAAAGCAATTAAATTCACAATTGATGATTATGTTTGGTTACGCATTGAAAAGCGAAGACTACAAAGTATTGAGAAACACTCTGTTGTAAAGTTAGATCCGAGATTTTATGGACCTTTCAAAATCATTCACAAAATCAATGACAATGCATTTAAATTAGACCTACCCCAACAATGGAAAATCCACAATATTATTCATATCAGTTTGTTACGACTTTTCAAAGACTAATTACATATCGACCCTGTCTATGAAAATCCTCATTTGTTAGAAGAAGGAACTGAAATCCTTGAACCCGAAACTATTTTAGACACTGATTATATGACCACTAGAACTGGGTGTAGATATTCTAGATATTTGGTCAAGTTTAAAAATCATCATGTTGAACAGGCCCAATGGATGCATGCTCATGACCTAAGTGCTTACCCCTCATTGTTCGCTCCACATTGAGCTAATAGCAATTGCGGACAACTGCTATCCCACCCTAGGGGTATGATGCTAGGATGCATATTCCACGGTAGATTCTATGAGACCATGGTGGATTCCATGAGGTTTTGTGGTGGATTTTGTAAAATTATATTTATTTTTCGGAGCTCATACACAAAGTGGATTCCTTGTTCAAAAAGTTGACGGGGATGCCTGTCCTTTTCGAGTGTCACATTAATTTAATGTGCAAATGGGTGATTCTACAAAATACATTTTTAAATTAATGGACATTTATGAGTTTAGAGTGTGCATTCATATTAAATTGTGGTTAGGACAGAGTTCCAACGTATTTAATTATTTTTTAGCTGAAGACTGCTAGGTATTCACTTTTGTCGGTTTAATTTTATTATTTTCTAATAATTATGAATGCTTCAATTGATGTGTAGAGTAGGCGACGGTGGCACTCGGAAGCACTAGGGCGATAGTGTGCATTCAAGTGATTTAGAAAAAATTATTATTTTTAATGGGCGCACGTCTTAGGCATGGCACTAATATTTATTTAGGCGCGCTTATTTATTGAAGCGCTTAGTATATATTTATTATTTTGTATGCGCATAGGCACGCAATTTAAATATTCATTATTGGACATTGTATTTGGGCACTGTCCGACTCTTAGGCCGCCCAACTGCTTTATTCTTTATTTGGACAAAAGCAAATACAAAAGCTAAAGTATGCTAGTTGTAAAATTGGGCTATTTTTTGAGCTTGGAGATGAATAAATTATTAAATACATGCTTTGTGGAGCGCTCACACAAGGCATGGGGGGAGATTATACCCAATTGGTCTTTTTGCCTTATGTCGTTGTCGAAGGGGTTTTTGTTGAAAGGTCGAATCCACCGGGGATTAGAAGTAGAAGGAAGTAGAGATAGGAGATGAAAGAGAAGATAGAGAATACCCAAGTGGTAAACATGACAAAAACAAATCATAATGAATTGAATCAATATGTATTGAAAGAACCTGGAATCTTTGCACTACTCAGAAGCAATCTCCAGGCATTAGTTCTCCTGGAGCTCCTTCGTAGACCAAAAACGTGGATTAAAAAAATCAGCTCTTTCTCTACTTCCCGGAACCCAAATCTGATGGCTCCATTGGCTCTGAAAGGGGGGTAAAACCCCACGACATCTGATCACGGTTCTCTCAAATCACTCCTTCTTCTTTCAGTTCAATCTGTAGTTTTCAGCCTGTTTACATCGATCGCGACGCGCGTGATTTTGTCCATCTGTCTTTTCTATAAAAAATCTCCTAATTGGCTGAAAAAGCAACTAGCTTTTTGCATGTCATCCTAATCTAGAAGCTCTTTCTAAACTTTTCGAATTTTTTACAATAAATAATATAAAAAATAGACTAAAATTATCCAAAAATCTAGTATTTTCGGATAATCCATGCAACTCACACTAGTACTAATGGCTCAGATCACATCGACTCTGTGGATCAATAGAGAAGTCAAATGATGATGCATTCCATACTTTTTCACACTGTATCCTTATAACATCACGACATCCACCCCCTCTGAACTTGCACATCCTTCGATATGTGCCAAAATCTTAGTTGTCACCGGATTCTGAGTCCTCCTCATCCTCTGCAACTATATCCTTTATTTCTTCATCTTCCATATCTTCATGGCTAGCCCTTGTATCATGGCCACTATTTTCTTCCAATTTTGACAACTCATAGGCAATAGATTCTTGCCTTTTGATTAATTTGATTATTTTCCCTGCTACCAAAAGTTTTATGACTATCCCATCCAGCTCATTTAATGCATAAGTAGCATTATCAAACACTGTCTTACCACATAGGGTCCAAACTATCTTTTGGAAACTTTACGCATGGCACTATGCTGGTTATCTAAACTGCTATCATAAACCAATACCCAATCCCCATCTTGTATGCTTCTTGGTCTCAGTCTATGTCTTTTGTCAAACCGTTTCTTGTTCTGTATCCTTGCTGCCCTTAACTTTGTAGTTGCTGCCTCTATGTCTTCTGACTTTCTTTCCAATTGTCTAATGCATAAGGCCAACAACTCCTCTCGATTCAACTCCTCCTCCCAGGGTAACACACTCCATGTGACTGTCATCTCTTCTATTGGCATGATAGGTTTTTGACCATACATCAATTTTACTGGCATATATCCTGTAACAGCACTATGAGTTATTCTGTCAGCCCACAAAGCATAAGGGAGAAATCGTGGCCACTCTTTTATCTTCTCTCCACATGCTTTTGCCAATGCCTTCACAATAGGTGGATGACCTCTTTTACTTTTGCCATTTCCTTCAAGGTTATAGGCTGTAGTTAAAGCAAACTTTATCCCTAACAGTGCAAAGAAATCACGAGCTTCATCTACATCCAACTCACCCCTATCTGCTGTAATTTTTCCCACATAGCCATATCGACAAAAGATCTCTTCTAAGAGAAAAGTACATACGACATTTGTCGTCTTAGTACGTAGAGCTCTCCCTTCCACTTGATTAGTCAAGTCTTCAAGAGCAAGCACAAGATACCTCATTTGCCAAAGACCTGTAGGCATTGTGACCAAATCCACCACCCACTTAAAATGAAGAGATAATGGATATGTGGGTTGCAATCCATCCCGTTGTCTCACAGTTGAATACATTTGACATGTCGTACATGCTTCCACAAAGTGAGCAACATCCTTATACATACCTGCCACCAATATCTTTCTTTGATCTTTGTAAACGTACCCCAAACACCTCTATGACCAGCCCACAAGCTTTCATGAAATTCTTGCATTACTTTTACTTGTGAAGCTTTGTCTGTTGGAAACTGCGAGGAAGATAAGAGACAAAAGGAAGAGAGGAGAGAAGAGAGATATGAGACATAGGAAGTGGAACCCTAGAAGTGTGTCAACTGAGCACACATGATAGGAATATATAGAGGGGACCTGGGGTGCTATATATAGATAGACTATATATAGCTAACACCCCTGCTCAAATAAAGGTCCCTTACTATGGATGAAAAAACCCTTGGGGGATCAAGGGAAAAACCCACAGCTCTATATAGGCCTATCATTATATTAATATTTAAAATATAAAATTACAAAGTTGAACTTACAAGAGTCTATTCATAGGCATCAAAGGAGCTACATTACTAGCCTATTCATAGGCATCAAAGTGTAAAATATTACACGGCGCAGTGACAGAATCTGAGAAAGAGATAGAGAGTACACAACATATAAGAGGAGAATCAGTAAATTCTTTAACTCCAAACAACTGATACAAAGATGCCTCTATCCACCTGTGTGCTTCCACTGTGTGAAGCTTAGATGGTGATCTAGACAGAAGATAGGTGAAGAGCTTAAGGCTAGCTGGAACAACAACTCTAACTAGGTGAAAGATGAGTGATCGATGGCTGTGAAGGGGTTTAACTTTTATAGCCTGCGAAGGCCGTGAGGTTGGCCTGACCGACCTACCATATAAGCCTCCACTAGTCGGCCAGGGAATATTCCAAGGAATATTCCCTTTACCATCGGGCCGGGGGCACTACCCTCGGACCCCCGCCAAGGGCCCCTTTTAACTCCCTTACCCTGCAACTCAATGCAATGCGCCTCGAGTTGCTACCAACTTAACCACTCCGTCTAACCCAAATATTAGACCCACAACGGTCACCTTTTTGCCATCCGGTCACATAGACCTCATCTGATATAGAAGTCAAGACTCAACCAATGTCCGGGCTCACATTTGGCTTCTCCTCATAATGGGGGCCTTACAACTTTGAGCACCATGGATCATTGGTAGCACCTAATGAGAGTGGGGCATTGATCATATCTAACACAAAGGAGCTACATCACTCGTGAATTACAACATCAACAAAGAAGGAGCTACATCAGCCTATTCAGAGGCATCAAAAGAGCTTTATCACTCCTAAATATACAACATGTAAAATAAGGATAAGCGACATCACTACAAAATATAAAATCTCCAAGAAATTCCTTCAACTGAACTTGGGATGTAAGCAGTATATTTGTCACATCAAAACTTAAAGAAAAACGTTACAGTGACATTAGAACAACACAAGGTCTATAGAGATGGTTCGTGACGTCACTCTATAGACAACATAACACATGTGGGACCCCATGAACAGAATATAAATAAAACAATTTGTCATCAGCTAGAATATAGATGCTCATCAGCTGGAAAGAATATAAACGAAACAATGTATCATTAGCTAGAATATAGACGCTCATCAATGGAATAATGAACGAGGACGATCATCATGAAGCATGGCAATATCAACATCCAAAAGTAATGTTGATGCCAACCCATAAGCTTTTGAGTTTGGGAGCCTTGAGTGGCAATGCCATACAGGCAATCCAGCAAGTGCTTCCGACTGTGTATGTTGTTGATGACAACGTGGAAGCTTTCCTCAGAGCTGAAATAAAACGGAAGAACCTCACATGCTACTTTAGTGACCAGTGATGGAGGGAGTGCTAAAGTTGTCCAGCCCTGCTAGTAATAAGAACTCATCAGTTACTACATAAACACCATTCCTGTCCTTGAGCCAATAATTGACAACTCTGCTCCCACGGTCATGGGAGATAAACTGCTCCTCCCAATCCACAAATCTCCTAGAGGGCAAAGCTACTGCTTCTTGGAAACTTTGCCTGTGCATTAGATCCACAATAGAGCGGACACTCTGAGAATGAGAAATACAGACAAGCAGTCAAAAATCTCTCTCTGGTCTGCCACAAGGCTTGTGATCAGAAAAGCAAACTACTGTGTAGAGATCTGTAGTCGCCATGCTGCTTGCAGATGTGCATTGCACAGAGAGCTGCTGCTACACACAGAACTTCTGCCACAAACACACAGATAGAGGGAAAGGAGTCCCACAGCCCGCACACTTGTTGGAACTCAGCTCCTCAATCATGCCACCTCCAATGCTTGAATTGTGTACACAGGGCTTGGCATGCCAATGCAATGGTACCTCCACATCGTCAACTTCTGGAGGCAGAGAATCTTCATCCGTCTCTACTGCTTGTATCTCTATCTTCTCAGGCTCAGTCTCTGGCTTTTGTGCCTCTTGCTCCTCTGGCTCTATCTTCCCTATCTCTAGCTTCCCTGATTCCTGGTTGTCTGTCTCTGGCTTCTCTAGGCCCACCTTCTCTGGCTCTTGCTTTTCAGGCTCTAGGTCCAGCTTTTCTGGCTCCTGCTGCTCCACAATCTCAGAAGTAAGTGAAGAAGACACGGGTGGAAGATCTTGTTCAGGCTTTTCAGCCTCTTGCTTAGAATTACAGACGTCATTTTCATTAGGAAGAGTGCTGTCCTCTGTTAGGTGCACGCGAGGTGCAAGCGCTTCATCACCATCTGCATCATGTGAATCTGGCTTCACTACAATATCACGTGAGACAGTGGCATGCTCCGCTACAGGCTCCAAGTCTTTGGCTTCCTCAATAGGACCGATGGAGTCGTCTAACTTGTGCTCCATGGGAGGTACTGCGTCCCCCGCATCTTGCGTGGGAAAAAGAGATGGAGAAGCTTCGTAGGAACGGGTGGAGCTTTGTCTGCCCTATCTGGAGGATCGATGACATCTGTCTTGATGTGTCCATTGCTGCAAGGTTTGGCCATGGCATCGGCCATGGCACCAGCCTCAACCAAGGACACCACCAAAGGCTGCCCGGGAGAAGCCAAACTTAGCTTGCCAAAAACCCAGGGGTGCTGGTCGCAGAGGGAAGGAGAAACCCTAAATCTGTGTCTTTCCTTCTCTCTCTCTCTCTCTTTGTTCGTGTCTAGTCCACGATGGCTGCGGAGAGGGCTGGAGGCCATGAAGATGGAGGGGGAGGAGTCCCACGGCCCGCACAAGCAGGCGTCGAGCATGCCCTTGATGGAGAGCACCCATTCCTTCTTCTCCAGCTCGGGCGTATTTGTGAGCTCTGATACCATATTGGAAACTACGAGGAAGATGACAGACGAAAGGAAGAGAGGAGAAAAGAGAGATATGAGACACCGGAAGTGGAACCCCAGAAGTGTGTCAACTGAGCACACATGATAGGAATATATAGAGGGGACTTGGGTGCTATATATAGATAGACTATATATAACTAACACCGCTATATATAGACAGACTATATATAGCTAACACTGTCACCCAAAACTCGCAATGGCATACCCTGTTTCTTTTTAACATGTTTCCATAAGTATCCATCTTTTAAGAAAAATCCATAGGCTTTCCTCTTGATCTTCTTAAACTCCTTATCTAACCATTCATCTCTCTTTGTTAATGTACTGAGATATTGACCAATTCTCAGCCACTCTCTTGCATATTTGTCTTCCAAAAACAATTCTACACAAGATGCAAAACATCTAAAGTGTCTTCTCTTTGTTGTCCAAGCTTCTGTTAATGCTGTAGCAACACCTTGCATTACTAAATTCACTCTTGCAACATCATTTTCATACATAAGAAAGTCATCTTCTTCCTCCTCATCCATTATCCCATCTTCATTCTCATAGGTGCTCGAGATAACATGTCTACCACTAGGTTATCTCTTCCTGCAATATGCTGAAATTCAGGGTTCAAAGATTTAATGTATGCAATCCACTGGAGCATAGCAATGTCCCGGGTAGCACAACTAGTAATCATACCCGATACCGGCAAACAATCAGTCTCAATGACTACATGATATCCCTGCTTTCAATTGCAAGCTGAAACTGATCATAACCCGAGTAAAGATCACCCAGAGAATAGATTGCTCTGCTTGTAAAATCCTCTGCAAATTCATCAACCATAGGACCTACACCCACATTTCTTATGGTCACTTTATTGACCGCTTGCATGCCTTGAATAAATCTCAAAGCCCCATTCTTTTTTGGCACAGTAAACCAACGATTTGAGTATGGGGCTCAAGAAGGCTCCAAGATCTTCATGCGAATCTTTTCATTTAGCAAATCTATCAGCTTTGGCAAGTAATCTTTAGGCACTGGAATAGGCCTTCTATGGTACATGTGGCACAATAAATATGGCCATAGAAGAGACAACATTTGGATCCACATAACCTATTGCACTTGGCTAAAATGCAAATGCCTTCCCATGTCTTGCCAACATCCGCATAAAACAGTCTCTCTCAACAAGCAAAAGAAACCCTTCTGCACCAACTTTCAATTCTTGTAATGTTTCAGATGTAAACTGATAACCTATATCTTTAGGATTCCGTAAACTTGGCTGCCTTGACACTTTTTCATACATACCCTCACTCTCTGATGAAAGTGGCAAAGAAATTGGTTTCACATTTTTGTCAACTGTCTTATACTTTGTCTCCACAAGTGCTTCAACCCATTGTAATACTTCCTACTGAGCAAACAATGCTATAACATCATACATATCCAAAGAATATACTGACAACACTCTATTTTCAGCCTCATTTTTTGCATGTATAGTTGCTAAAATCTCAGCCATAGTGTCAATAATATTCGGCCAATAAAAGATGCTTGAAATGCCATCGTTTTCAGCTAACAGCCCCAATGATCTCAGTTTCTTAATAGCCCGTTTCGTAGATATGCGTTCAGCCCTACACATAGCTTCCATAGGCTTAAACCAACATGAACTGTTTGCTGTAAACTGAGAATTACCAATAGTAAATACATGCTTCATTTCATCAAGAGGCGAGTACACCCTCTGAACAGCACTACTCTAGCCCCGCATTACATCAATGCTTAATGAAAATCCAGGTCTTTGAATTCCCTTGTATAGACGACTCTCGAAGCGTATCATGATTTCTAGGATGATTAACACAAACAGTAAGAAATTGGACTGCTTTCCTCCCATCTTTTCTTCTGACTCTTGCATAAGCAGAACCATCATCAAGTACCTTTGTTTCCATACACACTCTTGTAATATAGGGCTATTCTAAAATCACTGCATATAAGGAATTATCTTGCACAAAGAAGTGTTGCTCTTCCTGTACATTACCAATTATCACTTTTACATTAGGACATGCAGCATAGAGCTCTCCTAAAGAATTATTTGCAGCCCTCATATGCCAACCATGATCAGTGTTCACAGGCCATGCACCATTTTTATACAATCCCCACTCAATGACATTTATCTCAGACCCATGGTCAAGTAAAGCAACACAAGGAGTTTCACATTCCCCTATTTTCACTACCGTTTTAGTGGTAGCTCTAGCCTAATGATTTCTTGTGTAGTGACTTTGAGGAATAAATCCCAGAGTCTCTTCTCCATATTGTTGCATTTGCCTTACTCCACCATGCATATTGCTACAAGACAATGCATTTTCAGCCACTTTCTTCTCTTTTCCACATGTTGTCCACTGATTAGTAGCATCCTGCATAGATAATCCAGTACTTACTTCATGCTCATATTCAGCCCGAATACCCAACAAACCAGTTTCCTCTTCAAATTGCAGCAATGCACTAGTGGTATCACCAAGAAACTGACACTTCCTTTTAATTATGTCAATGATCTCATCATGAAATTCTCGCTTGGCAATGCCAAGTACCTCTCCCAAGGTAAATTCCACCTGACTGTTTAAGTTCCGTTCTTCAAGAACCTTCTTAAGATCTGTGGTTGTCTCAATGTCAGATTGCAACTTATATCCTGGCTGCTTGCCCTTCTTTTTGCCCTCTTGTTTGTTATCATGTTTTTGCTTCTGACTGACCTCTTCCATAACATGCTCGGGAGGTGGCTGATTTGCAGCTTTAGGCTGACCCACACTTCTTCTTGTCATTCTTTTAGATGTCCCTGTAATATCTTCATCTCTTTTTCATTTTTCTTCCACATGTACATCTGTGTTTTGTACCTTTGCTAAATATGCATACACTGAATATGCATCTACCAGTGATTCCCAACCAGTTATGCCACGAATGTCTTGCCCTGCATGATACATTTCACTATCTATGACCTTTCTCTTTTCAGCTACATGTAAAGCATGTGTCCATATTTCAGCCTTTGGACCAACCATCACTTGGCCATGCATTCTATCCAATTGTAGACCAAAAGTAGAAGCATGTACCACCGCATATGCATTTCGGACAGCCAAGTCTTCCAACAACTTCTGCATACCTCCCTTTTCAAAATTCAAAGCAATAGGCAATCCTGTTTCTTGTGCATGGATCTTGCCATCTTTCCAAAATATAGGTTGTCGTGCCAAGGCCTCTTGATAGGCAGCACAATCCTTTCTCTCGTGCTGCAAATTGTCACACCACATATATCTTTTTTGAGGCTTGGGGGCTGCTGCCCGTCCCCTTTCTTCTTGTCCTTTTTCATCCAATTTTGCAACCTTCAATTGAAGATCCTACATCCCTTTGACCAATTCATCTAAGACATCTTCCCTAATAGAGGAAACAATAGCAGGTACAATCATAGGGTTAGCCACAGAAGCAGGTGGCTTACTAGATACTTCAACTGTCTTACCCGTAACAGTGGGCAAGCTAGAGACATGGAATCTTTCTCTTCTTCTATGCTTCTTCACAAGCGTAGTAATAGCTTCATTGATATGTCTCCACTCTATTTTCAAACATGTCTCTGTAGTCTAATATTGCAGCAAATCATCAAGCTTCTCTTGAAGCTTAGGATCAGTTGCATGTAGAAACAATTCAATTTTCTGACTTGCAAGAGCTTGCTGTTCTGCAAGATCTAATTTCTCAAATCTACTTTCAAATTCTCTTAACAATTCTATAGCCACAAGTCCCTTATTGGGTTGTATAACCCACTCTTGAAAAGTCTTGCGCATAATCAAACTGGTGTTCTCAATGTAAAATTCTTCCCTGAGTGTCTTCTTGAAGGCTACACAGTCTACATCCTGCAAGTATAATTCAGTAATTCGTGCTTTTAGTTCATGAACAGTAACACGTACAAAATACCAGTTCCATGCAGATTGAGCCACTCCAAAGAATTTCATCTTTTGAGAATAGGTATGTACATATGCAGATACATTCCTACCATTGAAATAACTTCACCTCACGCTCAACTGCTTGCAAAGCATTCATCACGGCACTTTCTGTTTGAGCTGAAGCTTGCATCACCTGTTGTTGTTGTACCTGCATAAGCATATTCATATTTTGCACCAACTGTCTCAAAACATCACTGGAGAATGTATTCGAAGATTCTCCCATCTTGTCTTTCCTTCTTCTGACAACCTTTCACATCAGGTTCACCAATGTTGGACGGGTTTTTGTCGAAAGGTCGAATCCACCGGGGATCAGAAGTAGAAGGAAGTAGAGATAGGAGATGGAAGAGAAGATAGAGAATACCCAGGTGGTAAACACGACAAAAACAAATCACAATGAATTGAATCAATATGTATTGAAAGAACCTGGAATATTTGCACTACTTAGAAGCAATCTCAAGGCATTAGTTCTCTTGGAGCTCCTTTTCGTAGACCAAAAACATGGATTAGAAAAATCAGCTCTTTCTCTGCTGCCCGGAACCCAAATCTGATGGTTTTGTTGGCTCCGAAAGGGGAGTAAAACCTCAGGACGAGTCTCCCAAATCACTCCTTCTTTCAGTTCAATCGGCAGTTTTCAGCCTGTTTACAATGATTGCGATGCGCACGATTTTGTCTATCTGTCTTTTTTATGAAAAATCTCCTGATTGACTGAAAAAGAAACTAGCTTTTTGCATGCCATCCTAATCTAGAAGCTTTTTCTAACTCTTTCGGAATTTTTAATGGCTCAGATCACATTAACTCTCTAGATCAATAGAGAAGTCGGATGATGATGCATTTTATACTTTTTCACACTGTGTCCTCATAACATTATGACATCCTGCAAGTCTAATCTCTTGAATTTTGAGCTTAAAGTCGAGTTCTTTGTTCTTGGGGACCTTCTAGTACTCGCTACGCACGCATACAACATCCGATTTTTGCGCACCGATCATGGTATGCCAGAGTCGATCATTAGTGATCGAGACCCCCAAATGACTGGAAGGATTGTGTGAGAATATGGATACCACTCTAAAATTCTTATCATCCTTCCATCCACAAACAGATGGTCAATCTGAGGAGGCAATTTCCATAGTGTTAGATCTTTTGAGGTGATATGTTTGAGACCACAAGACATAGTGGGAGTACTATTTTCCCTTGATTGAGTTTTCTTACAACAACACAATGCATAGTTCTACGAGAAAAGCTCCATTTGAGGTAATTGAGGGTGGCAAGAAGGTATCACCTATTTTGAAAACTAAGGATAAGATCTTTGAGGCTGATTGCTATGCAAGAAACTTGGATGTAGCCTATGCAAATATAAAATATGCACTTCATAGATCGTAAGAAAAGCAAAAGAGGGGAGTTGATCACCACCACAAACATGCTTTGTAGTTTGCATAGGGTCATTATGTATTGCTGCATTTTGAAAAGACAATGCTAAAAAAGATGAAACGAAGAGAAAGATTGTCTCCAAAGTTGAGTATGAGATACTATGGGCCCTTCCATGTATTGGAGAAGATTGACAATGTGGCATATTGACTAAAATTACCTCCACATTGGTGGATACAAAATGCATTTCACATCAATTTGTTGAGGCCTTTTCATGGTAATGTGTGAGAGGGTATTTCTACTAAGATTCAGCCTAAGGTTGAGGAGCTAGATGAGGTTTTAGTACTCGAGCAAATTTTGGCACATAAGGAAAGAAAGGTCAAAGGTAAAGTTTTTAGGAGATACTTGGTAAAATTTTAGAGTTATTCACTAATGGATGCCAAATGGATGGAAGAGGATGATTTGGCAGACCATCCTTAGCTGTTGTAGCTTTACCTAGGTGCCTTTGAGTTAGTCATCAGGTTTAGCAGAGCAAGGGTTTGGAGTATTACCTAATGCTCAAGGGGGAGGTAGCACTTCCATTCCTTTAGTTATGGACAAATCTTGTATATAGTGGATCTCGGATGTATTTAGCATGCATCTAAGGTACTGTGCTTGCCATGAGACCACTACTTAGTGTACTAGTCACCATGAGATGTATGCATATGAGTATGAGTTTCACCCGTACACTAGAACTATACTTTTGCATCGGCTTATGATCATTTTGGCATAAATTTTGCCTCAATTTTGAGATGAGACAAATTTTTTGATCAGTTTCATCTTAGTTTTTGATCAGCTTGAGATTGATTTATATCACTTTTGGGATCAGTTTTGTGTCACTTTTTGCATGGATTGTTGGTCAATTTTTCTAATGAGTTTGTGATCAGTTTTGGGTCACATTTGCAATAGTTTGTGATTGGCTATCAAATTAGCAAGTGATCAATTTATGATCGGATTATGCTAAGTTTTCAATGGTTTACATCTGGTTCCATGGATAACAACATATGTTATGATGCCATTAATGTTTTAGCCATGGTTTATGCTATGCTATGGTTTGGTTTTGTCAGATGAGTTGAGCTCATGAGAAATAGACATGTCACATGATAATCTAGCAAAGCTTTTGAGATTCTTTGTGAGTCTTGTGTTATATTATGATTGGTTGGTAATTTTTAGCATGTGTTAGGCATATGGAATGGTTGAGCAATAATGCACAATGTTGTGTTAACTATGATGCCTTTGTGGAAATTTCAATCCACTATTTTATTTTTTATGCATTTGGCAATGCAATCACGAGGACAATTGCAAGGATTTTAAGGGGGAGGGCTATCATGAGGACATGTATTTTTGAAACCTCACTTAAAATGTAGATTAGTTTTTTATCATATGGTTAAGTAAATGTTGCATATGTGAGGTATAACTGAGGTTAGAGCAAATTTATGACCCCAGACATAAGAAAATCACGGGATCTCACAAGCAAAAGTTGCTATAAGTTATTTCGCACATATACTTGGTGGTATCTAGTGCCAATTGTTGGCCTAGGTCATTCGTTTGGCCATAAGTGTCAGTTTGGTGATGCTAGGAAAGTGGCGTTTACTGGTACCTAACACCAATCTGAAAGTCATAGATGGCATAGAGACACTCAAGAACAAACGTTTCCTAGCCAATGTAATTATTGACCATTTTGATTATTTTTCAGGGCATCGAAATAATTATTAGATTAATTTTTTGTATTTAAAGACTAAAATTTAATATTTAATTATGGATAATGCTAGAAAAACCCTTTGGGAAGGCTGCCACATGTTAAAAATGCCCATGCAGGACTAAAAAACGTCTTTAGAGGCTGGAGAGAGGCATTTTTAAGTGTATTTTAGCCCGTAACAGAGAGAGAGGAGATACTACTGGTCTGATTTGAAGCCATTGGAGGACCTTTTGAGGCAGTTAGGGGCAGGAGAAGACCAATCAACAGTAGGTGGCAGCATCTACATGTTAAGACATGGAAGCAATAGTAAATGGCTAATATTCTTTAGTTCTTTCTATCTACAAGCTCTTGCAGCAGGGATGAGTAATGTGCTCAATTGCTTCCTTTGTTTGGCTACTTAACTATACCATTTGTTTTACCACATGATCCAACTTAGATACTAACTTTCAAGGTGCTTGATTGAATGCCTAGTCTCATGGTTACATAAAGTGGCATTGAGAGTGCTATGTACCCCATATTCCTGAGAATCATGCTCCCAGTGTTGTTCCTCACTCAATGCATCTCTTGAATCTGTTATTTGTTTGTGGATATCATCTTCTACTTCATTTTTCCCTCTCTTCCTTTCCATTTCTGAGTGCTCTCCAAAAAGATCATTTAAAAAAAAAAAGGCAATAACTTTTGACTTTGGTATGTAAAAACTTGTTTTTTGATTCAAATTGAAGACAAGGATCACATCTTCAAGATGAGATATCAAACAGTTTGTTAGAATTAGGACATAATATTATGGAAATATTTTCTTATGGCTACAAAAAATAGTCTAGCAACATGTCAATGCCATGTTTGAAGGATCTATCCACATATAGGCCCTGTTTACAATGTTTAAGCTCTACAGCAAGGATCATTGTACAACCTTTAGGAGCTAAGAGCAATCTACTATGACATGTGCCCAATCTTTATATACTTTGAAATACCTTTTGACACATGTAAATGACAATGAAACACCCCTAAAATGGCCTAAAATGCCCTATTTCTCCTATAAGCTCCTATAGCTTATTCTCCAAAGTTATGACAACATGCAAACATTGTATGATGATCAGTTATCACCTTGTTTTCTTCACTTCCTGAATTAGGAATGATCCAAGAACAAATCAATATTTTTCAATCAATTCATAATATTTTTAAATAAAGCTTTAATCCAATTGATATTGATGCTAAGAATTGATAAAAAGGATTGTAACAATCTAAGAAGAGGTATTTCTCTTATTCATTATGCATTTGAAGTCTATGGATGTTAGAATCTCTTATCAACAAGTGGATTCCACTACAACGAATGGATTAAGAGATCTTTTAGAACTTTTAGAATTAATGAGGTATATTACCTCTTTAAGAGGTTGATGAAAATTAATATTGTAATAAGAATCAATGACTAGCCAAAGATTAAGAGAATGCCCCCAAATTGCTATGGTAATGTCCCTTGATTGATCAATCCTAGTGTTGTTGCATATGAAAGGAACTTCAATATGGAAGAGTCTTTAGCCCTATGAAAGGCTCACTTATAAAAAATTGAAGCATGAAATAAAAAGTCCCCAAAATATTGGCACATAATGATGTCTTGTTGTTGAATCCTCTTCAAATCTTGAAATCTTGGTCCAATCTTGAGGTAGAATCACTATAGGGAAGTGTTCAAGACTGGAGAGTGATAAATCTTCAAGAATATGAGAGCTTCAAACTATTGGCTATGGCTTCCCTGGCATCAATTAGGGTTTTAGAGAAAAATAACTCCAAACATTGGTGAAGAAGACTCAAATGCTTGAAGAAGGATTGTGCTTTGCTTGCTTGATGACTAGGGGAGATAGCTCAATGAATACCAAGGATTGAAATGCAGTATGGAAGCTCTATTGGCCAACGTGATCTATGCTTAAAAATGTGTTGATTTCCTAGCTCACTACTCATGCTGACTATCAAGAAAATGTCTATTCTTTCTATTGGCCGAGATCCAAGGAATGCTATGAAGTAGGTTGAAGATGAATATAGAGTGTCTTAAAGTAGGAGAAAGGATTAAATAACAATCCATCATGGAAGCTTAGTGAGAAATCTTGAAGAAAGAAAGAATAAGAAAGAGATAGAGAGAGTCTTTGTAAAACAGTAATAAAGACTTAAGCCATGACTGATTCCTGAGACTTCTTTTATCAAAATACCTCCTAGATGGCACATGATTTGATGAAGACCTGTTAATTATTCCATCTTGCCTCCACTTTTGCCTCCATATCTTGTAAGAGCCTTCAACTAAGTTGTTTGCTTCGCTTGAATGATGACATTAGGGGAGATTTGAACTTAAAAATGGGCCTTCTAAGGAATTTTAAGGCCATTCATAAGCTAAAAATGAGGGTTTTCATCCATAAGCCCTTGCAGTAGATTCTAAAATTCATGGTTGAGTTCTTCATCCAAAAGGTAAGATTCTTATAACTCTTTCAGCTGAAACATTGCATGCCCACATCTTAGAAAGAGAATCAACAATTATATTGTCCTTGCCCCTTATATGTGTAATGTCAAAATCATAATTATGTATTATGGCCCATAAAACTTGTGAGCAAGCTTATTGCTTGAGCCATCTTTCAGAGAATAGTAGTAAGACTTAGGTACTTTCAACAACACCAAATATCATTTTTTGAACTCCATAGGGTGCCTCTTTTCATTAGTGTACATCTTCATCTGCTCTTAATATTTCTTAAGATTCACTTTGCATTGCAGAAAAAGGGTCTTCATTCACTCTAACTCTTCTTTTCCATGAGGATTAATCTTCTCACTGAATAGTACTGTGTGAAGGGGCATCTTGTAGCCATATAAGGATTTAAAGGGAGAAATTCTAATATTGGCATGGGTAAAGTCATTGTAGGCAAACTCATCCAAATGTAACCAAGAATCCCAGACATGTTCTACATCATAACATAAATGTCTAAGATAGGTTTCCAACCACTTGTTGACTCTTTTTTTTCTCGCCATCAGTCTATGGATAGTAAGCTATAGATGGAGCTAACTTAGTATCGTTAGAGCTGAATATCACCTTCCATCAATTTCCCTTGAAATTAGAGTCCCTCTCATTTACAATAGCCTATGGTAATCCACTCTATTGCAAGATGTGCTACATTAGTTGACCGGCCACTTATGGTGAAGTAAACTCTATCTTTGTGGGAATGAAATAAATACAATCCATGGTTAGGTGCATCCAGTTTCCCTCAAAAGTGGGAAAGAGATGCAACAAATCACCCTCACTTATGAGTGTTGTCCTTATTCTGTAGGCATGGAGTGCACCTAGATACATCATCTTCATATCCTTCCACAGTCCTTTCCCGTGAAAACTCTTTGAAATCTTATCCTAGTTTTTGGAAATACCTAAGTGTGCGATTGTAAGCAAAGAATGCATCTCCTCCCATAATTGTTTGTTTGAAATGAGAAGAATAGGGGAGGACAATCCTGCCATTAAGCCATATAAGGCCATTATGAAATTAAAAATGATATTTTTTCTCCATAAGCCCTTTCTGTAATTTCTAAAATACATGGTAGTGTTCTTCATCCAAAAGATAGTGTTCCTATAATTCTTCAATCAAGTCACGTGGTGAACCTCAATAATGGTAGAAGCTTTGTATACCCACATCTTAGAAAGACAATCGGCCACTATATTATCCTTTTTCCTCATATGTGTAATGTCAAAATTATAATTATATAGCATAGCCACCACCTATGCTACTTAGGAGTGAGCTTTGACTAAGAGAGGAAAAAGTTAAGGACCTTGTGACCACTTTGACCCTAAATTAGGTGCCATACAAATAATGGTTCCAGCTTTTAATTTGATGGAGAATATCCAATATTTCCTAGTCATACATGCTCATAGCCATCTCCTTTTTTGTAAGCTTGCAACTCTCAAATGAAATAACACTATGGTTATGTAACAATAAATCATCGATGCCTCTATCATGGTATCACACATGGCATCACACTGTATAGTAAACTCCTTAAAGAAGTCTAGGCATACTAGAGTAGGGGCGGATGTAAGTAGATCCTTCAATTTTTTGTAAGCCTGTCATAGCTAGATGAAAGTTGATTAAAACTTTTAAAAACTATAATAATTTCTTATTGTCATTTCTTAGATGTCAAGTTTCTTTTCAAAGGTAATAAGGTGGAAGAGAGAGAGGGTGGGAAGCATTTATGGAGCTAGGGGGAGAGGGATAGAGACTTGAGGGGCAAGAGAGAGAGGGCATTCCCATTCCCCCTATGCAACATCCTCAAGGTCCCTCTCTACGTAGCCACCATCTATACCATCCTCACTTTCTTGGACACACATCATGACTTACTAACAATCAAGGGCCTATTTAGACATATTCATGTACATATGGAGATGTTGAGATTAAGAGAGGCAAGAGAGATGTAGGCAAGTAGGTGAGAGGGATGGGGATGGGGTGAGACAAAAGAAAGTGAGAAGGAGAGAGGTGGGTAGAATTTCTAGAGAGTGAGGGAGATAGTTGATTTGAATGCAAGCATCACTTCATGCAGGTTGGGATGAATCTCAAACTATAGAGCTTGTCACATAGCAAGGTCTCTAGAGAAGTGTGTCCTATCAAGGTGTGAAAAGATATAGAGCTTATCACATAGTAGGGTTTTCAACTAGGTGGGTCCTACAGGTACTCTTTGGTTGCTATCAATCTTGACTAATATTTAGAGCTTTTCGCATAGCTGATGTGTAGCATGGTGGGTTGCAAAGTAGATTACTAGTTTGCTGTTGCATGTCCAGATTAAGCCCAAATTAATTTATTTTCCCAATTGTAATTGTAATGTGAGTATTGTCCCTTATTGCTCTATCCAACCATGATCACGAGCATTGAAAGAATGAAGAAAATTCAAGTGTTTTTAATGTTGTAATCAAATCCTTGTATTGTCTCCTATTTTGGTTTTTTTGTTTCCTTATATTTTCATTGATACTACTCTTCTCAATCCTTTTTCCCTCTAATATGACATTAACAATTGTTCTCATGTTAGTTTTGCAGATATAATGTATTGTGCTTCTCATATTGAGTTCTACTTTTGAAACAATAGCTTTATCATTTTGGGGAAAAATAATGCATTTCATTGTTTTTTTTTAAAAGAAAACAAAAGGTATGAGTTTCCTCTCAACAATCTAGAATGTACAAAAATGAAAAAGTTGTTAGATTTGATTTAGAAAGCAAAAGGTATAATGTGTAATGGTATTGAAAAACTCTTAATTTTTTATCTTTAATGCATCTCTCAACACAAGGAACCATTATTTTTCTAAGCACAAAATGAAATTATATTTCCTAAGTCTGAAAATAAGACTAGATGTCAAAGTTGGTCATTGAACCTCTCACATTAGATAGAGATGGGGTTGCCAACCTTGTGGAGCCAAACCAAGAAAATTTCTTATTAAAATTACGATATATTGTTATTTGGAACCATGTTCATTTTCTCAACCGCCAATAGTCTCCTTTTTTCATTTGATAGCACCAATAAAATGTGGACATAACAAGCCCCCAAAAATTGAATCTCCTATTAGCAAACATAAGAGCCAATATCTAGCATGAGCCTTACATGATGTGCTTTGAAGTAAGGAATGGCTCCTTATCATAAAAAAGGTAAGTAAATAGCTTCATAAATTTGTAAGGATGTTGTTAGGATTAAGAGATATAAATGACACTAGATTAGTTCCATCATTACCAACTGTATGTTTCCAAAATAGACAACACAAGTCTGAATTGTAGATGCTAGGCTCTATGCTCATCTTCTATAGATGAAAACCCTTAAGCAATTAATGTGTTCTTGATCCATGGCTATATGGTCTTTTTTTATGCTTTATGTAATGGAGGGAAATACCTAGTGTCACACTGACCTAGGTATAAAAGATGTGAAGGACACTGGCATGGTACCATTTGATAAATATACATCTATCCTTTCACCTTCTTCACCTTCTTCCTTGTCCTTCCATGGCTGCCATCCATTTCTCTCTCCTCTTCTTGTCTTTCTCTCTCTACTCCTAGTCTTTCTCTCTCCTCGTCACTTTCTTTCTCTCTCTTTCTCTTCTCTTTAAAGTTCTTGTGAAGTTGAAGGGTTGGCAATCATTTTCTTTTTGCTCCCACACTATGAGTTTCGCATTCCAATCCATTGGGAAGAAATCCGCTTGTGGTTGAATGGATGTTTCAAGGGCTATCACTGGTTGGGCTTTTAATCTTCTCCTTGCCTACTCCAACATCCTCACCCTTTTCCTTTTGAGTTCTACTTTTCTCTTGGCAGTGGTGTCCACCTCTTGCTACATTTCTCGTTGTGGAGAGGGAGGTTGCAGTACTAGGTCCTCTTTTGGCTATCCAATTTTAAACTCTAGCCCGGCTTTTGGGAGTGGCCTTTGGCTTTCAGCTTCACTCCTTGGCTCTTGTGGTTCTCCTTCCTTGAAGCTTGGTAGGTCCACCTCTTTGATCATTAGCCCTGCTCTTAGCAAATAATCTCTTTGCTTTTTTCAGCTTAGGTTGGTCCCTTCTTCTTGCATTTGAGCACACAGCGCATGCCTTATGGCTCTATGGATGATCTCCAACTTTTTCTTTAGTGATTCAACGGGTCCTCCTTTGACTATGTGATATCCATTATAGTGCTGAAGAAGGCACGCTGTTGGGCTTCGAGTATTGTGTGCGCGGCCTCTGCCTTTGCTCTGCACAAACACTCTATTTTTTCTGCAAGGGCCACATGGCTCGCTAGGCCTTTCACTCTTATCTCACTCTTTGTCACCCATTTTTTGCCCTTTTGTTGCATCTCCTCTAGGCTCTTATTATGTCTTCGTGCTAGGGCCACTATGGTCAATTCTTGAGCTTTTCACTTTTTAGTTATTGTCTCCTTCTCTTTCTTCAAGTATGCAATGTCTCTCTCTAACCTCCCTTGCTCTTCCATTTCCATCATCAACCTACCTATCATTTCATCCATTTGTTTTTTATGCTCCTCCTCTTTTAGGCTTTCTCAGCTTCTTCTACTGGGAGTCGATCCATGGCTTGTTGGATCTTGTCCATTTGCCTTGTCTATTCTTCATTTTGCAGTATGAGGAGTTTGTATTGCCTTTGTAGGCCAATCATCTCCTCATGCTCTTCCTCAAGTTCCTTGTGCGAGTTATCTTCTTCTCCTTCTTTAGCATTGAGCCTTGCTTTTAGCTCACTTATTTCTTTCTGGTAGCTAGCCACTTATCATGTTTTCTCTAGCTGGAAGGATTTCATAGCCTCCTTTTCAACCTCGAGCTCTACAATAGCTTTTTTATTTTCTCTTTTGCCCTCTCTAGCTGTGATAGGAGTTCCTTGACATAGTCATCGTAATGTGTAGATGATGATAGCACTATAGGAGTAGTCATCGTGGATACTTCCCTCTTCTGCCTTTTGGGATCCTAGCTAGACTCTGCATAAGTAGCTACTGGTCTTTTTGTTCTAGTCACTAGGATCCCTCTACTTCCACCTTGAACTATTTCTTTGTTAACCAAAAATTGCACCTAGGCCACAAGGTTACCAGCATCCACTGTAGTAGAAGAGGTTTGGGTGGGTGGAGAGACTAATGTGGTGGGTACTAGGATAGGTGAGATGGGGTTAATTAGACCCTTGCCCTTGCCCTTGCCCTCGGCTACTAGGGGTGGCATGTTTCTGGGTGCTTGGGAGCTTGTGCTTGGGAATTATTTTGTGTAAGGGCTCATGGTAGCTAGTTCTTCTTCCCTTGAAGGCTACTCCAATGAGTGACAGATGGCCAAGGCTATGTCTTCTTCTTCCTTCCTCCTTAACTCCTCAGCCTCTCACTCTGCTTTCATTCTCCTCTCCTCTTTAGCTTTCCTAGATTCCTCTTTTATTCTTTTTACCTTCTCCTTTTCTCTTCTCTTTCTTCTTTATTTGACACTTTTGGACTCACTTTGCACTCTTAATAGATTTGCTTTGCCTTTCTTCTTGCTCTCTTTTTCTCTTTCGGCCTTCTTCCGTGGAGTCTTTTTCCTTAACTTCTTGGCCCCTCGGCTAGATTGTGCTTCTTGCTCTCCTTCGTCACTCATCATAGTCTCACTGGATTGCTCCTATTCTTGGCAAGGGGGGAACCTGTCTGGCATCTCGCTTACTTCCTCCTCCTTTTGTGCTTCCCCCAAGGCCTCTCTGATGATGGCCATCAAGACCCCTCTGAACCCAATGGCGACTTGTTCCTAGCTTTGGAGGTTCGGGATTCTCCCTCCATGGGTCTTCCACCTATGACCAATGCTTTCACTGATGTTTCTATCGTCTTCTACACAAATCTGTTTAGGTTCACCTCATCCAAGGACTTAGCAGCGATGCCTTCTAGCATTGGCACATTGATTGTGCTCATCAATGCATTTTACCTTTAGTTGGAGAACAAGGTGTGCACCATTTTGGCATGTAGTTGGACTTGGAGCTTGAGGATGTTAGCTAAGCCAATGTCATCGTTGGTGTGGACCATCACTTTCTCCATTCCCAACATGCTGTACATGTCCCTTTTCAGTCATCTTTCAACTTTGTTGGGGTAGACCCAATGATCTTTGCACCAACTCGGGACTTAGCTTGATTTCCACATGGCGTGCTTCATTCTCTTGATGCACCGTGATGGTGCCATGGTTCCTATTGAAAGTCCAAAGGAATTCTGTGCACTTCTAATAATCCATGGCTTGGCCCACCTTGTCCACATACTTCTATAGCTTACACTACTCACGATTTGCTTGATGGCTAGCTCCTCCATGACTATGTCTTCCAAATTCAGGATATGCGTAAATTTGAATTGGTTATAGGCCCTTGTCTCCAGTGAGAGGCTATACTTTGCATGCTCTTCCTTTGAGAATAGAAACTTGCTGGTTTTCTCCTGTCCTACCATTGTAGGAGCCTATCATGAAGCCATAGCTCACCATTAGTATTCTTCACATAAATTTTGCGAAAAGATGCATAGGAGATAGAGGAAATGCTTAAATATATAAATAGACTTTTTCTTTAAATAGTACACACATTTCACAAAAATTTCTAACACTTTTACTTAATCATAAGTTGATTTTACGTTTTTTTTTAATTTTTGAATGTTAATTGAGGTTTTAGGGTTTGTTTTTAATATGTTCCACACCTTTTATCATTCAGAACCCCCCCCCCCCCCCCCTTATAGATGAGAAGAGTCCTTCCTAGGTTTAGAGGTTGAAGTGTGGAGACCATTCAGGGTATGCTCACTTTGTTTCACCTTCGCATGAGCCAAGCGTAGAAGTTCGAATTGTACTCCATTTGAGCATAATGGTCCATGTTGACATGTCGAATGCTTATGTGGGTAAGGTAAGTGAGGACATCCGTGAGGAAATCACTAGAGTGCATTTGGATGGCAATTTTTAGCTCCTCCTCGTTCAACATGCGATCTAAGTAAGGGTGAGTCGTGGTGTGCTCTTCATCAAGGGGCCGCTTGTAGATGGTGGTCAACACCCTATAGGAGTTTGGGGCTACATAAATTGGATTGTATTCAGAGGCCTTGATTGCATGTCTCTATTGAGTGTTGGTCATGATTTGGTAGCTTCTTTCTCCCATTATATTCTTAGATCATACCACTGTCACAAGAAAGAGGAGTCATTAGCAGCCAGCTATTTCAACTTCACAATTTCTTGGTCGGTAGTGGCAAGGGATATGCCCTTGGTGTAAGACATAATGAGGCATTGCTTGTGTGCTTGTTGGCAGGAAATTCTAGTGTCTATGAGTTTCTCACCTGCATGGAGAGCCTTAATGAATACAAATTTTGATTCGTTCCATGAGCAAGGTAGCGTGTGTATCTTTGTTGCTAAAGGCTGGTCTAAGAGACCTAGGTCTAATAGTTCATAGCCTTTAGCAAGTGTAGTAACCATGGCATCCAAATGCCGAAGGCAACCAACTAAGTCATCCCATGTATTTTCACCTAATTATACAGCCAAGGTAAGAATTGAATGTTGCTCATAAGAAGTTTAAGGCCTATTAGGGGGCTCGGGTTTTTGACTAGGGACTCGACAACTTAGTGGCTGATGTCTGCGATTATATGGCTACCCTAGAGTGTGCGGTTTAGCCTCTCGTACACTAGGCATGGTTTGGGGTTTTGACTTTGTGTTGCTAGATGTTTGTGAGGCTCGAGTAGCACTAAGAGTGCTGGGTTGAGTTGTTTTGGAGTCAGCATGCTATAGTATTGGTCAATAGACTCATTGAGGCTCGACAGGCTTCACAGTTTGGGCTCTTTGGCCTTTGCAACTTTAGTACTTTATCTATCCTGTAGCTTTGTATAGTCAAGCTTGGGTAGCATTTGAATAGAGCAGCTGGTCCTCTTGGTTTTAGGCACCCAAATCCAAGCATTACCCTTGTAATAGCCTTTCCCTTATAGTAAGGTTTTGAAGACCCATCTCGTATTGACTATTTGTCTGTGTTGATAGTTTCTTCATTGCCTCCTATATTTTGAGTGTGAGTTCTTAGGCTTGCAAGGTCACGATTGCATGCTCCTAGGTGGTAGTCCTTGATGTTTAGGCACCCACTTGAACTTTGGTTCGAGGGCCTTAGCTTTGATCTCAGCAATGTGTTGATGGTGTGGCATGGTAGGTTGTGATAAGTCTCAACCCCCCTCCTTAGACTTGGTGGTGGGTCTCTCTACAAGTGGCCTCACGAGCCTTTATGAAGCTGTGTTGCCCTTGCTCAAAGTCGTGTGATGACTAGTCATACCTTGTTGATAGCAAGGTGAATACTTTGCGACTCGTAGTTGACATTATAGTGTGCTTAATTTTTAAATGAGCATACTATTATTGATTCCTGAACAGCATCCTTTGTGTTGATAGTACATAAAATATTATGGGCATGCTTTTAAACAACTCGATAGAGGCTACAACTTTGCACTTTCCTAGATGGGTATATGAATGGCCCCCAAATGGGCTAATTTTGGCATTGGTAGGTTGTAGTTGTGGGTAGCTTGATCACAAGTTAAGATATTGAAATCAGCTCCCTCATCGATCAATGTGTTGAAGGTATAATTTTGTTCGGTAGTGACCGTTATGTGCAGGTAGGCGGGTGCTAGTGCCTCTTCATATTTCTCCTAATTTTCCGTTACTATGGCAACTTGGACTTTCACAAGGGACTCTAGCATGGGAGACTGGTGCAATGGATGCATGGGAGGGTAGTACTTCTTATGTAGCTCCTTGTTGAAGAAGCCTATGCCCTCTCCATCTAGGGTCTCGAGCTCTATATTGTTGATTTGACTAATAGTGCGGACTCGAAAAGGTCCTAATCCTGTAAACTTCATCTTCTATTTGTGGCATTTTATTGAGTACAACAACACTGAGTCACCCTATTCAAATTCTCCCTACTTGATGTGTTTGTCAAACCAACTCTTGCGACATGCCTTTTCACAAATCAACGCATGGGTGGCTAGAAGTCGAGTCTCTAATAAGCATTCTAGTTTGATTAAACATTGAGTCCATGCCTCCTTTCCATCCCATCTCTCTTGGATGGCTACTTTCAAGCTCGAGATAAGAAGCTCTACAAGTGGAATATTGGCCTCAGTCCCATAGGTTAACTTGAAGGGAGTTTGTCCTACCATTGTTTTATAGGCTTTTCGATAGGCCCATAAGGCTACCATCAATTTTTTTTCTCAGGAACTGCACAAGGCATAGATCACTTTGATTAGGATGTTTATTAAGATATTAAGATATTTTCTTAAGGGTAGTAGGGTGGGGATTTTTTATGGATGATTAGAAAGGTCAATAGGAGATGAGCAATCACTTCATTAATGAAGTGCATGCCTTGATCACTAACTAGTTCAATGGGGCAACCAAAGCGTGAGATCACATGTTCCCAAAGGAACTTAGCAGTAGTTCTAGGACATGTTCCAAAAGGAACTTAGCAGTAGTTCTACAATCATTTTTCCTTGTGATTTGCGCTTCTGCCCACTTGGTGAGATACTCTATAGCAACAATGATGTACTTGGCCTATGAGTACTTTGCCACACGACTAATCATCCCAATGAAGTCAATTCTTCATTTCTAAAATGGTTTTCTTGCAATGATTGGACATAGATCCATTTTTCCCTTGCAAACGGGTACCTTGGTTCGTTGGCACTCATTGCAGTGCTTTACAAATCATGTTGCATCTCAAAAAAGAGTAGGCCACCATAGTTGAGACTATAGCACCTTGCGGGCTGATGTGTCTCTATTGAAGTGCCCTCCTGTGATTCCATTGTCACATGAAATACACACGAGATTTCGTGAAATTCGCTCACTGCACAAATGATTTGTGAGATGGGAGCAAAGAATAATGAAGAGTACTCAATGTAAAGTAAGTACCCAAAAGAAGAGGTTTAGATACAAGGAAAATGTGAAAACATACTCATTGATTAAAGATATAGACAAGATACAAGTGCAAAAGACTCTTGGTCAAGGGGAGTTAAAGGATATGATTAAAAAACATATGATAAGCTCAAGATGGAACTTGTGATGACCAATTGTTTATTGATATGAAGTTGGGAAGCAAAGACAATGAGGTTGATGTAGATAAATTTGTCATGTCTCTTTTAAGCAATCAAAGGATCACTCGCCAATTGGAAGACAAGGTCGTTCTTTTGATCTCGATCTGAGAGAGAAGTGAAGAAGGTGGAATGTAAGGATTTGATAGAGACATTTTCAAGGAAGGCAAGGAGCTCAAAGCTCAAACTCAAGCCCATGGAGATATCTTTGAAGAAGGTGAGGATATTAAAGCTCGCATTCAAGACACCCTCATATAAGACTTGATGGGAAAACTTCAAAGTAGGCAAGGGGCTCAATGCTCAACCTCAAGCCACTCTCTTCAACTTTGATGGCCTCCCAAGCTCTTCCAATCCTTTCTTTTTAATAGTTTTTCTCCTCTTTCTCTCATCTTGTGCTTTTCGACTATTCAAAAAAAACTAAGATGTTTTTACCCCCTGAACTCAAGATTCATGGATTTTATGTATCCAATCCACCTAAGAATGGCAATATCTGGAGTAGAACAACTCATGATCATACCTAGAACAGGCCAGAAATCAGTCTCAACCACCACAGCAACACCAATGAAGTACTCTTTATCATTCTTGAGATCCATAACAACTCCCAAGAGCTCCTTAAAATGTGGATATCTACACTGCTGCTTATTTAGTACTTTTACCCCAAATCGAATAGCATACCTATTTCCATCTACATCCTCTTACCAACAACTCATCCAATGTCGATAGGACCAGTATCAACAATAAGTACAATAGGTTTCCCACACTCATATTCTGCTTTTCGAAGAGTCGGAGGAGCTCTCAATAATCTCTTTAGCTTCTGTATAGCTTAAGTGTGTCTCATGTCCCAAGAAAAACATTGTCCTTTCCTCAAGAGCTAGTAGAGATCATCTGCAATATGAGCAAAATGAGGAATCCAAATAAGATAAAATACACAAGCTCCAAGAAACTTGCAAACCTGTGAAGTAGAAGAGAAAGTCTTCGCAATCTTCTCTATGGCATCAACCTTCGCAGGGGAAGGCTTCCTACCACAATAACCACACATATGTTCAACAATCAAAACCTCTTTGGCACCAAAAATAGATTTCAACCCTGACAAGGTCAAATTCACTTCCTCTAGCTTGCAAAGAATCCTCTCAATATCTCTATATGCATAGCCACAAAGAACTTTCATCCATGATCATCTAAAGTCTCATCCTTTTCTTTCTCCAAACAACCCTTAATAGGAAAATCATCTATGAAAGGCATGGTAAGCTCTGGAATAAAATCCCTTAAGACCTTGTTCATCCCATTCATCATATGAGCAACCGAATTAGTAGCTCCCTCTGGAAGCGTACACATCCGACAAAGCCTAAAGGTGTCTTCATCATAGTCAAATCTCTGCTCTCAAGGGCAAGCTGAAACTGGTCATAGACAGAATAAAGATCTCCAAGTGAATAGATAGCATGTCCAACAAAAGCCTTTTCAAACTCATTCACAATAGGTCCTACACCAACATTCCATATAGTGACCGTATTCACCGGTTCTAAGTGATGAATGAATCTGAGTGTCCCATTCTTCTTAGGAACTGTGAACCACCTATTAGAATATGGAGCTGAAGATGTTCTAGAATCCCCATCCTAGTCTACTCATTCAAAAGCTCCACCAATTTAGGCAAGTGAGCCCTAGGCACATGAATAGGCCATAGATTCCAAGGAACATGAGTTGATCCTAGGGTTGTGATGCATAAACACATGAGGAAAAACTATCGTTGCTAGGAGGAGGCGAGAGCTTTCCCTATCTCGTACCACTGTTGTCTCTCAAGACAATGGTACCTAATAGAAATCTAGATGTCCTACTGGAAGAGGGGAATCCCTAAAAGAAGCCTTACTCCATTTATGTTTGACACAAACTATCATGAATTGAACAACCCTCTTTCCATACTTGCTTTGGATCCATGCATAGGCAGATGCCCAAAACCTTAGTCTCCATCCAAGACTCATCAATAAATGGCTTCCTCAAATGTGATACGAACAAGAATTGTGTACAAAGAAATGATAAGTATCATCCACATCTCCAATAGAAATATTCAAGTTTTGACAAGCAACATACAAATATCCTACAGTATTGTTGGTCGTACGGATGCGCCAACTGTGATCCACATCAACTGGCCATCTTCCAGTATCATACAATCCATGCACTATGATATTAATCTCAGAGCCATGATCCAAAACAGCAACACAAGGGGTCTTTGTCTCACCAAGCTTGACTACAATCTCCAAAGTCGAACGATCCAAGCATAAATCTCCATCTGTACACTCCTCAATAATCTCCGCATTAGAATCAAGCTCATAGATAGTATCCTTAATAGCACAATAGCTAAAGCCTCTCAATGGATCATATCCTATGTTCGCTCTTCAATAACCTGTCGTTTTCTTTTAATTATGTCAATGATAACATCATGAAATTCTCTTTTGGCAATCCCCAAGACTTCTCCAAGAGTGAATTTAATTTTGTAGTTAAGAATCCCATCCTCAAGCACATTTTTCAAGTTTGTAGTTGTCTCAATGTCAGAAAGTAGCTTAAATCTAGGTTACTTTTTCGTCTTCGGATCCTTTATTTTTTGGGCTTTTTGATCTCGGGTAAGTTACACATGAATATATGTGTGCATTAGGTGGGTTCAAAATAAGGTATTTTTAAAATACAAATTTTTACATATAGAAGGGTGTAATATAAAGGGGTTATTTACAGATTGAATAGACAAGGATTATGTTTTTTTTTGGGAAAAATCTATAGATAAGGATATTTATAAATAGGCCTTGAACACAGGTGATGTAGATTATATACATATAGTAACTTCCTTGAGTTTTTGATCTTCCTGTACTTTTGGCTTTTGAACATTAGCCATACTCTCCTAAGAATAAGAAGGTAGAGAAACTGAATCACTCATCCTAGTCACCCTCTTTGAACCTTTAGGCTGATTATTATCTCTTTTCTGCTTCTCCTCAACAAGTGCTGCAAATCCTTGAGATAGAAAAGACATCTACTCGAACATTCCATCCAGTCCCTTTTTTTATCACATCACGTATGGCTGAAAGTTTGAATAATGAATCTTTTCCCTTTTTCTCTATGTGCAGTGCATAGGACCATAAAGGAGATTTGTCCTTTGGTATAACTGCTCCAATTGAAGGCCATAGGTAGAAGCTTCTCTTGCCACCTCTCACATCACATAAGAAGAGTGCAAAAGAGACTCCTCCAACAATTTCTTCATACCATCCTTACCGAAATTTGGTTTAATCAGCTGCTCTGTATCTCCAAAAAAGATATCATCTTGTCCTTTCGGACTACCAACTTCATTCTTCTCACCTCTTCAAAATCTTGGCACTCTGTCTACTCATGGTCTGGACTATCACACCACATGCAACGACAAACATGATATTTCCTAGAAGAATTTGTAGTAGTAGAAGAAGTTGGGGCTGAAATTGGAGTTGGACTAGATGGCTACTGCTCCAATCCATTCATCTTGATTTGTAGGTCTTTTAAGTTCTTTGAGATCTCTTCAACCATATCTTCGATAGTCGATTTTGCAGATGGTCTGACAACCGCAGCAGGAATAGGCATAGGCATAGACATAGACATATGATGATAAATAGGAGAAGTAGTGGATGGTGCAGCAAGAGAGGTCATGGTAGGAGAAGACATCACTAATGGTGACTACATCCTATTCTGCAAGCAAGCCTTCCATCTCTGCCTCTTTTTTAGTGAAGAAACTGCATTGACAGTATCCTGTCAATCCATCTTCAATCCCATAGGCTGGGTACGATCTTCAAGCAACTCTCCCAATTCATCTTGAAATACAGGATTAGTTGCTTGCAAGAATAACTCCACTTTCTCTGAGTTTAGAGCTCTTTGCTCTAGTGCATCCAATTGGTTGTATTGCTATTTAAACTCCCACAACAATTCAGAAGCAATAAGTCCTTTTTTGGGCTAATAAACCCACTCTCCGAATGTCTGCTATATGGAAATACCATAATCCTTGAGAAAATATTCATCTTTGAGTGCTTTCTTGAAAACATTCCAATTAGAGTCATGTACAAATAAATCTATCACTCTAACCCATAAAGCAGGTGTGACAAGCCATAAGAAATAGTTGCTCTAGTTGGTTTGAACTCCAAACAAGTGCATATGGCTTTCAAAGGCTTTAATGTAGGCTAAAACATTTTGGCCATCAAATAATTTTTACTCACTAACCATAGCCTCAATTTCCTTGGTTGCACCATGCATATGCTCCTATTCTTGATGCAACTGATGCTAATGTAACTACTACTACTGTTGTACATAGATAACTTCATCTGTTGATTCTGCATCATAATGACTGAAGAAAGAGTTTGTAATAAAGTCTTCATCTCATCAGTCAAAAAGGAAAAAGTAGTCTGATGAAGAGGGTGGATTATTCAAAGAGTCTCCCATATCGATGATCAGAAGCGACGCTTTCACATTGCATTCACCAGATGTCGCATAGAATACGCACGGGAGTTCATGAAAGTCGCTTGGCGTAAGGACGCTTTGTGAGATGGGAGCAAAGAATGATGAAGAGTACTCAATGCAAAGTAAGTATCCAAAAGAAGAGGTTTGACACAAGGAAAACATACTCATTGATTAAAGATATAGACAAGATACAAGTTCAAAAGACTCTTGGTCAAGGGGAGTTAAAGGATATGATCAAAAGACATATGACAACCTCAAGATAAAACTTGTGATGACAAATTATTTGTTTATATGAAGGCGGGAAGAAAAGATGATGAGGTCGACGTAGAGAAATTTGTCATGTCTCTTTAAAGCAAGCAAAGTATCACTTGCCAATTGGAAGACAAGGTCGTTCTCTCAATCTTGATCTGAGAGATAAGTGACGAAGGTGGAATGCTAGGATTTGATGGAGATATTTTCAAGGAAGTCAAGGAGCTCAAAGCTCAAACTCAAGCCCATGGAGATATCTTCGAAGAAAGCCAGGAGCTTAAAGCTTGCACACAAACCACCCTCATATAAGAATTAATGGCAAAAACTTCAAATTAGGCGAGGGGCTCAACGCTCAACCTCAAGCCACTCTCTTCAATTTTGATGGCCTCCCAAGCTCTCCTAGTCCTCCCTTTTATAGTTTTTCTCCTCTTTCTCTCACATTGTGCTTTTTGGCTATTCAAAAAAAACCAAGGTGTTTTAAGCCTTAGCTTTCTCTTCCCACGTTTAAAGAAACATAAAAGCCTTCAAAGCTTCTAGCTTTAAAGCTTTTCTTAAATCTCTTTGTCAAAAAACATAATCATTAAGCTTTTGCCACCTGTGATCAAGCCATTATTCAGTGTGGTGTTGAAGCTGCGGCCGCCATTGGACCTCAATTACACATTCATGTATATACATTTCACGCGATGCCAAACAGAGCCTCAATGCAAGATTGAGTCGATGTGTAGGTCGACCATCATGCCCTATTGTTAGAGTTATGGCCACTTGCATTGGAACTTATTGCCCCATCCATACAATATCGAGTCAGCAAAAATGATGCTCATACATAGCCTTAACACAAGAGGGCATCAATGTAATCATCCAAATCAGCCATCTTGCGGTGTTGTTGAAGTTGCGGCCACCATGTGTTAGACTGCAGGTCGAGGACAATTGGCAAGCCGATGTAGTGATGGCAGAGCCCACTTGCATTAATATCCACCTTCTCCATCTGATGATCTGCTACTGATTGAATTTCCCATCTATGTATCTTGATGATGATGAAGATGCTAATGATGATGAGCTTTTCCCACGGCACTTCCCACATAGATCGAAACCCACTTTCTCCTTGTAATCCCTAGACTTGTAATGCTCTCTGACAATTGGGAACATCCCACAACCATCATAGCTAACTTGATTGTGAATTTTGTTGTAATAATGCTTTGACTCATCATCTACCTCTTCTTTTGACTAAGAGTGATCTTCACTGCCATGTTGTACCTATGATGATATAGTTGAGGTTCCTTGGACACTAGTCCTACCAAGATTCCCTTGAACCTCAAGACAACCATGTTGCCATCCTCACTAATAGCTCCTTCCCCACTTGTCCTTGTCTTGAGATCTTTCTCAAAATATAAAGAAGAAAAACCACGAGGATTATTTTCAACCATGGGTTCTTCGTTCATGGGCTTGAAAACTGCAATACTTTGCATCTCTCACATTCATCTTTCATGAGATAAACACCGCCAGACCCTTTAGAGGTCAACTTGGGAACTTGGCCAGCATGCAAATCCATCTTGACATGATCTATGAGGTCTTTGAGAGAATCAAAGACTTCAAATCAAATGGGGTAATTTTCTAATTGGATATTTCTCTTGGATATTGCTATGAGATCTTGGAAACACTGCAGATGGTAGAAGTCTGTGATGATTCTTGATGGCAAATGCGACGAGCATACTGATTCAATGGAATAGTGCGTATATGCAGTTTTTGAGTGTCATCAATTGTATCGATTGTAAGTTCACCCTCTTCACATTGCAAGTATCCTATGATTTGCAATGTCTAGTCTCCCTCTATATTCTATCTTGAATGGTAGCTTCCTTATATAACAAAGGTTTGATAGGTTCTTTAACAACCCATGTCCATCTCAAAAGCTAAAAGATAATACAAGCAACTATCGAGAAGCCCCAAAATGAAAAAACCACTAAAAGGACCCAATTTGTGAGACTGTCAACAAGCACTTGGCAAGATGGATAATTTGAACAAATATTTAAGCCACTTGGGTACTTTCCCATTACCTCTCCTTTTCAAACTCAAGGAAGGTATACGCTTGAGGTATGACAAGTGTGGCTTGAGAAGGCAGAGCGGAAGTTATCGAAGAAGGGCGTCATGGCCTATAGCCCTTTTTACTTCCATATATGTTTATCCATTGGAAATGCTTTTACAGTGCTTATTTCAGGTTTCTTTGATGTTCTAGTAAGACTTTTAGGCATTGGCTAAATTCCTTCTCTTATTCAAACAAAATCCCCAAGACCTTCCATCTTCGAATCGTATCAAATCCCATCATATTTTTAATTCTTCTTATAACTTTGAGAACCCAAATACCTCTTCATATGAATTTGTTTCTCATGTCATGTTCCCTAGTAAGAATATGTTTTGAAAGAGAAATTGGTGCCCAATCATTCATGTGATTTGAAAAATGTAAATTAAAATCCATGCAATGCAATAAATCAAATGATGCTTCCACACAAAAAGTAAGAATGCACTAAAGAAAATGTGGCTAGCATATCTACATGTGCTCGTGCATCATGCAAAATGCAAACAAAAAGACACAACAAATTCCTAATGATGCTGACTAATGAGATCAAATTCTTGGTGAAAAACTCCGCCCTCAGGTTCACAAAGGTGGATGCGCAGCATCATGACACTGTCGTCTAAGTGTGTCATGCATCTCATGTTTGCATATGCATATACGCAAGAAGCCATCGTGCCCTAACCTATAGAGTTATCTTGCTATTAATTGATAGGATTGTATCCCCTAAGTTGGACCTTCTCAATGGATCTTTCAAGTAGTCTGTGCTCAAGCACTTGGACTCTATCTTCTGCCGAGTATGGCACCAAGTCAGCTCTAAACAAGTCCGTTTCGCTAGACAAGTTAAATAGATACATGTCTGGTAAGTCTTTTGTGATACCTTGTCCAGCAGAAACTTCTCTTGTGGGCATGCGAGACATATGGTCAGCCATGTAGTGCTACTTTCCTTTGCATACAACCATAGAGAAGTCAAACTCTAGAAGTAGAAGCACCCATTGTATGATGCATCTTGTAGCGTAGGGTTTGTTAACAAGATAAAGAAAGACTTGATGGTCAACAAAGAAGAAAAAAGGTAATGCCAAAATTTCTTTACAAAAACCAACATGGCTAACCCCTCCCTCTATATGATGGAGTAGTTCATCTCACTATTTGTGAGTTGTCTACTAGCAAAGCTCACTGAATAGTCTAAATTGTGTTCACCTGGCAAGCACAACACAACTCCCACGGCAAACTTTGAGGTGTCACTGTGAACATGGAAGGTTATGGTCCAGTCTAGGGCTTGTAGGATTGGTGCTATGGTTGGAGTCTTCTTCAACTCTTCGTATGCGCATTGGTATTCCTCAATCCATTCAAATATCACCACCAATTTGTATAGAGGCCTAGCAATTAATGCATACTTTAACACAAATTGTTGATAGTACCCTGTATGGCCAAGGAAGCATTGAACTTCCCTTATAGTCGGTTGGTGATGGAAGATCAACGATAGCCCTACTTTGAAGAAGTCAATGGCAAAAAATTTCTTTGAAACCATGTACCCTAGGATGCATCCGTGCTTCACCCAGAGCTAGCATTTCAAGAGACAATATCATCTACATATTTCAAAGACTACTCGAAGCTTTCCTAGGTATGCCTTCCAATTGGAGTGGACACATAAATTGTCAACAAATACCTCTAACTCTTGCCTAAGCGTGTCTTTGAGAATGGCACACATGAGCCTTTGAAATGTGGCTGGTGCATTTGTTAACCTGAAGGGCATGACTATGTAGAACACCATATTGGGGAATATGGGAATTTCCCACAAGTTTGGGACACGTGGTCAAATATTTGGATTTGTCATGACTTGAACACTATAACTCCAAATTGAGCACTCTATAGCTCAATAGATTCCATTTTTCAAGTGCTTTCCAATGATAGGTCACATCATATGGTTTTGAGAAACTTATGGGCATGTTATCCAGGTGCCACCTATTTAGTATTCAAAAAATGGGAATCGGGAGATTCCCAAAATCACTAATATTGAGTTGTAGGCAAAGACGCCTCACTCGGTAGTGAAAGCGGTCTTGTGCCTATCATCCAGATGCACTTGCACTTGATTGTATCCAAAGAAGCCATCCAGGAAATTGTAGGTCTCTTTATTAGCCACCCTTTAGAGCATATACTTGGTGTATGGTAGTGGATAGTTGTCTCTCTTTATAGCAGTATTGACATTCTTGTAATTGATGCACACTCTGATTTTTCCATTCTTCTTTATTAAAATCACTATGGGTGATACCAGTCTATCTGCTCGATTCATAAATGAATCATACTCTCAATAGCTTATCGATTTTCTTCTTGAAAGCTTGAGTATGTTTGGGATTCGTCAGATATGGTCACTGCTTGATCGGCATTGCATCGAGTGTCATCAGGATGTTATGAGTCACTACACTCGGATCTACCTCCTTCAGCTCATCAAGGGACCAAGTGTATACATCTATGTACTCTTGTAAGAGAGCAACAAGATTTTCCCCTCTTCCTTGGTCAAGTTGTCGACCATAAAAATAGGTCAGAGTGTCTCCCCTTTCTCAGCTAGATTGGCCTCCTTGACTTTGGCAGGTCCTTCTATAGGCTCGCCCGCTTGCCCTCATCTTTTGGCTCCTAGCAAGACCACTACCCTCTTGCCTTTCTTAAATCTCATGAATCATTTCGGTAGGTCTTGCGGCCTCCTCTCCTCCTCAGCTTGCTTATCCCTAGGCTATTAATATCATCTTTTCCTTATTCAACCTTTGGCGCCTCAAGTAGACTAGTAGGTCTCCTCTGGTGTGTTTGTTCTTAGGTGGCTGGGGTATCTTAGGATCACTGTCCAAGCTTACTTTTGACTCCGAATCAAACTCTCCATCTTTGCTAGAAGAGGGAGTCTCTCTTAGAGGTCATAGCTGCAATGGTGATTCCATTCTGAGTAGTACTGGTGCGGCACTTGGTTAGGCATGACCTACTTCGTCATAATCAATCGCTTCTATGTGCTCCAACTAGGTGCGATCGCAACACATTTGTGTGACTCATTTCTCAATTCTACAGATGCTCTTTTTTATGGTTTGGATTCTGCTCGTATTTGTTCAATCCCGTGCCCCTCCGAATCATACTCTATTGTGTTGATCTTCTTCACTCTCATCATTGGAGGAATAGCAGTCTTCATACTCATCATCAAAATCATCCTCATGCAACTACTTGTCATCTCCTAAGTGCGGCTCCTTATCATTGGTGGCTAAGGCCCAGTTTTGTACATCAAGTTTAGTTCGTGCATCTTGGTCCATCACCAGTTGGGTTCATCCAAGAGGTCCTTGAGCAGTTTAAGATTTGTAGCTGGGTTACCAGTTAATTTGTTTGTCAGGTGCTCTAAGATCTCGTGGAGCTCTCATTTGTTGTTTGGGACGTGAAATGTGATAGAGGCAGATCACCCATGCGAGCTCCTAGCCATCATGTAGATTGGTATTGAGGCCATGTGTCAAGGCTTATTGACTACCGTAACAGCTTTCTCGTATTCCTCATTATTTGAAAATGGTAGATCAATTGTGGCTAGCACATGCATCCAATCTTGCTCATCCTGTAGGAAAGGGATATACTTAGTCATTGGTCCATAAGATTTCCTGATTTGAGAATCGCCCCTGAGCATAGTTGAGGTGGTGTCTAGGTCGACTAGTGTAGTCTTATAGGTATCCATCTCAACTCTTGTTGCTTCCATTCGATTGCCTAGGAAGATCAGACCATTACCCCATCCTTCTATGACTCGTGTGTTGCGCATCTAGAGCTAGCCTAACAGGATATCGTAGTCCACTCCTTTCATGACTATAAAGTCCACAGAGAACGGGACTCCTGTGATCTTCAATGGCCAATTTCTTAGCACTACAAATGGCTTCACTTTCCTTCCATTAGCTAGCGTCACATTGAACCTAGCTATCTGGACACGCAAGTTACGGCAAGCCTAGAGTATTGTGTGGCTAGGTACATTGACTTCTACCCCCCATGTCTACAATCCCTTTCCTTGTGGTATCACCTAGAGACAGGACATGCAAGACTGTGTGTATTTCAGTCCATTCCCAAAAAGAATTAACATGTAAAAGACTTGGGTATTGAGTGCAATATTAGGCTCGATATTTGCAATATTAGTCAATGGTAGCTTGATCTATCGATCCTTTTACCCATTGCTTTAGCTCCTTCCATAGCGTTAGATGCTACCTAAGCAGATCTCCTAGTCTCAGAGTTACAAGGGTGGTCACTAGCATTGTGAGAAGATTGCTAGTTGCTTGCTTATCTCCTAATTCTGTGCTTCTTGGCCAATGGCCTCAACTGGTTTATTGGCCTATGCCATTCAAGCTATGACTTAGTGCCACATATTTAGGTGTGGACACGTCTCTCAGTCCTGTGGGAGAGACTGGTGTACTCACACTAGAGAGATCATTGACCTCATCCTCCAAGATGGGTTCAATATCCTTTAGGTGTTCCTCGGCTTCTCTCACCCACTCCTTGAACTTTTGTATGGCTTCAAGTTGGTGCTTTGAGTTGGGATACTCCCCTACCTTAGCACTCCCTTTTTGAGAAGTTTTTGGAGTAAATGTTTTTGCCTCAACATCTGTGACCTTCTTTTCGATAGGTAGTGTCATTGCACTTTTAGTTTTCAATGTGACCTTCACTTTGCTTTTCTTCTTTATTCGCCTACAACTTTTCTTTCCTATTGAGGCTACATCCAGGTTACTAAGCCCTGGTAATGATATGTCAGCTTGGTTCCTCTATTCATGGGTCATAACATGCAAAGAGATGGGCATGGGCTCCCCATCGGGTGTCGCAATGCCAAAAATACCCAATGGAACTGATGGTACCATTGCTAAACTAGAGGACGGTCTCCTCCTAGGGAAATTTACAAGGTGGGTGATTCTACACTACATCTGAGATCATCTGTATCTTAATTGGCTTGCTTCCCCTTGCGGCAACGCGAAGACATGTATCAACAAGAAATCACCTCTTAGGTCTGCCGTCCTAAGTCTCTTACTCTGCCTCTCCCACTTCCTAATTCCATCACCAGCATTGGTCGATAGTCCACAAGAATTGGATTGCCCTCTTTGTTGTATGAGACATAGGGGTTCACGTAAGGCTCCTTATCATTTGGTTTCTCCACATAGTGGACTGGAGCGTTGCTCAATGGATGGGTTTTATAAGGTCCAACCGGCCTAGGTATGCATGTGGCATTGATCTCCATCCTAGGAATGGCTAG
Source organism: Lygodium microphyllum (assembly GCF_053477565.2). Taxonomy (NCBI): domain Eukaryota; kingdom Viridiplantae; phylum Streptophyta; class Polypodiopsida; order Schizaeales; family Lygodiaceae; genus Lygodium; species Lygodium microphyllum. Next base: position 46,351,530 of record NC_141144.1, read on the forward strand.
TTTTGCATCATTAGGTGTCTAAGGGCCAACATGGCTCATGTCCCAAAGAAATGTGGAGGCCTATTCCCTAGGAAAGGTTGGTTGTAAGGCTGTGAGTATGGGAGCCTCCTCCCAGTTTACAGTGCATGGCATTGTGGCCAAACCTACCATAGTTGGTGCAAAGTTGAGACCTAGGGTCCTGATACTCAGTTGCAAGATGGTTTCCCCCACAATACATGCATATGATATGTGACCGCATAGGTCTCCTCATCATTTCTTGGTATCTAGCTAGCTTCATTTTCATTTTTGCTAACTCTTGGCTTGCCTCACTGCCCTTCCCTTTGTCTTGGGTGCTTGGGCCTAATCGTTTGCTAGAAGTTGTAACCCTTTCTAGGGTCCTTGATTCGGCTTCATCTCGATTCAAGCTCCTAGAGCTTCTCTCCTTAAGCTGATTGTCCACTCATATGGGATTTTCAAATACCCCAGCTAATGCATCTTTGTGCAAACTTGAGTTGCCAGCCAAGGCCTTGTAGAGTTCCTCACTGTGTATTCCATTGATGAACATTCCAGACATCTCTCTCTCAGTGGGTCAGTCATTAGTGGGGATTCTCTTATAGAAATTGTCGAAACATGGATCTAGGACATGGCGATGCAGAAGCTATGGAGGTTGAAAGATGAAGACCAAATTCATGAAGACATAGACACAGACAATACTAACTTTCACACAAGTTAATTAGGTTACAAGATTGAGACTTGGACTCATAAACACAAACTTGTGTGTGGACAATGACATATGCACTTTACTGATGAAAAGAAAAGAGTATTATCATATCATTGAAAAAACGAAGCAAGTACAATGCTTTATAAGAAAGTCTAGGCAACACATCCTCCTATTGTGCTTATGGGATTCTTGTCCTGAGCCCTCACTGCTCCATCCAAAGACACTAAAGTAGGTGTGATTGCAAATATCTCAACACCCCTCCTCAATCACAACCAGAAGTACAAAGTGTGTAGAGGTTTTAGTGAGTAACCACCTAAAAAGTGTGGGTACACCACAAACTTGGTAAACACTAGAGGCTATTGTAGAAAAGGCTAAGTGTAGGTACCAAAGACATGGTGGACATCTAGAGGCTATAACATGGGCCTCACAAAGTGTATAGAGGCTGTAGTACAAGGTTACATGAGGAGTTTACAAGCTTATGTCAAAAGGATTAGTTGGGGGCTTACAACAAACCGGGAGTAAATGAGCAGTGCAGATGTATGGCAATACTGTCGGAGTCGTGACATAAGGTTTTGTTGTACGAATGACAATGGTGACGTAAGTTTTGAATTCACGCTCCCGCCAAATGAGAAGTTCTTATATACTTGGGTTACTTATGTCCATGTGTCACATTCTCATTCACCTTGATATTAGGGTTTTTTTGGAAAGTTCCTTCTTCCCCCTCACACCTATTTAAGGCCACTAAAAAAATTACGCGCCTTTTTCCTCCCCATTTCCTCCTACGCTAAATTTCTTCCTCTCTCCTCGGCTCCTTTCCCTTCCTAATCACAAACGCCCGTCTCCATCTCCGTCCCCTTATGGCCTAATCATAGATGCTCATCTGTCCATAATTCCATTTCCCCGACGTCACCAAGTATGTCACCCCCACATTCTGTACTCCGTCCATAAGTTACGTCCAATACTGTAGAACCTTCCATGTACGCCTGCGAAGATTCCCAAAGTCCATCCATTGTTTTTATCTTTCTGTTCTCATATTCATGTCTCCTCTCGTGTCATCCACTAGCAAAACAACGCGATAGTGTTTATAGCAAGGCTTTCATTTCTCTCCACTCACAAGGTTTTTTTCACATGTGAGTCTTATACCATCGCATTAACGTCTCCACTTGCGTCGTCCGGCCAAAACAACGCGATAGGTATTAAAGCAAGTCTTTCGTTTCTCTCCACTCGCGTCGTATTGGAAAGACCCTTTACCACATCGTAATCACGTCTCCACTCGCATAGTCCTCCACTCGCATCGACCTCCACCGAAAAAATCATTCGTGTCGTCCTCCACTCACGTCGACCTCCACCGAAACAACGCGATAGGGTTAATAGGAGGACTTTTATTTCTCTCCACTCACGTCATATTGGAAAGACCTTGCTTAAGGCTTTTATTTTTCTCGCAATTTCCTCTCACGCATGTGTCTTTGTTTTGTGTTGTGTGTGTAGAATCCCAACCAACTTCTAAACCAGAATGGTGTGAGGAGTTTTGAGGCTGGTAAATGCTTCTACTTGCATCGTAAAAATTGATCTTCTAACATAGAGCGAGGGTTGCACTTCAAGAGATCCATATGTTTATATTCACTTTGTATAGGCAAGTAGTTTTCAGAGCTATTGATTCAAGATGTCAGGAACCGAAATGTCAAACATATGTGCCTCCACATCTATAAAGGGCAAAAGTGATCTTGAGCCCACAATGACAAAGGAGTCAGTTGCTTCAGATGTTTCAATAGCATCTCATATGTTAAACAAGTGAAGGTTCAAGGAAGGAATCAAAGAAGGAAAAGGCTTCAAAGTCTCCTGTGAGGGTCCCAGGGCTTTCTTAAATTATAGATGTTACAACCTCTGCAAAGCTCTAGGATTTTCTATAGAAAATAATATTAACCTTACATTCTATCCAATAGTGTAGTGGGAGCTCACGCTCAACCGCCAAGACCCACGGACCGCTTATTGCTTCAAGCATTTTAAGTGAGCTCTAATGGCTATCTCTCACCTAGCCGACGTGCCGTCGATCCTATGAGTGTAGTGAGCTTACCTTGATGCTGATACGAGTTGCCTCCTCTCTCGCACACCCCGGTAGCTCCATGATCCTAGATGCGAGCTCAAGCATCCTCAAACCTCCTCCATCTCCAAGCTCCATCCGCCATAGCCACGCGCTCGAGAAAAGAGAAGAGAACAGAAGAAGAGAAGAGGAGATGGTGAAGAGCTTCACCCTCTTGATCCCTCACTCTCACACAATCACTCCCTCACACTCTCACACTCCCTCTCTCAAGAGCATACACAAGAAAGAAGATGAGGAGAAGAGAAGAAGAAGAAAGCTCTTGTTAGCCACATACCAAAGAATGAGCTTCCATTCATTTTTTGAACTTTATATACAATCCCTAAAATCCCATGGGCACCCATTCCTTTTTTACATGACCGGCCATTGTGGCAAGGTTCTTTTTCCATTTCCCTCTTCTAGCCTTATGCTTCTAGCCTACACCCATTTAATATTTTACAATTGGCACAAGAGGGAGCCTGGCGCTCTTTTACAAGAGTTTTCCAAGATTTTTGAGGCGCCTTTTATTTAAAATTGTGCTTTCTGCCCCGGCTTAGCTTTGGAGTTTGCCTACATGTCTTTGCTCTTTTTTCATGTTTTTTTCTGCTTTTTCCTTCCTTTTTTCCGCCATCTGGACTTGGGGTTAACAATAGCCCCCTCCTAGACGGGTGCCAGTCCCATGGCACTTCTGTATTGTTATAGGTTGGCAGGCAATTGGCCAAGTGGTGTAAAGGTGAGGGCCACTTCGAGACTCACGTGCTTGTGGAAGCTGTGAAATGATTTTTGTCGAAGAAGCCAAATGGATATTGTGTGGTTGGCGGGGGCCTCCGAAGTTGGTGGTTTGTTGCTTTTTGTGATGCCTGAAAGGAGAAGGTCCAGTGTTGCTCCTAAGCGGAGTGCCTACATCATTGTGTTAGTGCATTGTGCTCATGCTAGTGGAATGGGGAGGTGGGTCTAACCGCAGGCAAGCCTGGGTGATGTCCCACACTTGAGGACCCCATTTGTGTTAAGGGAGGTGCGGTGCAAGTGGCTTAGGGTGACATGTCTAACCGAGTGTTACCTCCCTAGGTATGTCCTACCCTTGATGTGCCCTAAGCGTGAAGTGGGGGAGCAAAAGGGCTAGGGGGTTAGGAGAGGAGCCGGCCGACCGAAGCCACTGGGCATGTCTAACTTGAGAACCCCTAGGTGCAGTGATCGTGCTTTATGTGGTGATAAGTACTTCTGCAAGTGGGCTATGTTGTCCAGTCATCAGTGGTGAGTGTTTTTCGTGCTTTTCCTTTCATGCTGTTCTTTTCTTCGCTTTTACTTTTTTTTTTAAGTTACAGTACTGGAATGACAGCCACGGCCTAATTCTCTTCATCTGAATGAGGAGGGGAAGGGGGTCGGATGGATTTGCTCAAAAATTGGTAGCTTTGCATGTATCCTTTCATATTCATACGGACGTGGAGAGAGGTGGTGGAGAGGAAAGGGTGATTGCATCTAGTAAACTGGATGTCATTCATGTCTTCTAGGAGGGCTAGGCAAAAAGAGGGGAGGAGACTAGTCCTCATCATTAGACGAGCCATGGCACAGCTATCAATGGTGTTAGGGTTGAAGAAGAGGGGAGGCATGCTGCGCTCTTGTGGAGTTGGGTCCTGCTTAAGTAATAGCTTAAGTAATCTAAGGTAGTTACATGTAGTTACAAAAGCTGGATCAGGGCATAAAGAGAAATCTGCGAAGCGCGTCATAGAGTCATCTAGGTTTTCTGAGTTAAAGAGGAGGGCATGTTCGAAGGATACTACATTGGAATTATAGATAGTGGGAAAGTCGTAACGCCCGTGGAGGGTGGCATCAAAATCCACACCTACCCTTCGAGGGTATGCCATGCATGTGGGGTTGTTCCTCTCGAAGGGCATCGTGTTACAAAACGCCATCCACGCAAGCATACTAATGTCACATACTCGCCTCCTCCACAGGGGTTGGCTTTTATAGCCCTGTATTGCATGTGGAACTTCAAAAACTTTGTTTTGCCAGTAGTCGGCCTCTTCAATTCCCCAAGAGGTGGGAGTCTTGTCTCTCTCTTCTAGCCACTTTTGCCCTAGTCGGCCACCAATCCCAATCACCTCCTCCATCACCTTAAGCGGCAAGACCCTCCGCAAGCTATTGGGCAAGAGAAAGCTAAAGGTGAATGGATCCTTTTCTTTTTCTTGTCTCTTCCAAACTACTAGCTCTGCGTGGAATCCAGCTGGGATGCCATCAGGGCAAGGTGGGAGGGGTGCGGATGGCTACACGACTGGCTTGGCCCTTAACTGCTTCCTGGCTTCTTCGACTAACTTCCTGCGTCTCTCTTTAAGTGCGGCTTGTCTCTCCGCAGATGGTCCTCCTGTTGTTGCTCTTGAAACTGCGGCGAGGGGGGTTGTGGGATCACATCCTCTCTAAATCTGCCCATGTTGAGTTTGAGTTCTGCTTCCTCCCCCTGTCGGTCTCCTTGTTGTGCTCCCTCTTCAAATCCTATGGCATCTATTTCCTGGGGGGTTTGGTGGGCCAGCAGTAGGTATTTCCTTTGCTCTTCTAGGTTCAGTCTAACCTCCACAGGTTGGGGTGGCATCTGCAGTCCTGGTATGCAGGGCTCTGTGTGCAATGTTAAGCTTCTTTTGTGCCACCTCCAATGATTCTCCCTCCTTTGGGTGGGTGGTGTCCATGATTGTGTTGAGGAAGGCCTTTTGTTGGGCATCGAAGGCTACCTAGGCGGCTTCTACCTTGTTCTCTACGATGATCTTATCTTTTTCCACTAGAGCAAGGCGCCGTGCTAGTGTCTTCACCCTTCTTTCATTCTTCATGGCCCACTCCTCTGCTCTCTTATTCATCTCTTCTAGGCTCTCTCCTTGCCTTAGAGCCAGGGTCGTGAGCCTTTGTTCTTGGTCTTCCCATTCTCTGACCATTTTCTCTTGTTCTTCTTTTTTGGAGTTCAGCTGATCGGTTCGATCTCATTCTGTTGTTGCTCCATGTTCTGTTTTCTTTCCTTGTCCCTGGCATTGAGCTCAGCCATATGTGCTTCCAGTTTGGCGGTTTTTGCAATGAGCTCCTCATACTGCATGATCAGGAGCTTATGTTCTCTCTGCATTTTCATAAGTTCTTGTGTTTCATTGTCTAGTAGCTTCCTCCAGTGCTCTTCCCTATCATCCTTAGCCTTCACTTCTTGCTTGAGATCCGAGATCTCCCTTTGTTGCATGGTTATCATTCTAGTTGTGTCGAGTTGGAAGGCAGCTACTGACTCTTTTTCAACCACCAACTCAGCCATAGCTATCTTTCGTTCCTCCTTAGCTTTCTCCAATTGGGAGAGTAGCTCGGTGACGTACTCGTCGTAGTTAGTTGATGGCGTCATCATTGTGTGGGTCTTGCCTTGATTTTGCATTAGTGGCTGGCCTCTTTTGCTATGTGGTCGTGGTTTCGGTGCTTTGTCCTTGGGCCATTTCTTTGTTGATGAAGTATTGCATCCATGCCACGAAATTCAAAACATTGGCACTGGTGGTCGGGATGCTGGGGGTGATGGTGGTTGGTTCGGTGGGAGGCACCATGAGGGGAGGAATCGGGTGAATTGGCGCTTTGCCCTTGCCCTCAATGACAACGGGCGGCACGATTTCCGGTGCCTATGTGCTAGAACCAAGCCCTTCTTCTCTTTGTGGGCTCAGATTCCCCAATTCATCTACCCTGCTTTGTTGTTTGATAGACCGGCGTGTGTGTAGCCTCAGCCAGGTCTTCTTCCTCCTTTCTTCTTAGTTCCTCTTCTTCCTCATCGGCTTTTTTTTTCCTTTCCGCTTCTGTTTTTTGGTGTTCTTCCTCCTTTTTGTCTTTTTCTTCCTTTTCTTCTTTTTTCTCTCCTTAGCCTCTTGTTTTGACGCCTTCTTTGCCCTCTATAATTCCTCATTTTCCTTTTCTTCTTCCTGTTTCTTCTTCCTCTCCCTCTCCTTAGCCTCCTTAAGGGATTCTTTTTTGGCCCTTTCCAAGTTCTCTTTCTCCTTCTTGCGGCCTTCGTCATCTTTTTTCTTCCTTTGGGTTGTTTTCTTCTTGGGTTTCTTGGTCGTCTTCTTGCTTTTCTGTTCTTCCCCTTCTTTCTCGGTCTCGGTTTTGTCGGTGGTGTCATGGTGAGGGGGCGACCTATCCAATGTTTCTCCTTCTCCTTCTTCTGCATTCTATGTCTTTTTTACTGCCTCCTAGATGAGCGCAGTCAAAATGCTCTCGTAGTCGATAAATGAGGCCTTAGATGAGGCATTCTTCCTTTCTGTGGCCTTGGAAGCTAGAGACTCTCCACCTGCTGGCGTACTTCCCAAAGCCAGTGCTTTAGCCACCTGGTCGATGGTTTTGCGGACATACCCATTCCAGTCGACTTCATCTAAGGTGTGGGATGCTACATTCTCTAGCATAGACACGTTGATTCGATGCATTAAGGCATTGTAGCACTGGCTGGAGAAGAGCGCGTGCACTAGCTTTGCCTGTAGCGTGGCATGAGCATCAGGGATGTCGTGGATGCTGATACTGTCATTGGCTAGCACCTCCTCTCTTTTCATTTTCAACATGGTGTAGACATCCCTTTTCTGTTTTTTCTCTATCTTTGGTTCCAATCCCAATGCCTTCTCCACCAAGGTTGGGTTCAAGTGCACCTATACTTGTTTAGCATTTTCTCCCCTTTCCACCGTCACGGTGCTGCACTCCTGGTCAGGGTCGTATGTCTTGAGAAACTCGACACACTTCGTTTGGTCAGGCTCTTGCGCAAATTTCTCAAGGTACTTGGTGAGGTTGCACTGCTCGACGACTCTCTTGGCTACTTTCTCCTTCAATACTACATCTTTGATGTTCTAGATGGTCTGAAACTTCAATTGATTGTAGGCGCGGTTTTCTAGGGATATGCCATACTGCGCTCTTTTCTCCTCCATGAACGGGAGTCGGTGGGCATGGTCTTATTGCGACATTTTATGTTCCTGTCATAAACCGTAATTTTCATTAGTGCTTTCCACATAGTAACTTACTGATTGCTGAAAAAGAAAAACTCTATGCTTTTTGATTGAATTCATTAAGAACCAATGTAGATTTTCCTTTTCAGACTTTGACTTTTTACCCTTTACTTCAAATTTTCCATGACCTTTTTCCTACCCCATCCATTTTTCATAATATTTGTTTATGTGTTTCACTAATTTTGATTTGATTCACCTTACCCCCTCCCCTTCCAGCTTGAGAAGAATCCTTCCTAGGATTTAGGGTCAGAAGGGCAAGGGCATTCGGCATGGTGGTGTAGGAGTTATTGGAGCCAATCATAGAACTGGGGGTTGTATTCTAAGTGAGCTTCACAATCTAGATCAAAGGGTCGAATCCCCACTTGCGTGATGTATGTGAGAACATCTATTAGGAAGTAACCACAGTTGACACGGCTAGCAATGTGTAACTCTTCCTCAATCAACAAGCAATCGAGGTAGGGGTGTCCTTTGATGTGTTCTTTCATGGGTCGGCCCCAAAGAGTGGTTAACACTCTATACGAGGGTGGCGTGACATATGTGGGGTCGTATTCCGTTGTTTTGATAGTGCGGCACCGTTGGTCATTATGCGGCACCCTTCAACTTCCCATTACAGCCTAAGAGTGTACCAATACCTCAAGAATGGGGAGTCAGTATCAGTGAGCTTTGATAACGCTGTGATTTCTTGATCAATGATAGCAGAAGTGGTTCGTTGATCATATGATGTGATGAGGCGTTGTTTGATGGCTTGCTCCTTGGAGATCTCGCTATTAAGCAATTCAGCAGCAGCGAAGCGAGAAGCTTTTGTGAATGCGAATTCAAAGGTCTCCCAGGAGCATGGCATCATTTTAACTTCAGTTGCAAAGGGTTCCTCCAATAGTCCTGAGTCCAAGTGGTCGTAGCTTAGTGCTAGCGACATGAAGGTGGTGTCTAGTCGCTTAATGAATTCCACCACGTCATCCCCGGTGTCCTGGGTAAGGTCGGCGGCAAGCGCTAAAAAGGATTTGCATTCATAGGAGGGCATAAGGCCGACGAGTGGTTGAGGTTTGCTAGAACAAGAGCCTGTGACAACGAAGAGTTGCGGTTGGTAGTGTTCTTGAGTCTACGGTTGGGGTACTTGGATTATGGGTGGATTAGGAGAAGCCACGACGGACGGCGGACTGTTGCATTCAGGTTGGATTTGGGGAGTAAGATTGACTTGGTCGAGTGATGACTTTTGTGACGGAGTTTGTTGTTTGGGCCGATAGGCTTGTGTGACTCTCTTGGGTTTAGGCATGGATGAGTCGGATGACTGTGGTTTTGGAGAGCACTGCGGCTTATGGTTTGGAGGGTTTATGGGACTTGGATTGATCAAGCTTGAGGGCGGTGTATGAGTAGTGCCTTTGGCTATGTAGGCCTTAGGGATCCACAGCCAGGTGTTGCCCACATAGTAGCCTTGCGCATGCAAGTGGGCTTTAGGGACCCATCTTTGCTTGATCATGTGGCGCTTTCTATGACTACGTCTTGGCCTCCTATGTTTAGAGTTTTTGGTTTTATGAGAATAGGAGCATCGACTCCTAGGCGGCGGTTGCGGCTGCTTAGGCCGCCATTGAAATCTAGGCTGTTAGGCCTTAGGTTTTGCTATTGTGGGCTGTGATTCATGAAATCTGGGAGGTGGCGACCGTGCACTATGCCCCTTCTTAGACTTGGTTATGGATATTTCTACCGGTGGTATTGTGGATAGTGATGAGGTCGCGCAACCCTTGCTGAAAGCTGTGGCAATGTGAACGTTGCCTATTGCGAGGTGGATGCACTGTGACTCATAATCAACATTGCAGTGAGTCTCCTTTTTGAAAGTTCACCCCAGCAGCGAATCCGTGCCTGCATTTTTAGCATTTGGCAACACATAAAAAATCATTGGGACAGTCTCAGACTCGATAGAAACGGCGGCTCTGCACTTGCCGAGAAGTGCGTAGGAATGGGTCCCATATGGGCTTAATTTTGCATTAGTGGGTTGAAGTGGTGGTCTGGCAAGTTGAGTCCAATGATCATGAGTTAAGACATTGAAGTCTGCTCCCTTGTCGATCAAAGCGTTGAAAGCACATGTTTGTTTTGCAGTGACCGTGATATGGAGGTATGCGGGCTCTACGACTTCCTCATCCTCATCATCAATCTTAGTGATTGTGGCCACTCGTATCTTGATAGGCATTTCTAACATCGAGGGCTCGTGCAAAGGATGGGTGGGAGGGTAGTACTTCTTGACACGACTGCCATTGAAGAAGCCTATGCCCTCACCGTCTAAGGTCTCGAGCTTGACATTGCCTGTGCGGCTGATCGCACGAACTTTGAAAGGTCCAAGACCTCTAAATTTCATTTTCTGCTTATGCCCCTTAACTGAGTAGAGGAGCATTAAGTCACCCTGTTCAAAGTCACACTGCTTGACATGCTTGTCAAACCAACTCTTGCGTCGGGCCTTCTCACATATAAGTGCATGGGTGGCTAGAAGGCGAGTCTCTGAGAGGCGTTTGAGTTCAACCAGGCATTGCGTCCATGCCTTCTTCTCTTCCCATTGTTCTTGAAGTGCTATTCTCAGGCTAGGAACGACGAATTCTAATGGTAGAACCGCTTCAGTTCCATAGGTCAGTGTGAAGGGGATTTGACCGACAGTCGTTTTATAAGCTGTGCGGTAAGCCCACAAAGCTGCCATCAGCTTGTTGTCCCAATCGCTGCATGAGGCTGAGACCACCTTAGTTAGGACATTGACAAGAATCTTATTTGTGGATTCTGCCTGACCATTTGGCTGAGGGTAGAATGGCGAGGATTTGTGATGGATGATGAGAAAGGTGGATAGGAGATGCACTATCACTTCGTTGATGAAGTGCGTGCCTTGGTCACTGACCAGTTCGATGGGGCAGCCAAATCACGAGATCACTTGCTTCCATAAGAACTTGGGAGTCGTCCTAGCGTCTTTTTTTGTGTTTCTCTTACCTCTACCTATTTCGTGAGGTAGTCCGTGGCCACAATGATGTACTTGGCCTGTGAATATTGTGCAGCAGGACTGATGGGTCCTATGAAGTCAATTCCCCATTTTTCGAAGGGTTGTCGTGTAATAACTAGGGTCAAATCCATCTGATCCTTGTGAATCGGGACTTTTGTCCATTGGTACTCATCACAATGCTTGTCGAATCGCGCTGCATCGCGGAAAAGCGTGGGCCATCACAGTTGAGATTGCAACACCTTTCATGCTGTCATATCTCCGCTAAAGTGCCCTCCAGCAATGCCGTTGTGTGCCTCTAAGAGCACATCGTGCATCTCATGTTCGAAAATTCATCTGCGCAGCAATCCGTCTTGCCCCAGCCTATAAAGTTGGCCTGCGATCAGCTGATAGGGCTGGATCTTAAGGATTAATCACCTAAGTTGGGCTTTTTCTATCAATCGATCAGGCAGTTCGTGTTCAAACACTTGGACTATGTCATCCGCCCAATATGGCATTAGATTAGCCTTGAATAAATCTCTCTCGCGCTGGACAGGTTAAATAGATGGGCGTCAGGTAATTCGTCAACAATGCCTTGTCCAGCGGCTTCTCCCGTGGGAATGCGACATATGGCCAGCCATGTAGTGTTGTTTTCCTTTTTGTACAACCACGAAGAAGTCAAATTCCAAGAGCAGAAGGAGCCGCCAAGCTATGCGTCCTGTAGCGCAAGGTTTGTTTACTAGATAGAGCAGGGCTTGATGGTCCACAAAAAAGGTAAAAGGTGTGGCCAATAGATAGTGCCGGAATTTCTTCACAGTAAACACCATGGCTAATCCTTCTCTTTCTTTCGTCGAGTAGTTCATTTCCGTCTCAGTGAGTTGTCTGCTAGCAAAGCTCACTGGATAGTCTAAGTTTTGTTCGCGAGGTTGGTACAACATTGCCCCCACGACAAACTTAGAAGCATCGATATGCACGTGGATAGTAATGATCCAATCTGGGGCTCATAGAATTGGTGCTGTGGTTAGAGCATTTTTCAACTCTTCATATGCTCATTGGCATGCCTCGGTCCATTCAAAGACGATCAGCAGCTTGTACAAAGGTCTGGCGATCAATGCATAGTTCAGTACAAACCGCTGATAGTACCCCGTATGGCCTAGGGAGCATTGAACTCCCTTGTTGTTGATTGGGGGTGGAAGGTCAACAATAACCCTGACTTTCAAGAAGTCAGTGGCAATGCAGTTCTTTGACACCACATGCCCTAAGATGCATCCATGCTTTACCCAAAACTGACACTTTAAGGGGTTCAAGGAGAAACGATATAAGTGGCACCGCTCAAAGATTGCGTGGAGTTTGTCTAAGTGTTCGGTCCAGGTCGAGTGGACACAGAGGTTATCGACAAAGACTTCCAACTCCTTGCAAATCATGTCTTTAAAGATGGTGCATATGAGGCATTGGAAGGTGGCTGAAGTAGTCGACCAATACTCTGCAATCCTGCTTATGGCATCCACCTTTGCAGGTGAAGGCTTCCTGCCATAATATCCAACCATATGCCCAACTATGATGACTTCATTAACACCAAAGACAGATTTCAGCCCTGAAAGAGTCAAGTTTACCTCCTCTAATCGTGTCAATATTCGCTCACAAGCAACTAAGTGTTCAGTCACAAACTGTCTACATCCTCGCAAATCAAGACTTTCATTCTTTTCTTCTTCTGCACAACCCTTAATAGGCACATCATCTAGGAAAGGCATGGTATACTGCGGAATATAGTCTCGTAGAACTCTATGCATAGCATTCATCATATGAGCAACTAAGTTGGTGGCACCTTGAGGCAAGGTACACATCCTCACAAGACCAATAGGTGTCCGCATAGTAGTAATATCCCTACTTTCCAAGGCAAGCTGAAACTGATCATAACCTGAATACAAGTCACCTAGAGAATAGATGGCTCGTCCTGCAAAAGCCTCAGCAAATTCATCCACAACTGGACCTGTTCCCACATTCCTGATTGTCACTTTGTTCACGGGCTGCATATCTTGAATAAATCTCAAAGTACCATTCTTCTTTGGTACAGTAAACCACCTGTTAGAATAGGGCGCAGAAGAGGGTTCCAAAATCCCCATCTTAATCTTCTCATTCAATAACTCTATCAGCTTTGGCAAGTGTGCTTTAGGCACAGGTACAGGATGTATATTCCATGGTACATGAGGGACAGTGAAGATGACCATAGGCGCAACCAATTCGGGACTAATGCAGCCAATTTCATGAGGAAAGAAAGCAAATGCCTTACCATGACGTCCAAGCATCTCTCTAAAACATTCTTTTTCCACTGGAAGTAAGAAATCATCATTTCCAATCTTCAATTCTGCAAGAGTTTCAGCTGTAAATTTATGTCCAATATTTGCAGGATCTCTCAACATAGGCTGCTTCATAGCTTTTTCTATCTGCTCATCACTATCAGGAGGAAGCGGCCCTGCAACCGGCTTAACCTTCTTATCAACTGTTTTATACGTCAACCTTGGCATCAGTCAGGCACTCTTTTCTTTGTTGCAATTTCTGCAAATTTTCAGCAACTCTCAACTCTATTGGCTGAAAGATTTTAGCCCTTTGCTCTATGGGCTGCATGGGTGCAGCCTGCAACTCTGTATGCTGAAATTTTTCAGCATTAAACTATGTTGGCTGAATGAATTCAGCCCTCGGCTCTATGGATTGCATGGGTGTAGCCTCATACTCCATATGCTGAATTTTTCCAGCATTTAACTCTGCTGGCTGAAAGGTTTCAGCCCTCTACAACTCTATAAGCTGATCAAGATCAGCCATAAATTCAGTTTGCTGAGTTTTCTCAGCTTCTAACTCTGTTTTCAGCATAAAATCAGAAATTTCCTTAAACATATCCAAGGTTTGCACAGGTATGATCTTTGAACCCTTACATACATCAGTTTTCAGCATTGTTCCCATCTCAAACAATGTATCTGCATAAGACATCCCTTCATACAGTCCATCTACATGCTCTTCCACTTGTAAAATACCTGCAATCTTCAACTCTTTCTCCTTACGACCAATGTACTGCCTGGCAGCTCTAGGCAAATCTGAAATTTTCTGATAACTCACTGAACTATCTGAAGAAAAATCAACAAAATTAGTGGAGAAAGACTGACTGCCAGGAGGCGAGATCTCCTCTTTTCTCCACTCCATACCACTGGCATCTCGCAAGACAGTGGTACCTAATGAAAATCCAACTCCTTCGCAGGTAGTGGTGCCTCACGCAAGGAGTCCCTGTTTCTTGGATGATTTACTCCAACAGTCATAAACTGAACAGCTCGCATACCATCCTTACTACATATCCGTACATAGGCTGAGCCGTCATCCATCACTTTCGTCTCCATTCTTGCTTCTGTAATGAAAGGCTATCCAAGAATAATCGGATAAGAGCAAGAATCCTGAACAAAGCAATGATAATCCTCTTCAACATTACCAATAGAAATTCTGATGCTCGGACAAGCAGCATACATATCACCAGAAGTATTATTGGTGGCTCTCATGTGCCAGCCATGCTCTGAATCCATAGGCCACTTGCCACTCTCATAAACACCTCGAGCAATAAGATTAATCTCGGAACCATGATCGACTAAAGCGACCAAAGGAATCTGTTTCTCTCCAATCCTTACCACCGTCTCAGTGGTTGCTCTAGCCCAATGACTACGTGAAAAATGGCTGCGAGGAATGAGAATAGGGGTATCATCATCTTCATACTGCATAGGCTGAACTATTTTCTCCAATTGCGGATTGATAGAAGCATTCTCAACCATCACTGCATCTTCATGCTCTTCCCCAAGAGCTCCATGCCATAATCCCTGTAAAGCAGGTCCTTCCATCGCATGTCGTTTCCTCCGCAAAAGATCCTATATCTGATCCTGTATTTCTCTTCTAGCAATCCCAAGAGCTTCTCCAACAGTAAAAGTGACTTCACTATTCAAAATTCTTTCATGAAAAATCTTACTCATATCTGTCTGCATATCAAGGTCTGACAAGAGCTTGAATCATGGCTCCTTTCTTGGTTGCCTCTTCTCTTTCATCTGTTTGTCTCCCATAGGTTGTTCAGGACCTGATTGAGTTGGAGAACTTGTCATAGGTGGAGCTGTAACAGGTGGTGAAACAAAGTTACCCCCTCTAGTCTTTTTGGAGGTGCTGAGACCCTCCTCATCTCTTCTTCTCTTTTCCTCAACCATGGCATCTAAACCCTGTGTTTTTGCCATATAAGCAAAAATAGAATATCTGTCAACAGGAGAATCCCATCCCGTTTCTCCTCGAATGCTGGAGCCCACACAAGTCATAGTAGATGCCTGAACTTTCCCTCTTCTCGCTATCTCCAAGGCAGAGGACCATAAAGCAGAGTCTCCATCTGATTTCTGCTCAAGCAAGACTCCATAAGCTGAAGCATCTCCTCTAACACTCACATAAGCTAATCGCGTAGCCATATCATCAACGAGCTTCTTCATGCCTCCCTTACCAAAGTTCGTGTCAAGAGGAGCACCAGTCTCTGTCAGCCATATCTTCCCATCTTGTCCCCAGAACACTACATTCTTCTTATGCGCTTCCTGAAAAGCATCACAATCTCTGCAGTGTTGGTGCTCTGTACTATCACACCAAATACCTCGTCTCCCTTTTCTTTGGCCAGCTGGAAAAGCAGTCGCTGGAGCAGGTGCTACAGCAGGTACTGACATAAGTTGCTCTTTTAACTTACCAACTTCAACTTTGACTTTTTCAATCGTCAAATCTGCCAAGCCTTTAATAACATCATCTACGGATAAGGGCACTGGAGCAGCAAGAATTGGTGGATTTACAACAGGAGGAGTAGGCTTAGGCATAGAACTTGCAGTAGGGGTAGAAGAAGAGGTCTCCAAGGATTTTTCAGAAGCAGATCCTGTATTACGATGCAATCGTACTCTCCTGCGCTGCTTCTTAACAAGAGCATTCACAGCATCAATGACATGTCTCCACTCAGTCTTTAAACCTGAATCGGTAGCTTGATCTTCCAAAAGATCATCCAACTTTTCCTGTAAATCAGCATCAGCAGCTTGTAAAAATAATTCCACTTTCTGCATCTCCAAAGCTTGCTGCTCAGTTCTATCCAACTGATCATAGCAGCGCTCAAACTCTCGCAGAAGGGCGGTAACTGAAAGTCCCTTATTAGGCATAGAAACCCATGCTAAGAAATTCCTGTGGTTCATAAGACCTGTATCCTCCAGGAAATATTCATCTTTTAATGCCTTCTTAAACTTTGCCCAACCAGCATATGTTTCTTGAATTTCTGAAATTCGGACTTCAAGAGCGCGTACCACGATCCGCAAGAAGTAGCGGCTCTAAACATCTTAAGAAACCCCAAAAAACTAAATCTTTTCTTCATATAAATGCAAGTAAGTTGACACTTGTTGGCCATTGAACTGCTTCATCTCCTGTTGGACAGCTTTCAAGGCATCCATGGTATCACTATCATGTTTCACGTGAGCTTGCTGCTGCATATAGGTTGTAAATGATTGAAACAGGTTCTTCATGACATTGTCATCAGTCATCTCTTCTTGCGACTCTCCCATCTTGCTGAAAATTGATGCAGCACTTTCACGTCGGGTTCACCAGAAATGTCGTAGAGTTTATGCAAGAGCTGCAGAACACGGGGTTCAAGAAATAGCAAGGAAAGAGACTAACAAGAAGAACTCAAAATTTTGATGCCAAAGTACTCTATATTGTTTGTCAAGAAAATTACATGAGGTCCAAGTTCAAAAAAATCTATACTATCTCATAAACTGTTTTGCATTCAGGTGTTTGAAGACAGTTATGCCTTTGGCACATAGGCTTGAAGAGACTTGAAGAGTTCTGCTGGAATGAGTTCTGCTGGGCAGAAATTCTGAGCTTTTTCTCGATTTAATCATTGAGCAATCAACCCATAAATCTACCCAACATTCAGCACCAGTTCAAGGCTGTTTTCAGCATTCAAATTTCAGCAAATCTGTGTGAAGGAAGGACACTGATGTCTTTGTAATGACGAAACTCGGGATCAACAGCACAAATAGCTATGATTTTGTCATCTTTTTCACCCTGAACTCTTTATTGTTTAACCATTTGATTTGTTCACTATCAAACTAGTTGTACAAAAAGGTCACTGTTTTGAAACAGAGAGGTTTCTTTGCAACTAACTTTGAACAATGGCATGTTTTCATCAAGTCCATGCTAACACCCAAGACACTAAACCGTTGTAGGATCTTTTGCTGTCTAAACAGATTCAAGGTGGGTATAGTGCATGGACCAAAAAGTATATACATTGATTTTAAGATCATGACATGACTTTTTCTACGAGTGCTTTGATATATAACATTTTGTTAAGATCAAGACATGACTTTTCATATGCATGTTTTGATTTACAACCTTTTGGATACCTATATAAGGTCATTTATCACCATGATGTGTCATATAAAACTTGAAAATTTCATAATATGACACTAATATTTGGCACATTGACTACAATATCTGAATTTATATGTAAACTTTAGACATGTATGTAACTCAAGAAAAAGTATAAATATGTTAGTGTGCTATTCAAATGGTTGAAAACATGAAGAATCAATGCAATACAAATATACTATGTTGTCAAATTACCAAAACATTGAAAGAGGTCTAGATTCATTGTATAAATGTGTTATCATTCAAAAATATGACTAGTATTTGATTAAAAGTGGTGGTCATTTGTCATTTTTGGATTACACAATGAAATAAAGTCTTGCAGTTGAGAGCTAGGTGGTTTGTGATTTTAAATTACACAAAGTGATAGAAGCTTTATAGTTAAAGATCACATTTTCTACTATGATCATTATTCAATTGAGCCATTTTGATTTTTTAAACATGTAAGACAACAATTAGCATGTGAAATAAAATACTTGTAACAATTAATTTATATTCTTGTTCCATTTGGATCAACCAAGTCTCCAAATGGAAGCACTATAAGTCAACATGCTAGCATTAAAGTGTCAAATAGCTACTTCATCATCCTTGGCTCTTAGAACAATACATAAACACATCCTAAACCTCAAGATCTAACAAGTTACATACCTTTGTATGTATAGTAATTCAAAATATTCACTATCTAAGGTTATTTGAAATATTCTTTTCACTGTAAATGACTAATATAAAAAGAGATAATAATATACTCATAGGATCTAAAAACTTATTCCTATATTACATACTTATTGTGTATACAACATTGGTACTTCACACTTTTTAAAAAAAGAACATCAATGTACATATTTCAAAAAATCATATTATTAGGGTACTTTTTGAAAATAAAAAGCTAATACATAATTGATTAGTGTACTTTAAAGTATGAAAGTTGATTGCAATTTCTAACAATGAATTTTGTAATGAAACTTAAAATTACCTTATAAATATAAAAACAAAACCATATTCATCACTAGATGAGCTTGTTTAGTAAGTTGTTGGTGCCATTAAATTGGACCCTAAAGGCACAAAATAAGAATTGCGAAAACTAACATTAGAATGATTGGGTCCATGATGACCTCAAATGAGGATGCATCATGCTTTTATGTCATTAAACACGATATTACTATTTGGAACCCAATTACAATAATTGTTAAACCCCTTAGAAGAACAACAATGGAAAATTTGTGTTTTACACATTTGTAGCATGTCCAACTATGAAGAACTATGCAATTCTGTAATATTCCCGCTCAAAAATATTACTAAACTTGACTCCCTACATGTCGCGTAAAACCTATGTAAGGTTATCTCCCGCATTGTAATTACCGGCAGTTTAATTTGTACCCCGCACGTGCAAAAACGAGGCCTCCGCATTGTGAAATTGAGCGCGGGGGTTCAGGATTGCATAACTGCGGGGAAACACCCTTTTGGAAGGGGCAAATGGATAATGATGTAAAATTATGCAAATTTTTTTTCCTAAATATCCCTTCCCCCAGCCGATGCATGGCTGGAGGAGAGGGAGTAGGAAAGAGTATGGGGAGCTTGTTGAGGTGCTTGTCGTCGATTATTTTTCCCCTCTCCTCAATCATTATCTTTTTCCCCACGTGGTTCTGGGAAGGAGAATCTTCCTAGAAGCTTCTTGGAAGCTTCCAAAGGCAAGGCTTAAGGCCTTTTGCACATAGATTGACCCCGAGGGTAAAAATCCCAGCCTCCCTAGGCCTTGTGCATACATTTCATTCCCGGGGTTCATGACCCCAACTTCCAAGGGCCTGATCCCGTAAAGGAGAGAAAATTCACAAACCGCAAGCCTTCTCGTAAAGCTCCATTCCCACGGCTTCTAAGGGAGGGAGGGGGCTTCCATAAGTCCCATTCCCACAGCTTCTAAGGGAGGGAGGGGGCTTCCATAAGTCCCATTCCCATAGCTTCTAAGGCAGAGGGCTTCCATAAGTCCCATTCCCACAGCTTCTAAGGGAGGGAGGGGGCTTCCATAAGTCCCATTCCCACAGCTTCTAAAGGATAAGGCTTTGGGCCTTGTTCCTGCAGCCTTCCCGGTTTTAAAACCGGGCTCATAAAGCTCTTCCCCAAGAGCCTTCCCATAAGCCCCACAAGCTCCCGGGTTTTTCAAATATCCAAATTTTGGTGAAGGAATTTCTTGCATATGAGGGAGGGTACATCTTGAGGCTGTTTGGAGAATGCATAGAAGCAAGGGTAATCTGCAGAGTCTGTAATCACGCCTACGATGGCACCCAATAAGTCGCAAGGCACGCCTGTGGGAGGATCTTCCCCTAACATTCACGTGGACATCACCGTGGATCCACAAACCCAGGTTCTATGAATTTATTTTACACATAAAGAAATGTTTTGAAACACTTATGCATGTTTCTAATTCACCTAGTATAGGATAATGCATTTCTCGCTTATCATTAGTTCAAGTAATAGTGATACAAGTACATTTGATAAATTATCTCTTTGAACGATAGATAAGGAATGATGCATGTCACATGATTGGATCATTTGCATTTCCGGAGTTGTCTGTCTTAGGAGATTAGCTGCATATTGCTATTTTGGCACATTTCAAAGTGACGAGCCTAAAACACCTATTGCCTATCATTATAAGGTTGAAATTATTAAGTGCATTTTTTACTAGACATGGAAAGAATAAGCGTATGTTGCATTTTAGGCAATATCTTCATTGTAACGATTCATGAGGAAAAGTTGTTAACACTCGTAGGATGTTACCCAAAAAGAAATAGTGGAGCACGAAAATGATTCTATGGACTTGCATGTTGCATGTGCTTGCAAAATGGAATAAGCCAACACTAGTCCTACAATATGCACTTTGCATGAACTTCATTAACTATGTTATAGTTAGGAAAGGGTTGCATATTGCACATTTGTCATGCGTAAACTTCAACTCATTGAGTGGCATTTAGAAAGGATTGCATGGCTTATCAAAGCATGAAACTCGATTGCCTAGAAAAAAAGGTTGTAGGCATGATTCTTTGATGTAAGTCCTATGAAAATTATTCTGCAAATGATCATGCGTTTTGACTTTTAGCAAGAAAAGATAGGGTTATTGCGAATCTAGTGGTACGTAGAAGCAATGAATCGCATGTTTATGTGTATTGTGACATTTTGCGACTATTTTTCTCCTTTAGATCAAGTTTATCATTTCTAGGAAAGGTTCAAGACAAGTAGATCGAATTATCTAAATCACCTAACCCACAAGGGATTCGTATAGGCATGGCTAAGTTGAAACGATAAATACCCCAAGTGCTAACTAGGGTTTAGCACGTTAAGGATTCGATCTAGTTTTGCACTTGTTGCCAAGTCGAAATCCTCAAACCCAAAGGTCTTACCCACATTCACGCAATGTTGGGTCAATTGGACGCTCATGCAAATAATGATCTAGGGTTTCAACCCTAAGGATCATTCGATCGAATGCTAAAACTCGGATTGAGTTGGAATCCCTAGGACCGAACGTTGTCGGCCTAGTGAAAATTAGGATTGGATTGGGTAAGAAGACACCCTAAACCCTGCTTCTTATCTAAACATAACTCCTACTTCTTGTCTAAACATAACTCCTTGACCAAGAAATGCCGTTCAATGGGTGAAATGATCCCATGGAATAGATGCAACACTTGTGCAACAAGTTGCAACGTCGCATGGCCTTGTGGTTTGTTTACAAGAGAGCTTTGCCATTCCTTGGAATGAGGTTGGCAGGTTCTTGCACAAGTTTAGCTTGCAAGAGGATGAGTAGTCATCCTGTTACATCACCTTTCTTGGAGAAAACTGCCAAGTTAAAATAAGTTATGTATTTGCTTGGAAGCAAAGGATCAATCAAGTTAGAGTGTTAAGTTGGGTTAACAGGGTATGGCCCTAACCCAAGGACAAAAGGGTGGACAAATAAACCCTTGGGGATCTTGCCAAGTTGCAATTGATCCCGGATCGAATGTTGGATGCATTCGGAGATAAGGATTCACTCCTTAGCAGTTGGCCAAATAAACAACCATTGGATTGATTGTGCTTGTAATAGTTTAGGAGCACTGTTTGCATTGTTTGCTCAATGAACTAAGGATGGAAAGATAATTAATGCCTGAGGTTGAAGGCCTGAAGGGAGAGGCAGCATCAGTTACCCCTGACTATCTGCCTAACCCTAACCAAGGGGGTTGTTAGCCGTGCCAGGAATGTGGACTGAACCCGCCGCGTGAGGTCTCTCTACTGAGCGCTACTTGGAGCAGGAGGACTCTTGGGTGCCAGGGGGGCTCTGGCCGTAAATCCCTTGCCCTCCGGGCCCTGCACAAGAGGCCAACGTGACTCAGGATTGGATCTCGAGGCCCGCATACTAGTCTACGGGCGGAATCTTGGATTTGTAATCCCTGTGGATTGCTGGATAGCCTTTGGACCAATTATGGATTAGCCTATGGGCTGGACTATATGGATGTATTCCAAAGATAAGTAAGATAACCTGTTGAAAAGGAACTTGTTTGGCACTATTTTTCTATGTCAAGTGCTAAGATTACGTGAAGGAACCAGTGTTTAACTGACTAATTAAGGAAGCTGCTTTATGTGTGTCTAACTAAATGTGGTAGGTAATTAGACAACTAAAACAACCCTGAGGATAGTGCGGTGGATGTGGCCATGGGTCCGTCCTACGGATGGGTGGTCTTGGTTGGCCGGGAACTTTTCTCAAACGAAATGGACAGCAAGGATCTCTTCTAAAAGGAAATGAACAGCAAGGGCACTGACCTAGAGTTTAGATTACTAGAATTTCAATTTAAGCTGTTTTAGGGGAAGGGAATGGGATTATGCCTTATGCGCAGAGAGGTCAAACTTTGCATCCCTCTCATTTCCCATTCTCCTTGAACCAAGTGCAGCATGAATCTGCTTCGACCCTGACCTTTCTACGTAAAGTAGTTCACCTGGGGTTTGACGCTAGCTGTCGTTTTAGAAATTTGACCATTAGGGGAAACCCTATTTCAGGTTGGTCCTAAGTGGGAACGGCCGGCATACTTCCGCTACGTGACAGAATCGGGAAGTCCTAGATTGCAAACCGCGTAACATTCCGTGGGAGTGCCGAGCGGAGCCTTCTAGACTCTCTTCCTAATGGACTGTTAAGACGTGTCCTGAAAGGGAACATGTGGACATGTTACAAATTCTTATGGTGAAGAGTTTCCATTGTTTTCTTGGAACTTTATAGATATCAGGCAATGCTCTCCCGCATTCATTAGAAGTACTTGCTAGTGAACTTGCCTTTGTGATCATAATTTTTTCTTGGTAATTAATTTATAGTCATCTTGGCTCCCTATTCTTTTTGCATCAAATTGTAACATTGATGTGATATCAATGTTACCAATTTTGTGACTATAAGGAAAGAGGGAGCATACATGGTTAGACCACTTTGAAAAACCAATGGGAATATCAATGTCTCGTTCCTTTTTTATGCATCTATTCTTTCAAAAATGGAATTTATGCCCTCCCACATTTTCGATAGTGCATTTTTCCCGTATCTACACTCAAAATATAATTAAATATTTATTTCTCCCAATGTAGCCCATAGATTATACCCATCTTACAAGTTATTATACACTATGATGAAATTCTAAACTAATACATCTACAAGCCCATTTAAAGGTGCACGTACGTGCACATTTGATCTGCATTCTAGGTAATCATTTTGTAAAATATTACACAATAGAGTGGACATATTTTGAGAAAATATGAGAAAAAGAGAAACTATAATTTCAAATGAATTAAGTGATATAAAGATGGCTCTACTTACCTATGCGCTTCCACTATGAAGCTTGGATGGTGATCCAAATAGATGATAGGCAAAGAGCTTAAGGCTAGGAAGAACTCTGACTCAGTGAAAGATAGATTGATGATGGCTTGGAGGGGACTTCCTTTTATAGCCCATGAAGGTAGCATGATTGGCCTATCCAAGTGTATTATGGACCTTCCCTAGTCCACCCAAGACTATTCTAGGGGTTGTTGATAACTCCCATATCCTGTAAGTTGATGTGTTGTGCCTTAAGTTTTGACCAACATAACTACTATTTCTAATCTAAAGGTTAGATTCACAAAGGTCACCTTTTTGCCATCTAGTCACATAGACCTCATATAATATACAAGTCACAACCCAACTAGGGGCTCATGCATGGTTTCTTCTTATAATGAGGGGCATATCATTGTGTTTGCTGCGTACATGAAAAGGTGGAGTTTTGGTAATGGCAATGCAAATTTGATTGTCACATCTTAGGTATATTGGATCCTTTGATCTTCTCATGGTTTTTTTGAGGACAAAACACCAGCAAAAAAAACTTATATTTGGCTTGGTGTTGCACAAGTAGATGAGACTGCCAACCAACCTCCAGTATCATTCAATATCTACTAATGTTGATGTATCCTCAATGGATAACTTCACTTTGACCTCCATAGATGTAGCTATCTCTTTTTACCTGGTCATGCCAAATTATTTCAAGATCTTTCAAGCATACTTCATTTGAGGAATGAAGATTTATCCACATTTCAAATTTCAAATAATAGTACAACAAGCCTACATCTATCATTTCAAACTACTTAAAGCTTAAAGCCTTTTGAGTCTAATGGATTATATCTTTCATAGTCCCTTGAAATAGGAAGATCTTCCCCTAGGGAGTCCACCTATAAGAAATCATCTACATAATGTATGTTCCAAGGATATTAAGAAATACACTTTCTTTACATGATATAAGGCCTTAAAATGATCCATTTTACTTTACTAAATTTAAAAATATTTTTTAATTTATAATTAAAAAACCCCCTTTTGTAAATATAATCCTGTAAATTTTACTAAATATAATACCCTTTCTTTTAAACTCACATGGTATCTTACATATTCTATAAGGTAGATCCCCCGGGTATCATCCACATATAGGACAATCACTATAAACTTTTCATGATCCCTATAAACATATAAGTTAGCATCAAATGTAGATTTTTTATAAAATGCTAGCCAAAAAAGAATTTATTTATACACTGGTACCATGCTCTAGGGGCTTGTTTTAGCCCATACAATACTCTCTTTAGCTTACAAATTTTGTTATTAGAATGCAGAGCCACAAACCTCAATGACAGAGCCATGTACATCTCCTCTTAGAGGTCACCATTCAAGAATACCTATTTAACATGCACTTCGTAAATTAGCCACTTCTTATAAGCAACTAGTCCAAGTACTGTATGAATAGTGGTTATTCTAGCAATTGGATCAAAAGATTCTTAGAAATAAAATCCTTAAATTTGTGAAAATCTTGTGCAACTAATCTAGCTTTATACTTTTCTAAGCTTCCACCAACATTGTACTTTACCTTCTGGACCCACTTAGTGCCAATAATCTTTCCCTTGTCTACTTGATCCACTAGCTCCCAAGTATCATTCTTCATTATGGTGTCATACTCAGCTTGCATAGCTACTCTTCATGCTCAATTGTCAAGTGCTTTTTCCAATTTTATTTGCTCCTTTATTTATCTCATAATCTTAGCCATTAAAGCCATATTGACTATATGAGCAAAAGCATTTCTTTGATGCTCTATTCTTTGAGACCTACTTGATCCATTTGCCTTTTTCTCAATAGTGATAGGTATAGGATTATTGTGATCATAGAGCTACTTTACCCATTGTAGCAATGGTTGGTGTGATTGTAGGTTGATGATCTTTCTCCTCATCATTTGAAGATGATACTTCGTCCTCCTTGAGGGTAGGGATAGATCTTGGGAAAGGTTCTAGTGGAGTACTTTTTTACTAGATGATAAAGTGAAAGAACTTATATTCTCTCCTTCCACTATATGTGGTTGCTTCTTGAATAGCACATCAAGATCTTCTTTGCCTCTTGGTCATACTATTTGTAAGTCTTTTGCTCATCACTATAACCCAACAATATATATTTTGTGCTTTTTGGTTTTAACTTGTTACTCTTATACTTTGTAACATGTGCATAACATTCACATCCAAAAGTCTTGAAGTGCGAGATAGATGGTTTCTTACCAGTATAGACTTCATGAGGCATTTTGGTCTTAGAAGCCTTTGTATTACTACTCGCATTGAGAATGTGGACTACAAGATTAATTCTTCTATCTAAAATTGGTTATCCCTTGTCCTTAAGCATGTACCTTGCCCTTTTGACAATTCTACAATTTTAGCATTCAACAATGCCATTTCACTGATATGTACGAGGTGTTGACAATTGATACTTAATTCATTTGCTCTTGCAAAAGTATTCAAAGTCCTTTGAGGCCATCTATTCTAAACTTCTTCACACTTTTTCATGTTTCATTCGCAACAAGTTTAGACATTCTTTAAAATGATCAAAAGATTGAGCATTATCACAAATGAAGTACACCCACATCTTCCTATTATAGTTATCAACAACAATCAACATAAAATAAGATGATCCCCCCCCCCCCCCCCCCCCCCAAAGGCTTGTGTAAGTATCATACTACAAAAGTCAACATGTACCAACTCTAGAGGAGCCTTCTCTATATTCTTACTTTCTTGTGGAAATGCATATCTCTGTTGCTTTCCCATCATATAAGATTCATATGGTTCCTTCATTTCAGTTACTGTAGGTAGGTGAGAAACCATACCTTGCTTATGTATCTCATTTCACACTACAAAACCAATGTAACCAAATTTATCATACAAAAATTTACTTGTACCCGTGGTGTAAGAGCATTTAGCTCATATAGATTGTTTCTTGTTTATCCTTTTTTGATAACTTCTCCAATACTATTGATAATCTCTACATCTATCTTGATGGAACCTCACCTCATGGCGGCCAATATTAGTTATAGAAGCAAATGATAATATATTTCTCTTAATCTCCAAAACATACAACAATTTGAAAGGTTTTCTATTTCTAAATTTGAAATAAGAAAACAAATAGTACTTATGCCCTCAATAAGGCATTTTTCATTGTTCCCAACCATCACAGTGATAGATTCTTGTAGAGGCTTCATAGAATTGTATAGACCTTTCTTGTTGGTCATCTAATAGGAGGAAACACTATCTAGTACCCCCATGAGTCAATGGTAGATACTTCTTCACCAAGGAAAAAACTTCCTTAATAGTCACTATGAATAGCTCCAACTCTGCTTCAATTGTATTGGCTCTCTTCTTCCCTTTAGTCTTCAGGGTGCCATTCTTTTCATTTTCCTTCTTGATACAACAATTTACAATTGCAAGTCCTTTCTTCTTGTAGTAGAAGCGAACAATTTAAAGGAGTTTATTTTCTTCTCATATTTGCTGCGTATTATTTACTCCTTGCTCTTTTAAAAAAAAACTATGCCATGTAATTTTTTAAATTGTATTAGAGCCTAGGAGGCTTTAAGGGGTGAAGAATATGCAAGAGCAAGGGCTTTAACATAAAAACGGACATATCCAAAAGAGATATTGAAGTTGACCTATAATTCATCTTAACTTTGAATCTCTTTTAAGAGAAAAAAGAAAGTGAAAGAGCTAAATGATAGAGAAGACACAAGGCTAGATATAAGAGCACATATATTAGAGTCATCATGTTGGTGAGCTGTCATGGAGAGATGCTATATTATATGTTTCTTCTTCTCAAAGGAAAAAACATAATGCACACTTTATTTTTCTCAATAATATGGTTATATTTCTCCTTCTTATTCTTATTATTGTTATTATAACTATTCTTTTTATGAATACAAAGGCCTTTTCCTTTTCTTTTGTGTTCTTCTTCTCAATAACACCACCATGCAATGGTAAAATGAATCTTCAAGGGAATTCCTCTTTTTCAACAATGAGATAAGTGTTATTTTTCTTCATCCTTTGAGGAACATAACAACCTAATATATTTTTTGTATTCTCTTAAGAATACATCGAACGAAGAGAGTGGGACCATTATTTAAAAATGAGATGCATAACTATGATACTATGTGGTTTTGTCTAGTAGTTGAAAACTTAGAAGATATTTGATATTTTTTGTATCTTACTTAAATGCCCATGTGACTAATTTGTCACTGTTCATGCTAAATTTACATTGTCTATGGTGGTTGTCTATCATGAAATGGAAAGAGGATTTGTACCTTGGTATGAATGCATAGTGACAAGACTAGTTCCTAGCCAAGTGACCATTTTACGGACCTTGGATAAGTGGGGAGAGAGAGAGAGAGAGAGAGAGAGAGAGAGAGAGAGAGAGAGAGAGAGAGAGAGAGAGAGAATAAGTGTGAAATCAAACCATGTAACCCTCCACGATTTGCATCATCGATTCTAGGCATGAGTCACTGCCCTCAGTCTACCTTATTCAATGGGGAAAAAAGGCATATTGTGCATGCACATAATTAAGGGGGGAAAAGGCAAGGACTAGAAGACATGATGATGCTTTATGCATGTATTAGAGGAACGATCTAGAATCTTTTGGACTAATGTGGACTATTCTAAATAAGATAAATAGGCTATCTCTTATTGTTCATGAGAAGCATACTTTGATCTACCTTAAATCTATAGGAGATTATTGCTCTTGGCTGTCCCAAATAGAGGGATTTTGTGGACTCTTTTGAGATTTTTTCTATTCCACTACTATAGTAGATTAAAAAAAGATATTCTTAATTGAAATGGGGGCTTTTCAATGCTTTAGAACAATGAATTATTGGTTTATGTGGGCTAATTAGCTATTCTAATACAAGTTTGGGCTTCATTTTGAGCCTCATACCAGTTGTTTGATGCTTGATCTAGTGTGTGGTAGACATTACATAGGGACTAAATTCAATGAATTTTTTGTTGAGTCAAAGAGTCAGATCTATAGTGTTTATGTGCTTGTATATGTTGTATTGTACAGGGATAGAGCTCAAGATCATAAATTTGATATATATTCTATAGTTGGGTTTCATCTATCTCTTGGATTGTCAATCACCGTCCATTTGCTTCCCTTATAGTAACAATAAACATATTTTTCTCAAACATCACATTTGATCCTCTATTCATAATTTCACATCAATTATAGGAAAGTCCTATTGGATTCATTTTTAGAAGATATTGCATATCACCATGTAATCTTCATTCCCACCAATTGGGAAACTCCTCTTGGATTTATTTTTGAGTGAACAAGGAATATCCAAATCTCCCTTGAGTTGCTCCACTATTTAAGCCAATAAAGGCCATCTTTTTCATACTATCATCATGTATGATTGTTGTAATTGAATTCTTTCTTTAACTTCCCAACCCTTTGTGTTACTATGTTCTTCTCCCTTTAGCTTTATGATTGTGGAGAATTTCTTCATGTTAGCCAGCATTGTCCATCCTTGTGTGATGCTGCTAGCTTATTACTTTAGTTTCCCAACCATCCTTTGTGTTATAATCAAAGTCTCCCTATAGCTTTGTACATGTGGAGTATTTTCTTCATGTTGGACAATATCATCACTCCCAATGTCTTTCTTAAAAATGACTTGTTAATCTTTGATCAAGGGATATCCAATCATTGCTAGCTTACTCTTCACCAATAATCTTATTAAATAGGGCTCCATATTGGGCCCACCATTAGGGATGCATCCTTATGAAGCCCTCTTGTTTGTACCAATCAACAACCAAAGCCCAAAAGCATTTATTGAAACCTAAAATCCCAATAAGTGCAATCCAAAGTGCTATAATGAAACTATTGATGACCATCATTCAATAGGTAAGATTACCTCTTCATTAGTAACACGTGTGGTTTTTCCTACAATTGTAAAAAGAGGAGCACCCATCTCAGTTCAAATCCCAATCCCAAGAAAGGAGAAGTTTTCTATGAAAGACCATACTTCATGCTTTGAAGTAGAAGCTAGACTACAATGAGCACTCAATCACTATTTGATTTATGCTATTATGCTTAATCCTTTTTGCATTTATATATATGCAATGTTTAAGATCTATCATAGCCTTTTAATTTCTTCAAGGTAACTTTTCTCAATGGCAAAGATGTCCCAAACTTATAGGCATGGTAGCAACAATTTCATTTCCAACAAGCATTGTGAGACTTCACAACTAATCGACCTTAGAAGGACTCCCTCT
This sequence comes from Lygodium microphyllum, assembly GCF_053477565.2. NCBI lineage: Eukaryota > Viridiplantae > Streptophyta > Polypodiopsida > Schizaeales > Lygodiaceae > Lygodium > Lygodium microphyllum. Next base: position 46,380,779 of record NC_141144.1, read on the forward strand.
AATCACCCTTCTAATCAACCCAACCAACTAACTTCCAACTCATCTTAGAGTTTCCTCTCGCAATCAACCCATTCAACTTAATTCATTGAATCCAACTAGTCTCAAAGATCCCTCCAAAATGAGCCTAGCCAATCCATTGATGCACAAGTCATAAATCATCAAAATTCTAACCATCATGTAAAAACGTGTGCTCAAAATTGGACAAAACAAGACATGGCTGAGGTATTGCCAACACATGAGAACAAATTGTCCTTAGAAATTTCTTATTGCAGTGTGTTACAAGCATAAAAGCTATTGCAGATTGGGAGATAGGAAGAAAATACAAGAAGCTTAAGGTTCCACCTACCATGATGAGTGTGACCAAGAGACTTCGCTACTAGATTGGTGTTGAAATAAACATGAGACATGACATGGAGTCTCAATCATTTATATCAAGATAAAGGTTATAGAGATATATCACACAAGATATACTTTATTTAATGAAGGTATTCCAGGCAACTCATGGTATGGTATTTTTCATAAATAGCATCTGAAGCTTGTTTTGTGTGTTTGTGAACCAATGGAGCATGCAAGGGGTATTAGTTGTTAGAACCTCTATGAGAAGCACAACTACCCTCTAACTAACATATAAAATGCAAATGAGATGAGGTTTCAGGGCTCACAAGCTAAGGGCATGAGAGTTCTTACATGCTAAGAAATAAGGCCTTTATATGGATTAATCACCAACCCAAGGGAATGGATGATAATCTTGTGTTGTGTGAATGTTGATAATCAAGTGATTCCTAGCTACTACATTTTCAAAGGACAAAGAGTTGGGGTTAACTACATGAAATATTATTAGGAGGGAGCTATCATGGCCATGCAAAAGAAGGCATGGATGTCAAGTGAATTGATTATTGGCTAGACCACTTCTATTATGTCCTTTGAGGAAGTGTGAGATTTGAAAATAGACACTTGCCAATACTTGATGGACATGGCAGTCATGTATCCATAAATGTGGTTGAAAAGGAGTCTGAATGAGGCATAGAGCTAGTGACATTGTCAATCCACACATTACACAAGCTTCAACCCCTAGATGTTATAGCCTCTAAGTCATTAGAAGCACACTCTATAAAAGAGAGAGTAGTATGACAACATCAAACAAAAAATAGTTATGCTTCAAAAGCTCATTAGGTGAGCATAGTTGTTACATTTTTCAATGATCATTTGCTTTGGTCCTTTAGATACAAAGGATGATATGGTTGTGGTTGCTTTAGCTACATCCAATGTGGCCAAAGTTCTATAGCAAGAACATGAGTTTGAGACTCAGATGTAAAAAGTAACTCACAAGAGAGAGTCCAAATAGACATGACTAAAAATACATGACTCTTGATGCTTCTAATGAGTTGAAAAAATGAGCTCGAACCAAATGGATTTAATCTTCATCTAGATTACCAAAATCATCTAGAGGTGTAATGTGTCCACTTGTTCACTTGTAGGACACATCTTAGCAGCCCATCGGGAAGAGAGTCCAGAAAGCGCCGCCTGGCACTCCCACGGAATGTCACAGGGTTTGCGATTTAGGTCTTCCCGAGTCTGCCACAAAGTAGAAGCATTCTGGCCGTTCCCACTTAGGACTGACCTGAATCAGGGTTTTCCTAGTGGTTAAATTTTTAGAAAGTAACTAGCGTCGAACCCCACATGAACTACTTTACGCACAAACGTCAGGGTCAAAGCGGATTCATGCTGCACTTGGTTCAAGGAGAATGGAAGACGAGAGGGATGCAAAGCTTGACCTCTTTGCCCGTAAGGCATAGTCCCATTCCGTTCCCCTAAAACAACATAAATCGGGACTCTAGTACTCTAAATTCTAGGTCATCGTTCCTTCTGTCAAATTCCTTCGAGAAAAGTTCCCGGCCAACCGGGACCACCCATCCGTAGGACGGACCCATGGCCACATCCACCGCACTTTCCTCAGGGTTGCTTTATTTGTCTAATTATCTACCACATTTAGTTTGATAAGAAAAAACAGCTTCCTTAATTAGCCAATTAATCACCGATTCCTTCATGTGACTTAAGCACTGACATAGAAAACAATGTCAAGCAAGTTCCTTTTCAACAATTGATCTTATTTATCAGTCTTTGGAATACATCATATGATTCCATCTCGAAGCCTCTTCCATAATCCACCTGAAGGCATTCCATAATCTTCCCGCGAAGGCTATTCCAGCAATCCTCAGGGATCGCTATTCCAAGTTTCTGCCCGTAGACTAGTATGCGGACCTAGAGATCCAATCTAGAGTCATGTCGGCCTCTTGTGCAGGACCCGAAGGCAAGGGATTTATGACCACAGCCCCCCTGGCACCCAAGCGTCCTCTTGCTCCAAGTAGCACCCACGGAGAGACCTCTCGCGGCGCGTTCGGTCCACATACCCGGTGCGGCTAACAACCCCCTTGGTTAGGGTTAGGTATATAGTCGGGGGTAACTGATGCTACCTCTCCCTCCTCTAGGCCTTCAACCTAAAGCATTAATTATTTTTCCCGCTTTAGTTCATTGAGCAAAGAAGTACGAACAGTGCTCCTAACTGTACAAACACAATCAATCTAGTGGTCGTTTGTTTGGCCAACTGCTAAGGTGTGAATCCTTCTCTCCAAATGCATCCAACATTCAACTCCAAGATCAATTTGCGACTTGGCAAGATCCCCACGGGTTTTATTGCTCGATTACCCTTTTATCATTGGGTTAGGATTTATACCCTGTTAACCCAAATTAACAAACACCTTTGGTTCCTTAAACTAAGACAGCAAATCTTGGGCAATCGTGTCGCCCTAACTTGACTGGTCAATTGCTCGTTACCCTAACTTGGCAACTTAGTAGTAGGATGACTACTCATCCTCTTGCAAATTAAAGTTGTACTTGGAACCTGCCAACCTTGTTCCAAGGAGTGGCAAATCTATCTTGTGATTTAAACACAAAGCCATGCGACGTTGCAACTTGTCGCATGAGACAAGTGTCGCACCTAACTTGTGGAATCATTTCTCCCATCAAATGGAGTTCCTTGGTCAAGAAATACGTTTGGTCAAGATGTAGGGTTTTTGGGATGTCCTCTTGACTCAACCCATCCCTAATCTTACTAGGCCTGACAACGTTTGGCCCTAGGGTTTCTAATTCCATATAGAGGTCTAGTCTTTGGCTAGTTGATCCTTAGGGTAAAACCCTAGATCGTTCTTGCATAGGCGTTCAGCTAACCCTAGCATTCTATGAATGTGGATAGGATCTTTGGGATTGAAAGTCTTGGCTTGGCATCCCACACTACAAGATATAGGCTTTATAAATGTTAAAAGTGAAGAAAATACAAATAACAAAATTTGCTCCCGTCGTCGCAAAAAGCGTTGTTATTGGCAACGCCATAGAACAGTCGGTACCACCGTCGCTATTAGCATCGGTATTGGTGTCGATATCAGCGTCACATATACGACGTTGATACCGACACCAATACCAATGCTGATAGTGATGGTTTGCGATGTACATAACGACGTGAGCAATAAAATTTGCGATGCTAATAGAAATGGTAACAGGAAAAGAACAAATTTTGTGGCATGGCAGCTTGCATACAAAAACAGTGTATACTGAAATCATAACACTGATACATGAAATAAATATATGATCGCATAATAAGCGATTGGTACAATCATGACAAGATATCACTAATACATAGAAAATGTCTACATAGATTAGGCGACTCAAAAATAAAGGTGTGTGAGCTCCAGGGATCCAAGGGCGAGCTACATATCCTCGCCCTCCAAAGGCTCGTCCCACCACAAAGGAGCATCGAACGGACTCTACAGATAAAGAAACAACAAATCAGTCCACCATACAATAATGCATTCTAATTAAGCATGGTAACTATAGACAAGAAAGATGAGTGACTTACAGGGCCGCCACGTCTATACAATTGGTTGATCAATGAAGTGAGACCGTGCCTCTTTGCATATCAAGTCTCAAGGCCAGTCGAATCGCGATTTGTAATGGAGTGTTGCAAAGAAAACAAAATGCTACTTGTCAGTACAAACATGATTGTCCGTACAGAGAATATTGTAAAAAAAAAACAAGCAAAACAAAAGAAATTTTTACAAAGTCCTCCAAATATGTCCTGTGGCCGCCACTCCCAAGATGATGGACCACTCCGACCTCGAGTTGTGCCCTCGCTGCCTCGCACTGCTGACTCCAACGTCTTGGAGAGTCTCTAGCCTCCTCCCTCAGTCGGCACCAGTCGTCTGCATCTAACCACTTGGGCTTTGCAGCCCCACTCTTGATTGCCTTGCGTGCATCGGATAGTCTGTGTGACATATATGCACGTATGCAATCCATCATCCAGCCCGTAGAGAATCTATCTACTGAGGTTGGGACAGGAAACTCCTTGTGCAAGGATGCTACTATGTAGTCCTTGCTCCCCTCCAGTATGTTCTTCCAATGATCCAAGACGTTGTGCCGAAAAACTTGTTGGCACAACTCCCTCATGCGAGCCATCACCCTCCTCCCCTCATTATTCATGATGATGGCTCCTGACCTACCATTGACTAGATATCCATATCCCCCTAGAGTCTACCTAAGATGGGTCCTCTCCCATCTGCATCCACGCTCCTGGGCATATCCAGGAGAACCCTGTGCATCCGGTGTACTGATCGGGTAATATCTCTTGGAGTGGCACCCATAGGGGTGCCACCTGTTGACGGCTGAGCAAAAGCCGGAGTAACTGAAGTAGACGTCCCCACAGGTGTGACAAATCCCTGAGGTGACGCAACTCCAGCTGAATGATGAGACGGAGACACCACGTTCGTGCCTCTAGAGCATCCACCTGAGCCTGAGCCACGCTCCTTGGAAGGGCCACGAGAGCGAGGAGTCACACCTGTATCCCATATCGTCCTCGGGATCACTGCATCCGTATCTCTGCAGTACCCCCTGACCCCGAAGCAATCCCTCCCTCCAGCCCAATTCTGGAGCATCGAGCTCGTCTGCTCGAAGCTGAAGCATCCGATCACGTTAAAGTAGATCTATCAGAGCTCCTTGACGAAGACCGAGACATTTTGCCATCTCTCTGAATCTCGCGATCTGGTTTAGAGACATGCGTGTGAAGATATCCTGTAACTTCTTATCGCTCATTCATCGACTCATCCTGAAAATGTCACCTGCACAGACAAAAAATGATGTTAGAATAATCAATTTACATCATACAAATCATAGTAATATAAATTCTTTAAAAAAAATCTCACTTAAAATGCATATCTTATGCACCCTTATAAGCGATTGGTCAATGAATTGAGTAAGTGAATGCTCCAAGTATGAAGTATCCTATGGTCCCATGTCAATCTCTTGACACAACTCTGCATACACTAGAAGGTTGATAGACATGTCACCACAAAAGGTTGAGTCCAGCTCGTTCTCAAAGAATTCTTGGACTCCTGTATTTCCATCATTGTTAGTCAATGCTGGCTCCAAGCTTTCGACGGCCTCCACCCCTTGCAATATCGACTCCTCTATTTACATATTATCTTCATCTATGCTCAGAATATCTCTTCGATCATATACTCTCGCACTTCGGGGAGTTGAAGGTAACACATACCACCATCGAGGTTGTCAGGGGTTTGGATAGAAGATTACCTATTCACAAACACGTACAAGAGAGTTTAAACCATTGTGACATAAACCATGTCGTAATACAATTAGCAAACAAACGAGTCCGTGTACCTGTTCACAATGGGCTGGCAATACAAAGGTGTCGTGAAAATTTGTCCATTTTTTTTCGGAATCTATTTTGAGAAATCCAGATGGACCTCGTCGAACTGTTGCTCCAGCTCCTCCAAGTACCACTTTGAACCATTGCACATTGAATAGTATCATGGAGAAGCTACGGTAATCCACTGTAATAATACTTTGCAAGTTCCCAAAATACTCCATCTCATCTACAACCGTGTTTGGATCCGTTGTTCGTCTCTGGCTATCTTGCTCGAACCTTGTCATGATACCATAGTCCATTGTGGAGTACATTTTGTCAATACGCTCCACGCGAAAATGCCGTCCGCGCGACCACGTTGCACTATATATTTTGTACTGTACATTGAAACACTCAAATTAGATGTCGCATATAAAATTTAGATACGATAAATTCTAAACCTCTCATCACCTTTGGACTACATCCCCTCAAGAATTCCCACTCCTCCATTGAGACCTCTGTCCCTTCGCGAGACGCTTCGGTCAAAGCTCCATGCAACCATCATGTTGACATGAACCGCGGCATCTCCTCCAGGCCTTTGGGATATCGAATCGGTTGATGATGCATACTAGGTCAGAATTCAGCTTGCGCTTCCTCTCAATCTTGCCTAGCAATCTAATAGTTGGCGAGCCACGTCTCCATACAAACATGGTGCAATATACAAAAGCGATTCACCTTCTCCTCCATTGAGGCATCCATTCTTTTTTCTACCCCATTTCCAATCACCACATCTCCAGTCAGTCTATCATCATCCTTCAACAACCATAGCATTTTGTTTTCTGGATCCACTGTTGGTAGCCATTGTGAAATATGCACTAGCGCCTCAAACACCAACCAACCTTCAGCCATGCTACCTTCTGGCGGAGCTCGTTGTCACACAAAGCCTTTCAAGGTTTTCATGAAGCGCTCCAAGAACAACATCCATCGCGTATGGACAAGTCCAACAATCTCCACTTCATCTACAAGATTCATAAGAAGGTGGATTTGTATGGTGAGCATACTGGTGGGCAGGTATTTCTCAAAGAGACAGACCGTCTCCACTGCTCCCCGCCTCGTGGATTCAATAGAGGACGTCTTAATCTCCTTCTGTGAGATCCATTGCACCAAATTCGACAACCTGTAAATGGCCCTGCGTATTTCTGGAGTAAGACATCCTACGATCACGATCGGTAGTACAAACTGCCACAAATGAGAAGCATTATGACTAATGGCTACACTCCAAATAGAAAAATGCGCACGCCAATTACAATCTATTCTTAGTACAAACCTAACATATCTTATGCCAGTTGTGGGATTTTAGCCTTGATAATTGGTCGTCTTTAGAAAATGCAGACCTGAGAGAACGTATCATACTCGTAGGAGTGCACATAGACTTGATTACTTGCTTCACAATGCGCTCTTCTTTAGTGGACAAAACCCAAGGAGCGCGAGGAATCTGCACGTGACTATTAGCACTCGACTGCAGTCAAAGCGCCTCTAGCTTATCTACCGCCTTCAAATCCATTCGTGCCCCTATAGTGTCTCTCTTTCCTGTGATGTGATCCCATAGCAAGCTGCCCACATTCTTGAAAATATACATGGGATCCAACAAGTGGTTGACCTGTAAGTGGGTCCAATATGGCAACTTGTAGAAAACTGAGAACCGCCGCATTTCGTTTTGATGTGATTCCACGTGGACCATTTTCAGCTCGTACCAGCTTGCGGCGTTCATACGTGTTGGAGATCGTCCGAGGAAACCTTTCCTAAGTTCATGATCCTCTAGCAAGAAAGCAACGTATCCTTGATATACCATTTTCTTCATGGTTCGTGACCTTCGGGAGTCTAAATGTGGCCCACACAATGGACATGCATGATAACCTGAGGTAACCAGACCTGTTCCAACACCACGACCCAGTGAATACTTGCTTGAACGAGATAAGATATAGATATTACCAATGAGAATGGAGGCCTGTTCACCTGAGCACTCTCCGAATCCTGGAAAGTCATGCATTGTCCACATGATAATAGCTCGAATATTGGCTCACTGCCAACCATCGCACCTGCTCATGTCTTGCACGATGACTCCCTCCTCCCACAAAATCTTAAGCTCATCCACTAATGGAAGAAGATACACGTCCATATTTTTGACTTTGTAGCGGCCGAGGATGAGTAAGCTAAGGATGATATGTCCTTTCTTCGTAGAAAGCCATGGATGAATATGGTAGTTGACAAGGACTATAGGCCACACAGTGTAAGAAGTTGAGTGCCGACCGAATGGATTCACGCCATCCATTGCAAGACCGAGCCGAAGATTCCTTGGCTCTCGGGCAAAGCCTGGGAAGGTAGAGTCAATGTGGCTCCATGCGCGTGAATCCACTGATATTCATTGAACTCCATCCGTGGACCTATTCTGCGCATGCCACATTGTCAAGCTCGCCATGTCGGACGTACGAAACATGTGGTTTATTCGGGGGATAAGCGAAAAGTATCTAAGAACTTTTTGAGGGATGGTTTGCCCTTGCAAGTCCTATCGATACTTGTGAGCACCACACTTTGGACATGTCTCCATAGTCTCGTATTCTCCTCGAAATAAAATGTAATCGTTGATACATGTATGGATGTTATTGTAGTCCATGCCAAGCTTTCGTAAAACATGTCGTGCATCATCACGAGACTCAGGCATGGTATTTGCAGGTGGTAATATATGATATTTCAATAACCTGAAAAAAATCATAAACACCTTGAAAAAGCACAAATGTTTGTAATAATAGTGCCCAAAAAAAAATCAACGAAGCGTATGTACAAGGTACCTGAACAACTCGGTCACACTCAAATAGCTCCACCCGTATTTTGCTTGCACTCTTAGTGTCTTCAGGCGAGATACTCGGCACCAATCATATAATGATATGGATGCTTCCTCTCTAAGTGGATCAGAAGTCTCGACATCCATGGAAATCAATGCATCGATCATTGCCTCCATCTCAAGCTCCAAGATTGTAGGTAGGTCTGGAAGGTTGCCTATCTCCTTTGGCATCGATGGTATAGATTGGCCTTGCAAGTGGTGGATTGGCTCCTGCACTCCATCCATCGCACACCCACGTACTCTTATAATTGGCCGCAAAGGGTGCACTCCTCCTTGTGGGATGAGACATCACCTCCCTGGATAAAAAATTTGCCAACGAGACCCAATCTTATTGTGTATGGTATTCAATTAGCTTGCGAGTACAATGCATGATTGATATCAACTTTTCTTACCATTTGCTGAAAATCTGCAATCGCCTGATCAATGATCTCAGATTGAAACTCACCAAATTGTCGTACATGTTCTCTAGAAAATCAGCGTTTTCGTCTAATTGCCAACTTGCATTGAGAGCAAGGATTTGGGACATGCTGATTAAGATACGCCTTGCAATCTTGAACAACGAGACCTTCTTCAGTTTCCATTTTATCTACGTTACAACAAACAATTTATTTTTGTTATCATTCTTTTCTTTTCTTAGATTGTTATCCTCTCCTTCCATCTCTCTCTTTTTCTATGACCTAGCATATAGTATCATAGAACACTAGTATTTAGTACCTAGTACTAAGTACCTAGCACATAATATCATAGCATCTTAGTATCTAGCACCTACTACTCTAGTATCATAGTGCCAAGTACCCAGTACTATGATACTATATAGCAGGTGCTAGGATACCTTAAGCATTATGCAGTAAATGTGAGGTTCTAAGGTACTATGATAGTATGTAATAGGTACAAGGTAGTACATACTAGGGTACTATGATACTATCTATCTATCTATCTATCTACTTTCATAATACTTGGGTACAATAGCAAATATGGGTAGTAAAAAAGAAGAGAATTTGTAACACTGACTATTATACCCACATATTGTTACATTTGTCTATTTGGCTTCGCTTTTGACTGTTTTTATTTGTACCCTTTGTACGTAGATGCATACAAAAATATAGAGAGGGGGAGGGTGAAATATGATGGTACCCTTGTGCCAACACAAGTGGAAGCTTCTATAATGTAGTTTCTAGGATAATGTATTTGTACCCTTTGTACCTAGATGGACTCATTCTTAGTGAGGTGAATCGCCAATCCTATTCTTAGTGAGGTGGACTCATTCTTAGTACACACTATCATAGTACCCTAAGCTTATTGTAAGGTCCTATTTACTTTTCTTTCTCTCCCTCTCTCATCTCCTCTCCCTCCCTCATGCTCACCCTCTCTTTCTCTCTTTCATGATTTTTATCTCTTTTTCTCTCTCCTCTCTCTCTCATATTTCTTTTTCTCTCTCCTCTCCATCTCTCATTTCCCTTTCTCTCTTTCTCCCTCTCTCATTTCCTCTCCCTCTCTCACCCTCACCCTCTCTTTCTCTCTTTCTCTATTAGGTTTAATGATTTTTTTATTTTTCTCTCTCCTCCCCCTATCTCATTTTTTCTCTCTCCTCTTCCTCTCTCATTTTCCTTTCTCTCTTTGTCCCCCTCTCTCATTTCCTCTCTCTCCCTCACCCTAATCATCTCTTTCTCTCTTTCCCTATTAGGTTTAATGATTTTTCTCTTTTTCTCTCTCGTCTCTCTCTCTCTCTCATTTCTTTTTCTCTCTCCTATTCCTCTCTCATTTCTCTTTCTCTCTTTCTCTCCCTCTCTCATTTCTTGTCCCTCCCTCACCCTGACCCTCTCTTTCTCTCTTTCTCTATTAGATTTAATGATTTTTTTCTCTTTTTCTCTCTCCTCTCCCTCTCTCATTTTTTTCTCTCTCCTCTCCCTCTCTCATTTCCATTTCTCTTTCTCTCCCTCTCTCATTTCCTGTCGCTCCCTCACCCTGGCTCTCTCTTTCTCTCTTTCTCTATTAGACTTTATGATATTTTTCTCTTTTTCTCTCTCCTCTCCCTCTCTCATTTCCCTTTCTTTCTTTCTCTCCCTCTCTCATTTCCTCTTCCTCCCTCACCGTGACCCTCTCTTTCTCTCTTTTTCCATTCAATTTAATGGTATTTCTCTCTTTTTCCCTCTCCTCTCTCTCATTTCTTTTTCTCTCTCCTCTCTCTCTCATTTCCTTTTCTCTCTTCCTCTCCCTCTCTCATTTCCTCTCCCTCCCTCGCCCTCACCCTCACCCACACCCTCTCTTTCTCTCTTTTTCTATCATGTTTAACATCTTATCTCTTTTTCTCTCTCCTCTCATTCTCTTTTTTTCTCTCTTCTCTCTCTCTCTCTCTCATTTCCTGTTTCTCTCTTCCTCTCCTTTTATTTCTTCTCCCTCCCTCTCCCTCTCTTATTTCCCTATTATGTTTTCGTCTCCCCCCCTCTCCCTCTCCCTCTCCCTCTCTCATTCCCTCTCCCTCTCCTTCTCTCATTTCCTCTCTCTTCCTCCCTCTCCCTTTCTCATTTCCTCCCCCTCCCTCTCCCATTTCCTCCCTCTCCCTCACTTCTTCTTCCTCTCTCATTATACACAAATTATACAAAAAATAAATAAATAAGAGAGAGAATAAACTCTCCCTCCCTCTCGTTCTCTCATTTCATCCCCCTCTCTCTTCCATTTCCTCCCTCTCCCTCTCCCTCTCTTTCTCTCTCTTGCCCACCCTCTCCCTCTCCCTCTTTCTCTCTCTCTCTCCCCCTTCCCCTCCCTCTCCCATTTCCTCCCTCTCCCTCTCCATCTCTTTCTCTCTCATTTCCTCTCCCTCTCTCAATATATATACACAAATCATATAAGCAAAAGTAAAAGAGAGAGAATGCACTCTCCCTCCCTCTCCCTTTCTCATTTCCTCCCCATCCCTCTCCCTCTCCCTCTCCCTCTCCCTCTCTTATTTCCTCCCCCTCCCTCTCTTTCTCTTTCTCTTTCTCTCCCCCTCTCTTTCTCTTTCTCTCCCTCCCTCTCCCTCTCCCTCTCTTTCTCTCTCATTTCCTCTCCCTCCAATGTACACAAATTAAACCCTAAACAAGCAAAAGAGAGAGAGAATGGACTCATTGTAAAGATTTTGCGAGGCTTTGGTGACTTCTCTTCATGACCGCGGCTCCTCCTCTCCTTCGTGAATGGCGGCGGCGACCGCAAGACTTCTTCCTCTCCCTCTCTCACCCTCTATGCAAAACGGTCACTATCTCTCTCGCTCTCCCTCTTGAAATGTCTCACAAAAATGTGCGAAATGAAATGCGCTCGGGTTTCGGCCCTCTTTTTTTTCCCTGTGGGGCATCACTATTTGCATCGCAAATGCGACGTAAATAGCGACGCCGCTATTCCTGCGTCGTTACCCGCCGTCGCTATAGCTCTCTTTCCTTGTAGTGCCAAGTGCGATACTAGGCAGAATTTTTAACATACTAAACTCTAGCTAGAACTCTGAGGTGTTCGTTGTACTAACTATTTATGCTTTTATGAATCCCATGTGGGTTATGCCATCACAAGCGATTTTACCTAAATTGATCTAATTGTCTTGCGAGACAAGAGCTGATCTTTTCTTAGAGACACTAATATTTGTCCTAAAAGATGTAAATAATTGCAAGATATAAACATTCCATGCAAATATGCGATTCATAGACTTTTTCCTACTATGCAACTATAAATGTAAAATAACCATTTCTTTTCCTTGCCTAATCTATAATGATAGACAATTTATGGCTAACTCGTATAAAACCTACATTGAATTTGGTCAAGAACTATGCTCATAACTCTTTGCTTAATGCATTGAATTGAAGCTTTAATATGAAATTGCATTCTTCCTGAAATACAACCTTCGATAAAAGAAGTCCATGCATGACGAATGTGATAAGACTATTATTGGCTTAATGCGTCCTATAGCACTTAACCCAGCCTAGGATGTAATTAATATCGCATGCAATTTGCAAGGTACATAAATCCCTTTCATGCATGCAACTACTTGGACAACATCTAATGGATGTCAATGATTATCTCGTACGAACCACAACTAGGAGATTACTATCTAAATGCATTATGCGCTGTTTCTTTTTCGCGAGGAAATCAAGAATGCATTTAGACAAATCTACCTTATAACCTATGCAATATGCGTTTGGGATTGCAACTCGGAAGTGCAAGCAATTTTCAAAGGCAGGACATGCACTAACTTCGTAAACGAATGGATAATTGCATTTAAAATTTTCAAATGCATTAAACTCGACTATGTGTATTAAAGAAATTCTTAAATGCATTCATTCCATGCGAGAATCACTTTTAAGAACCTGGGCATTGAGGTTTGGGGTGTTATCCATACATGAACTCCGAGTAGAAGCTCCCGCATGTACGCCTTGCGTCTTTTGTTTAGGGGCCATTGGACGCAGTAATTCTGTTCCAGCAACTCTCATCTGAGTCACTCCACGTATCGAATCGATGTCTGTTTGTTATCTCTCTCTCTCTCCTGCGCAGGACCATGGCCTTGGAGACTTGGTTTTAAGTTTCCCGAAGAAGCACGGGGGAACTAGGCCTATGGAGGCTTAAGATTAGAAGCTTTTAAAGAAGCTTCTAAGCTTCTGTCTCTGTCAGAAACGTGGAAAAAAAACGTGATGATGGGAAGGATGGAGAGGATGATGATAAAGGGGATAAGGAGGGTGGTGCTGAGGGTGATGATGGAGTGGGCAGAGGCGGCAAGTTGGTGGGTAGCATGGCTATTTTCACGCAGTAGGGTGGCAGTGGCGGCCAACAGCAATCATTCAATTCCGTCCTCCCTGCCCTCCCTAAGCTTGAAGGGGAGGTTCATATAGGATAAGGGGGGGGGGGGGGGGGGGGGAGAGATAGCCACCCACGTGGCTGCACATGCCTCCTCCCTCCATCATGCACTTCCACCATTCTACTTCACTCCCTCTCACACTCCTCTCCCCTGCCTTGCATTGGATGAGAGGGAGGGGTTATTAATAAAAACATTTGCACAAAATTTAACCATTATCCATTTACCTTTTCCCGTGAAGGGTGTTCTCATGCAACCTATTGGTTTTTAGCCTCGGCCTCCTACGCTCGATGCCGTGAGGTGTTTATTGAAGCATGCGGGGTAAGCACTTAGCCACCAACATTATTCCGCTGCGGGAAATTATGTTAGTTTACTTTTTTTTGCGCGGATTACGGGTCTTCAATATTTCGAGGCGGAAATATTACATTATCTCCCCCTTAGAGGAATCAAGATGTCCTCATCTCGAGAGGAACAGGGGGTATTATTGGTTGAGAGTACTTTCATCCAACGAAGTGGCATCCTCTTTGGGATAATCTTTCCAGTGGACGAGATATTCTCTCAAGGTTCTGGATCTCAAATGTCTCTCCCTAACATCTAAGATCCTGTCAGGCCGTAGCTCAAGGGCTCCTTGGCTAGGCATTACAACTTGTTGATCATCAAGCACATGACTAGGGTTAGGTACATACTTCTTTAGTAGACTGATATGGAATACATTATGAACTTTTAGGTTCTCAAGGAGTTGTAGTCTATAAGCATTAGGCCCTAGTCACTTGAGGATCTTGTACGGTCCACAATACCTTGGACTTAGCTTTTTGCATTCACCTAAGGATAGGGAAATCTTCTTTGGATGTACACGAATGAAGACCATATCTCATTCATCGAAGGATCTATCTTGACGTTTTAGGTCTACGTAAGCCTTCTGTCTGTCCTTGGCGGCTTGGATGTCCTGTCTTATTGACTTGATTTGGTCATCCATATCTTCCAGCATCTACTTTGAAGCTTCAATCCTCAAGGTTGGATCCGAAAAGTTTAAAGGACTATGACAATCGTGCCCATACAATGCTTGAAAAGGGGTCATCTAAATGCTTTGTTGATAAGAAGCATTGTGGGAAAACTCAACCAGTGGCAAATGTTGAATCCACTTTTTGGGTTCACGGCAGTAGTGTGCCCTTAGCATATCCTCAATGACTTGGTTGACTCGCTCCATTTGACCATCGGTTTGGGGATGGTAAGGTGTACTGAAACAAAGAGTCATGATCATTGATGATTCTTCTGGGCAACCCATTGATAAACAACCTTGCAATGTCTGAGGCTTTATAGTTTGTCTTAACAGGAATAAGATATGCAACCTTGGTGAGCATATCCACCACAACCATAATGGAGTTGTATCCCCCCTGAACTTGGGGTAGGCCAACAACAAAATCCATGCTAATGAATTCCCATTTCATTTGGGGAATGTCAAGTGGTTGCAACTTCCCTCGCATTTTGACATATTCGGCCTTAATGTGTTGACAAGACAAACATTCAGTGACATATTTGAGAACGTCACCTTTAAGTCTCTCCCAATAATAGCTCTTTCTGACTGCATTGAGGTTCTTGGCATAGCGAGGATGTCCTGAGAAAGGGGAGTCATGGGCTTTCCAAAGTATCTTCTGCTTGAGTGATTGACTTGCCGGTATACATAATCTCGTTCTATAGTAGACAAGCCCACTATTGATAGAGAATTCTTGATACTTTGCATGTAGCTTCGGGTCTTGATCCTTGATGGGGATCTCCCTTAGCAATTTCTGATAGGTTGGATCATGGCATGACTCTTCTTTAGCTAGCTCAAGAATTGGGTTGTTTGGCATGGATACCTTTGTGGCTAAAGATATGGCTGTTGATGGATCTTGCAAAATTAGAGAATTCAAAAATGCCTTGCGATTGAGTGCATTGGCAACTACATTCTCCTTTCCAGGCCGGTATTTGATTTCAAAATCATATTCCTCTAGCACTTCAATCCATTGACGTTGCCTCACATTGAGCTCATTCTGGGTAAAGATCCATTTATGACTTTTATGATCTATCACTAAAGTAAACTTGTTACCCATCAAGTAGTGTCTCCAAAGCTTGAGAGCATGGATGACAGCCAGCAGCTCCAGATCGTGGGTAGCATAATTTCTCTCATGGCTCTTCAGTTTCCTTGAAGAGTAGGCTACAGGATGACCTTCTTGCATAAGCACACATCCTAAGGAAAGTACGCTAGCATCAGTTATCACTTCAAACTCCTTATTAAGATTTGGAAGTTTCAAGATAGGTGCTGATACCAAGCTTTTCTTTAGTTTATCAAAGTTGGATTGTTCAGTTGGCGACCACACAATTGATGTTTGCTTCCAGTAGATCCGTTAGAGGTGCTGCAATCAAAGCATAGTTTTTGATAAAGACTCTGTACCATCCTATCAATCCAAGAAAACTACGTATTTCTTTGAAAGTTGTTGGTGTTGGACACTCCAAAATGTCTTTGACCTTGGCCAGATCTATTGAAATTCCTTCTGCTGATACAATGAATCCTAGATATTCAATCTGTTGTTTGAAAAACACACATTTCTTCTTTTTGGCATAAAGCTTGTGTGCCCTCATTGTTTCAAGAACAATTGGAAGTTGGGGTTCATGATCTTCTTCCTGTTTAGAGTAGATTAAGGTATCGTCAAAGAAGACGAGTATGAAGTCATCAAGATAGGGCCTAAAGATATCCTGCATTAACCTATTGAAGATAGTAGGTGAATTTGTCAGCCCGAATGACATGACTAGGAATTCAAAGTCTCCATATCTTGTGCTGAATGCAGTCTTTGGGTTATCTTCTTCCTTGATCCTTATTTGATAGTATCCAGACCTAAGATCAATCTTGGAGAAGATCTTCACACCTTGAAGATGATCAAGAAGTTCATCTATTCTTGGAATAGGATATTTGTTCTTAATGGTTGATTGATTCAACCCTCTGTAGTCAATGCATAACCGAAGTGTTCCATCCTTCTTCTTCTAGAACAGCACTGGGGCTCCCCATGGCAAACTGCTAGGATGGATGTAGCCTTGGTCTAACAGTTGCTTGAGTTGCTCCTCCAGCTCAATTGCTTCCGGGATGGACATTCTATATGGCCTCCTTGCGATTGGCACAGTTCCTGGTGCTAGCTTGATTTCATGATCAACTTCCCTTTGAGGAGAAAGTTCTGTCAGCTCTTCAAGAAATACATCTGCATACTCCTTTAGCCATAAAGGTTCTTCCCTAGACTCCTGATTCTGATCTAGCTTATTTAGCTTAATCAAATAGACAGGTCGCCCTTTCCTAACTCCTTTTATCATTCGAGATGCTTTGGCTAGTTGAATTTTTGGCTTCATAGCCTCTCCTTGAGTTGTGACCAATTTCCCTTCAGAATTTCGAAAGGAAACTTGGCCCTTTCCACAATGAATGTCGACATCATTAGGTTTAAGCCAATCCATTCTGAGCAAACACTCATGAATGCCTAGGTTCATAACCCTGAATCTGACTGAAGTCGACTTTCCACCCAGTAGGAATCTCACCTTAGCAGTTTGCCTGGTACAAGTGACCTCACGACCATTTGCTAATTTCACAAGTAAGGTAGGTGCATCTATTGTGGCTATTCCTAATCTTTTTGCACAAACTGGTGAAACGAAGAAATGTGTACTGCCACAATCAATCAAGGTTTTGAAGCTTTTAACTTGATAATCCGATGGGGTTTGAATCACCAAGAATTGGCGATTCGGGCATTTCTTATGAAGAGCAGCATGGACTATCGCCCTCTCAAAGTATGCTTCCATGGTCAGGTCTTCTTCTTCACACAGCTCCTTGTTGGTAACACTAGAGGTTTTCCCTTTGGCCGTGATGGCGGCGCCTTGGCCACGGACGGTTCCTTGGAATGGTCCTTGACGTTTTCCTTCGTTAAGCTTAGGACATTGCCTTTTAAAATGATCGAGCTCGTTGCAATGGAAGCAACGGAGATTGCGACCATTACCTTGGGTAGGAACAAAATTATTGACAGTGTTGGTCCTAGCTTTCTTCCTTTGTCTCTGGTTTTGGCCATGTGCTCTCTTGGCATGGGACCTATACACTCGTTTTAATCCTTGTAAGAACAAATCTTCTTATTTCTTGGCCTGTTTTGCACTTCCTGAATTATGGGTGCAGCTCAAATGAGCGCATCCTGTAAATCTATCGGGCGCATTGATTCTAGGCGAGTGTTTATAGGATGATTTAATCTAGCACAAAATTTTGACACCTATTGTGTCATATCCATTTGTGGCGCATACTTCAAAAGATAGACGAATTTTGAATAGTAAGCATCAAGAGATAGTCCAAGCTGTTTCAGCTCATAGAACTCATTCATCTTCTGCGTGCAGTAGGCAGGTGGTAGATATCTTCCGCGCATAGCTCTTTTAAGCTTTTCCCAAGTAACTAACCCTTCCAAGATCCCTTGGTCTCTGCACCATTTCTTCCACCAAAGTATTACTTTGCCGGTAAGCTTCAGCTTGGCTAGCATTGCTTGGTTAGCGGGTGCAGTACCTGCTGCTTCGAGGTAATCCTCCATGGATTTGATCCAGATCTCAGCATCAGTTTGGATGGTCCTTCCCTTGCCGTCAAATTTAGGTGGCTTGATTTGCTTGAGAAGAAACTTCTTCTCCTGGATCACGGCCATACTTGGTGTAGTGGTCAGACTAGGAATCTACACTTGAGGTTGTGCCTGGGCATTGAAATTCTTTATGTTAAAAACTTGCTAAGCGATTCTCACATCACATTAACATGCCCAGTTCAGCTTTTGCCAAGTGACCTAATCACTTAACTTCTTTATCAATACTCACAGTCAAGATAATTAGTGATAAAAAGTCTATTTCATTCATATGGGCATAGCCCTTTCAAGTACAATTATTCTTGGAAAAATGGAACAAGCTGATACATTAATTCAGGGAGAATAAGATTGTGTTACATTCAACTAGAGGAACCGAGTAATAGTATGGATTGGGGTCACTGATTTTTAGGAATTGATAGGTCATAGGAAGATTAGGGTATCCTTTCCTTTGATACCCGTTCTTCTTGTAATGTCCCAACACCTTGATTCTGTTAGCAAGGATTACTCGAGTCACTTCCTCATACACATATGTATTCTACTTGACCTTTCGACCACCGACATGAAGGGTTGCGTTTGCATGAGCTTCAACAAAAATGAACAGCTTCACGATCTTTAAGTCCTCCATCCACTTGATTCTTTTCAAGTTGGTCCGAAGGTACGCAAGTCGGTGGGCAGCTATGTAATAAATTCCCAAATCACCTATCCATCTCCGTTCCATGTACAAGGGCAAAGGATTGTAGATGCGGTCTAGGATATTCATCATATCTAGCCTTCAATAATAATCTGAGGTACGCATCGCAGTCATAAACATAACCTGGAACAGCAAGAATTTGTTCCATGCTTCATGACTCTGCAGACCAGTATCGAGATAACTAAGTAAGAAAATGTTCTTAACAGCAATATTTACTCTACTTCTCCTCATTAAGTCTCCTTAAAAATATTAGATCCTTGTTGGTTCGCTCTGATACCAACTGTAACGTGTCCACCTGTTCACTTGTAGGACGTGTATTAGCAGCCCATTAGGAAGAGAATCCAGAAAGCGCTACCCGGTACTCCCACGGAATGTCATGGGGTTTGCGATCTAGGTCTTCTTCCCGATTCTACCACGAAGCACAAGCATTCCGGCTGTTCCCACTTAGGACTGACCTGAATCAAGGTTTTCCTAGTGGTTAAATTCCTATAAAGTAACTAGCATCGAACCCCAGGTGAATTACTTTACGCAGAAACATCAGGGTCAAAGCAGATTCATGCTACACTTGGTTCAAGGAGAATGGGAAACGAGAGGGATGCAAAGCTTGACCTCTGTGCCTGTAAAGCATAGTCCCATTTCGTTCCCCTAAAACAACATAAATCAGGACTCTAATACTCTAAATTCTAGGTTATCGTTCCTTGCTATCAAATTCCTTCGAGAAAAGTTCCCAGCCAACCGGGACCACCCATTTGTAAGACGGACCCACGGCCACATCCATCGCACTTTCCTCAGGGTTGCTTTAGTTGTCTAATTATCTACCACATTTAGGTTGACAAGCAAAAATAGCTTCCTTAATTAGCCAATTAATCACCGGTTCCTTTACATAACTTAAGCACTAACATAGAAAAACAATTTCAAACAAGTTCATTTTCAACAATTGATCTTATTTATCAGTCTTTGGAATACATCATATAATTCTAGCCCGAAGGCTCTTCCATAATCCGCCCGAAGGCAATCCATAATCTTCCCAAAGGCTATTCCAGCAATCCTCACAGATCGATATTCCAAGTTTTCGCCCATAGACTAGTATGCGGGCATCGAGATCCAATCTCGAGTCACGTCGGCCTCTTGTTTAGGACCCGGAGGCAAGGGATTTATGGCCAGAGTCCCCCCTGGCACCCAAGCGTCCTCCTCCTCCAAGTCACCCACGGAGAGACCTCTCGCGGCGGGTTTGGTCCACGTACTCGGTGCGGCTAACAACCCCCTTGTTTAGGGTTAGGTAGATAGTCGGGGGGAACTGATGCTGCCTCTCCCTCCAGGCCTTCAACCTGAAGCATTAATTATTTTTTCAGCTTTAGTTCATTTAGCAAAGAAGTACAAATAGTGCTCCTAACTGTACAAACACAATCAATCCTTGTTTGGCTAACTGCTAAGTTGTGAATCCTTCTCGGGGGGTTCACTATATATATATTCTCTATATAACCTGCGTTCATGGCCTATTTATAAATATCCTAATCTGTGAATTTTTCTTGAATAAAACACAACCCTTTTATATTCAATCTATAAGTAAGCCATTTATATGACATCCTTCTGTATGTAAAAAATGTATAAAAATGGTGTTTTAAAAACCCCTTATTTTGAACTCACATTATATATACATATATTCATGAGTGACCCCCCCCCCCTCTGTAAGGGCTTTGTAGCTATACCATGCCGTTGCTACCGATTGCACCTATATAGGGAGTAGTAGTGACTCAAAGCCCTGCCTTATTTCCACTCTACGTGTGATCCCCTATGCCCAGTGGTGAACCCTCTTATGTGCGGTGTCACGAGGGTGTAGTCCTGGGATGTGTCTATGTTGTCCCGCTTTTGGATTGAATAATACAAGAGTATACCTTGAGCTCATATCGTGTTACCTTTCTGTGCCGTGTTGAGTGCGTAACGAGTGCAGGTTTATCACACTTGGTATCAGAGCAACTCTTGCTCGGAGTGAAGGAGTGCTCACGAAAGCAGGAGGAAAGATCCAGTGCCCCGAAGAGATCAAAGTCGTAATGACCCACAGTGCGACGCCCCACGTCGTGTTGCCCCACATCGCGACGCCCCACGTCACGTCACCCCATGTCGGGTCACCCCACGTCGCGATGCCCCCCGATGCGTCGCCCCGGCGTGATGCCCCAACCTCAACATCCCACCATCTGAAGACGTGACGCGGCTTCCCTGCGGCACGACCCACATCACCACAGGCGAAACGCGGCTTCCCCGCGTCGACCCCACCACCAAACACATGGAGGAAGAAAGGGAGAACATCACCCTCCCGACACTGGAGGAGAGGAAGAAGAGTAGGGGACAAGAATGGAGAGTGGCCCAAGAGGAGAAGGTGGCCGGACTAGAAAGACAATTAGATGGTATGTCAGGCATGCTAGAATCAATATGGAGGAACATGCAGATGAAAGAAGAAGAGGAAGAAAGAAGGAAAAAACTAGAAGTAGAGCACGGCTATAGAGAATGGGTGAGTCAACAACAAGAAGAGGAGAAGAGACACCGAATGCAAGAGGAGATGGATAGAACGGGTAGAGAGGAGTCATCTAGGAGGGCACAAGATACAAGGAAGGAGAAGGAGAAAGTAGTAGAATTAGGAAGCAAAAAGAAAGACAAGAAGAAGGAGAAGAAGCACCATCGCAAAGAAGAGGAAGATAGAAGTAGTTCAGAAGATGACTATGGAAAATTCAAGATGCCCCAACCCGCCAAGTACAAGGGAGAGAGAGATGGGTTGGTTTTGAAGAAATGGATCACAGAGGTGGATAGGTACTTAAAGTATTCAAGAATTACCGAAGACAGGAAGGCGGAGGTGGCAGCCATTTACTTGGAGGAGGATGCTGCCAGTTGGTACCTATTAGAACAAGAGCAGGGCCACACAATCTGTTCGTGGGAAGAACTCCAAGAATAACTGAAGGACTACTTTATTCCAAAGCTAGAGAAATTCAAAGTGAGATATGAATGGAGGTACCTCAAGCAAGCACATGGAAAGATGAAAGAGTATGTCAGCAAATATAGGCAAATCATGCTGCAGCTACCAAACATGGATACAGACATTAAGCTACATGGATTTTTGTTTGGGATGCAATAATGGGCTAGAAGATATGTGGAGAGACAGGAGCCAACAAGCTTAGCAGAAGCCATGAGAATGGCCGAACGACTGGTGGACCTGGAAGGCAGAAGAACAGCACAAGGGAATCAAAACAGGTTCAACAACACCTTCAACAACAACAAATCCTGGAACCAGAGGTCCAATGCTCCTAGAGGGGTATTCACAGATACAAGGAGTCAAAACACCACTAACACCATGGCCGTATCCCAAACCACATTAGTACCAAGAGGAGCAGCAGGGAGATGGGGAAACAATCACTACAAGCCAACCCCTAGCACATCATATGGGCCCGCAAGATCAAACACGTCATGGTGGAGACCCCCAAGCCCTTCCATCGGCATTAGATGCTTCAAATGCAGGGGTCCACACTACCAAAACAGATGCCCAATAGAAGACACAGCTTCATCGAGTGGATCAAGGGTGAATGCAACTTGTGCATATGGAGGAGAAGAACCACAACCACCGCATGTCCAGGAAATTCCAAATGGGAGTGAAAAGAGCATGGACCACCCAAGGGTAGGGTCAATTAGTGCTCGACCCCAATGCATGGTAGCCAGGGTAGTGGCAGTCCACCATCTATACATCAAAGGCCGAATGGGCGAAGGAAACCAACCTATCATGGTGGACACAGGAGCAACACACAACTTCATGACACCAGAGTGTGCAGCAAAACATGGATTGATGCTATCAAAAGCCCCAAAAGGATTAACAGCAACATTCGCACAAGGAGAAGCCAAGGAAGTAAAACAAGTCTTTGTAGTCCAAGTGGAAGCCGACAAGTGGAAGGCAAAACTCAACTTCTTAGTAATCCCCATGGATGATTTTGAAGTGATATTAGGCTTAGAATTCTATGACAAGTATGTCATTGCAATGTTTGGTAAGGGCGTGAATGAAATGATGCTAGATATGCAAGGAGAAGGCGTCAGAGTACCATGCGAAAGAATGCAACTACCTGGTAGGACCCCAATCAAGGTGCAAATGAAGGAGAATAAGCTAGGAGTATCATGCCAAATAGTAAAACCAACTGCAAACCAACCAAAGGGCCAGACCCAAAAAGCACCGGTCCAAGGGACCGTTATCAGGCCACGTATCATGACATGCAGTTCAAAGCAAGTCGAGAAATCAGTCAAGCAAGGAGATATGGTCTATCTGTGTATGATCTGACCAATTGAAGAAGAAGAAAATGTCAAGAAACCCAAACAATAGAAGAGGAACACAGAAGCGGTAGAAATACTTGAAGAATTCAAAGATGTAACCCCAGCTGAGCTACCCAAGGGTCTACCACCCAGACGAGATGTGGATCACAAGATTGAGCTGATTTCAGGGTCTACCCCACCAGCCCAAGCTCCCTATCGCATGAACCACACTGAGCTCATGGAATTGAAGAAGCAACTACATGAACTAGAAGAACAAGGATTCATCCGCCCTAGCAAATCCCCCTTTGGTGCTCCAATGTTGTTTGTAAAGAAAAAGGATGGGGGACTTAGACTCTGTGTAGATTATAGGGCTCTTAACAAAATCACCATTAAAAACAAATACCCTATGCCCCTAATGGAAGACCTCTTAGATAGTCTGCATGGGGCCAAGCACTTCAGTCGGATTGATCTTAGATCAGGATACCACCAAATCCGCATAGCCGAAGATGATATCCCAAAAACAGCCTTTCATACCCGATATGGTAGTTTTGAATGGTTAGTATTAGGGTTCGGCCTAAGCAATGGGCCAGACACATTTTGTGGCCTCATGGATGGAATTTTTAGACCGGAGATAGATATCTTTGTCATTATCTACATAGATGACCTCCTAGTCTAGAGCAAGACCTTAGAAGAGCACAAGCAACACGTACGCCAAGTTTTTGAGAAACTGCGGCAGCATCAGTTATACGCCAAGCCGGAAAAATGTGAGTTCTCAGTGAAAGAATTGGAGTTCTTAGGCTTTATTGTAGGAGCAGATGGAATCAAAGTGGACCCTAAGAACGTGGAAGCTATCCAAAGATGGCATGTACTGAAAACTGTAAGAGAAGTGCGGGAGTTCCTAGGCTTCACAGTATTTTGTCGAAGATTCATCAAAGATTACAGCCTTATCACTGCCCCCCTCTCCCATCTCACCAAAGAAGACCACTCTTTTACATGGGGGAATGCGCAGCAGGAAGCCTTTGAGCAGATGAAGAAGTGCATGAGCCAAACTCCCGTCCTAAGGGTGCCGAACTTCACCAAACCCTTTGAAATCTCTACAGATGCATCTGACTATGGCATAGGGGGTGTACTGGTCCAAGAGGGTCACCCCATTGCGTATGAGTCAAAGAAATTTATCGATGCTGAAACAAGGTGGAGCACACATGAGAAGGAAATGTTGGCAGTCATCCACTGCCTTAGAAAATGGAAGCACTATGTTCAAGACAAGCATACAATAGTGTTCACCAACAATATCTCCCTCAAATACTTCCAATCCCAACCCAAGTTATCAGCAAAGCAAGCCCCCTGGCTAGACTTCCTAGCCGAATTTGACCTAGAGATTAAGCACAAGCCCGGATCTACCAACAAAATAGCAGATGCCTTGAGCCGGAAAGCTGACCTGAAAGCTGTGAGTGTGGTCAGCAGCAACTTCATAGAACTTGTCAAAGAGGCCCTAGAACAAGATCAAGAAATGCACAAGATAATCAAAGATGTGGAAGCAGAGAAGACACCACATGGAATGTACACCTCAGAAGAGGGTATCCTATTTTTAGGCAAGAGATTGTATATCCCCAACAATGTGGAATTAAAGAAACTCATCCTGCATGAGATACACGACGGAAATATTGGAGGCCACAAAGGGCAAAGCAAAACCTTGGAGGCCCTTAGGAAGTAGTTCTTTTGGCCGAACATGAAGGAAGAAGTGATAGACTACATCAAAACTTGCCCCACTTGCCAAATGGTCAAAGCACCAAGATCAAGACCAGTCGGACTACTACAACCATTACCACTACCTAACCGCCCATGGGATGTCATCAGCATGGACTTCATTATGAAGCTACTGGAATCCCATGGGTACACAATCATCTTTGTAGTGGTGGACTATTTCTCCAAACAGGCCCACTTCATCCCGGCCAAACCACCACTGAATGCCAAGGAGGTAGCACGCCTCTTCTTCACACATATATTCAAACTGCATGGCTTACCACTGGCGATTGCATCAGATAGAGATGGAAGATTCATGAGCGACATGTGGAAGGAACTCTTCAAGTCTCTGGAAACCCAACTGAGATTCTCATCATCCTTCCACCCGGAGACAGATGGACAGACAGAACGAGTCAACCAAGGCATCGAAGATTACCTCCGCAGCTATGCTAGAGTGGATCAGAAAGATTGGGCCTTGTACCTTGATGTCTTGGAATTCCACTATAATAGTTCCATCCACTCGGCTACAGGGTACACTCCCTTTGAGTTAGCCACAGGAAAAGAAGTCATTACACCACTGGCCTTAGCATCCGGAGTGGCCAAAGTGAAGGATCAAGATGCAAAACAATTCTTGAAGAAATGGAGAGATCGCAATGCAGCAGCTAAGCAAAGTCTCGAGTAGAGCAAGATAACAATGACAGAGCAAGCAAACAAGAAGAGAAAGGCTGTACTATTCGCCAAAGGAGACATGGTCCTAGTGAGCTCTAAGAATATGCCACTTCCCAAAAACATGACCCCCAAGTTCAATCACCGCTGCTATGGACCCTACCGAATCACTCAAGTGCTGAACGAAGTCACCTACAAACTGGACCTGCCAGATAGTGTTTGTGTTCATAATGCATTTCATGCTCATCTTCTGCGCAGGTTCTATCCTGACAACCAATGGGGATGGCGCGTACCAATGCTCCATTCCAATGGTCCCTTCAAAGTAGAGGCATTCCTCCGACGCCAGGAACAAAGAGGCTTCCCCGAATACCTCACCAAGTGGCGCGGGCGTCCACTCAAGGAGGCCACTTGGATCTCCGAAGCGGAGGCCCGTGAATGCGGAAAGGATGCCTTTGCCCTTTGGCTCGAGGAGAACCCCCTGCTCCTTCTACCGACCCTTGAGCCGCCCCAACACTTCAACAAATAATGCGGTTCTCAATCATAGACCCCAAATGTGCCTCCACTCCTCAAATGTAATCGAGTCGAGGATGGACTCGCATGGTAGCAATCATCACAAATAACTCCATCAAATGAAAAAGCCCCAACGTCTTAGTGCGGCAGACACTGGCCAGTCTGATAGTATAGACTGTGTTAAGACCCCGCGGTCCCCTTAGATCAGCAGACACTGACCAGCTTGCTAGGAAAAGCTGCGTTAAGACCCCGGATGAGTCAAATAACAAACACTACCCTTAGATTGCTGAGGTCAGCAATCCAGTAAAGCGGGGGTGAGTGTAAGGGCTTTGTAGCTATACCATGTCATTGCTACCGATTGCACCTATATAGGGAGTAGTAGTGACTCAAAGCCCTGCCTTGTTTCCACTCTACGTGTGATTCCCTATGCCCAGTGGTGAACCCTCTTATATGCAGCGTCACGAGGGTGTAGTCCTGGGATGTGTCTATGTTGTCCCACTTTTGGATTGAATAATACAAGAGTATACCTTGAGCTCATATCGTGTTACCTTTCTGTGCCGTGTTGAGTGCGTAACGAGTGCATTTTTATCAAACCCCCCCTCCCCCCCCCCCCCCCCCCCCGAGGAATCCTTCTCTCCGAATGCATCTAGCATTTGATTGTGGGATCAACTTGCGACTTGGCAAGATCCCAAGGGGTTTCGTTGCTCGATTATCCTTTTATCGTTGGGTTAGGATTTATACCCTGTTAATCCAAATTAACAAACGCCTTTGGTTCCTTAAACTAAGACAGTAAATCCTGGGCAACCTTATCGCCCTAACTTGATTGGTCAATTACTTGTTACCCTAACGTGGAAACTCAGTAGCAAGATGACTACTCATCCTCTTGCAAATTAAACTTGTACTTGGAACTTGCCAACCTTATTCCAAGGAGTGGAAAATATATCTTGTGATTTAAACACAAAGCCATGCGACGTTGCAACTTGTCGCCCAAGACAAGTGTCGCACCTAACTTGTGGGATCATTTCTCCCATCAAATGGCGTTCCTTGGTCAAGAAATACGTTTGGTAAAGATGTAGGGTTTTGGGATGTCCTCTTGACTCAACCCATCCCTAATCTTACTACGCCGACAACGT
This sequence comes from Lygodium microphyllum, assembly GCF_053477565.2. Classification (NCBI taxonomy): domain Eukaryota; kingdom Viridiplantae; phylum Streptophyta; class Polypodiopsida; order Schizaeales; family Lygodiaceae; genus Lygodium; species Lygodium microphyllum. The sequence continues at coordinate 46,407,829 of NC_141144.1, forward strand.
TTGGCCCTAGGGTTTCAAATTCCATATGGAGGTCTAGTCTTTGGCTAATTGATCCTTAGGGTAAATCCCTAGATCATTCTTTCATAGGCATTCAGCTAACCCTAGCATTCTATGAATGTGGGTAGGATCTTTGGGATCGAAATTTTTGGCTTGGCATCCCAAGTACGATACTAGGTAGAATTGTTAACATACTAAACCCTAGCTAGAACTCTGAGGTGTTCATTGTACTAACTATTTATGCTTTTATGAATCCCATGTGGGTTATGCCATCACAAGCGATTTTACCTAAATTGATCTAATTGTCTTGCGAAAAGAGGTGATCTTTTCTTAGAGACACTAATATTTTTCCTAAAAGATGTAAATAATTACAAGATATAAACATTCCATGCAATATATGTGATTCATAGACTTTTTCCTTCTATGCAACTATAAATGTAAAATAACCATTTCTTTTCCTTGCCTAATCTATAATGATAGACAATTTACAGCTAACTCGTATAAAACCTACGTTGAATTTCATCAAGAACTATGCTCATAACTCTTTGCTTAATGCATTGAATTGAAGCTTTAATATGAAATTGCATTCTTCCTTAAATACAACCTTCGATAAAAGAAGTCCATGAATGACGAATGTCATAAGACTATTATTGGCTTAATTCGTCCTATAGCACTTAACCTAGCCTAGGATGTAATTAACATCGCATGCAATTTGCAAGGTACATAAATCCCTTTCATGCATGCAACTACTTGGACAATATCTAATGGACATCAATGATTATCTTGTACGAACCACAACTAGGAGATTACTATCTAAATGCATTATGCATTGTTTCTTTTTCATGAGGAAATCAAGGATACATTTGGACAAATCTACCTTATAACCTATGCAATATGTGTTTGGGATTGCAACTCGGAAGTGCAAGAAATTTTCAAAGGCACGACATGCACTAACTTCGTAAACGAATGGATAATTGCCTTAAACATTTCCAAATCTATTAAACTCGACTATGTGTATTAGAGACATGCTTAAATGCATTCATTCCATGCAAGAATCACTTTTAAGAACTTGGGCATTGAGGTTCGAGGTGTTATCCACATGCGAACTCGGAGTAGAAGCTCCCGCATGTGCACCTTGCGTCTTTTGTTTGGGGGACATTGGATGTAGTAATTCTATTCCAACAACTCTCCTCTGAGTCACTCCTCGTATCGAATCGACGTCTGTCCGTTATCTCCCTCTCCCACGCAGGACCAAGGCTACCTTGGAGACTTGGTTTTAAGTTTCTGGGAGAAGTACGGGGGAACTAGGCCGGTGGAGGCTTAAGATTAGAAGCTTCTAAGCTTGTGTCTCTGTCAGAAATGTGGAAAAAAAATGTGATGATGGGGAGGATGGAGAGGATGACAACGAAGGTGTAATGTGTCCACTAGTATCATCCAGGACACATCTTAACAGTCCATCGGAAAGGATGCCTAGAAAGCTCCACCTGGCACTCCCATAGAATGTTACGGGATTTGCGATCTAGGGCTTTCCGCATCTGCCACGTAGCGGAAAGTATTCTGGCCGTTCCTACTCAGGATTGACCGGAATTAGGGTTTTCCTGATTGGTCCTTTCCTAACAGCAACTAGCGTTGGACCCAAGCGAACTACTTTACGTAGAAACACCAGGTCCAAAGCGGATTCATGCTGAACTTGGTTCAAGGAGAATGGGAAACGAGAGGGATGCAAGCTCAACCTCTCTACCATAAGGCATAGTCCCATTCCATTCCCCTAAAACAGCATAAATCGGTTAAGACATAACTCTAGGTCAATGCTTTCATTGTTCAAGTCTTGAGACAATCATCCCGCTGTTCTTTGAGATTTGAGAAAAGTTCCTGGCCAACTAGGACCACCCAGCCGTAGGACGGACCCATGGCCCATCCTCCGCACTTTCCTCGGTTTTTTTTAGTTATGTAATTATCTAACACATTAATTGGACATGTAACAATCAGCTTCTTTAATTAAACCATTAAGCACTGGCTCCTTCACGTAATCTTATCACGTGACATAGAAAAACAATATCAAACAAGTTCTCTATTAACATATCATCATATTTATCTTTGAAATACAAGGATTTCCGCTCGTAGGCTTGTCCATAATCCGCCCAAAGGCTATCCAGCAATCCACACAGATCACCGTTCCAAGTTTCCACCCATAGACTAGTATACGGGCCTCGAGATCCAATCGCGAGTCACGTTAGCCTCTTGTGCAGGACCCAGAAGGCGAGGGATTTACGACTAGAGCCCCCCCTGGCACCCAAGCATCCTCTTGCTCCAAGTAGCACTCAACGGAAAGACCTCTCGCGGCGGGTTCGGTCCATGTTCCCGGCGCGGTCAACAACCCCCTTGGTTAGGGTCAGGCAGGCAATCGGGGGTAACTGAAGCTGCCACTCCCTTCAGGCCTTCAACCTGAAGCATATGTATTCATTTAATTTGTAATTCATAAATCAAACAGTGCTCTAAAATCTCTAGCAAGCACAAATATTTCCATTGATCAATGTTGTTGTTGGAAAACTGCTAAGGAAGGAATCTTTCCTTTTGAATGCATCTAGCACTCGATCCGGGGTGCCTTGCAACTTGGCAAGATCCTTTATATTCTTGGTTAGGGCGTACCCTATTAACCCAACTTGGTCAACCCTAAAGTTCATTGGGTACTTTAGTTTCCGGTATTTTAACCTTCCTTACTTAGAAGGATATCAAAGAATACATCCTTTTGCAAGATAACTTGTGTAAGGATTCGCCATCCTTATTGAGGGTATTTAACCTTTCTTCTTGTGAATCAATCACAAGACCATATGACTTCGTACTTGTTGTGCAAGTCCTGCATCGTACTATGCGATGAAACAATCCGTTTTAGTTACTTTAAGCTGACGTTTGTCAGACCTAGGGTTTCCTAGCTTTTATTATTTCCTTTAAGAACCTCAGGGACAAACCCTAGTTCTTTTACATTTACGATTTACTGACCCTATAATCAGGGAATGTGGGCAAGTATTTATGGTATAAACATTTCTTGGATTTTAAATAATTTCCAATGAATATTTCACAAATAGGTGTTTCTAAGTTTATATTAATTTGGTTAACTTTTAGAAGGTAATATCGAGATCACCTTCTCATGATTTGTTATCTATGTGTCAATTGATTTTTCAATCCTAAACTTTATTGAATTGAGGTTAGGTAAATTCAATTAATCTTCCTTTTTCCTTGCGAACAAAACTCATGCCAAATAAGCAATCTTTTCCTTGCTAAGTTATGCAGTTAGCAATGATAACTTCCTAGAGTTTAAGCAACGTAAGAAACCTTTCATGATTCACACCTTCCATGATGACTTGTTATAAAAAGAATAGGGGTTAAAAGTGCAAGATGCAATTTTATACCTTCTAGACTTAACCGAAGTATACTACTTTAGTGGGTCAATAATCTTGCTCATAATTCATTTTAATGCATAATGCTATTTGAAGGAAAACTATGTTTATACGCTATAATTAAACTAAATTCCTTCGTCGTAAATAACTAGGACAAAATATATCTTATCCTTAACAATTCATCTTGTACGATTAAGTTAAAACCGATACAGATTTAAGAAGGAAAAACCTGGTTTTGGGGTGAGATATCCACATGGATACGTGGAGATGACCCTCCTACAGCTACTCCTTGGACTTTCTTAGGTGGCATCGCAGTTGTAGTCCTTCGAATGTGGAAGCAGCTTTACACTCCTTTTCGGAATTCAACCGTCACTTCAATACTCTTCTTCTCTCTTTCGAGGCAAGGAATCGTTAAGGAATTGACCACGAGAAGGGGGTAATAAGACCTTTAAGGTCTTAATTTCTTCGGGAGGGCAAGGTTTACAAAGCCTAAAGAAAAGGCCCTATAGGGTTATATACACGGTGCAAGGGTATGTGTGAGTGTGCTTTCAAAATCATATGAGCCTTGGGAGATCTTTGGGCGCGGGGGTGAAAGGACGTAAGGGCTTCACACCCAGGGGGGAAATTGAAGGGTAACAGAAGGGTTTATAGCACGGGGGGGGGGGGGGGGGGGGGGGGGCAAGGTGTGTAAAAAGGGGACACGAGGGAGAAAATAAAAAGGGGCTTAGGGGGGTGTGTTAAAAAAGGAATATGAGGGGGGTGAAACATGGGGTTTCAAAAAACACAAGAAGGGACTTATAGATTTAAGCACGGGGGGGGGGGTTAATGGTTTTTGAGGCCAAGGGGAGTGGGCTAAGGTGGGTTTTGGGGGAAGCTAGGGGGGAAAAGGGGCTTAAAGAGCCCCCTTAGAAGCTTCTAAGGCTTATGGGTTGCAGCACGTGGCAATCTGGAGCCTTGATGACGGCGGCCAAACTTCACGATAGCAGGCGGCGTTTGGACTCGGCGGTAGTTGTCGCGATGCATCTCTCTTCTCCTCCCCTCCACACGGCGATAGTTGTCGCGACGCAGCTCTCTTCTCCTTCCCTCCACACGGTGCAACAGCACCGTTCACTCTCTCCCTTCCTCCACACAATGGTCCTCCCACAGTCGTCGTCACAGCCTTCTTCTCTCCCTCACGGTCTATCAGCCTCACGACCTCCCCCCTTGATCTTTAGAGGAGGAGGTATTTATGGGAAGAGGGGGGGTAGGGCCTCCCTCTCCCACATGGATCCTGCATGCAGTCCCTCCCCTCCACCTCTACATTCTCCAATTAGAACTATCCTCTTCCCTCAGCCACGCTTCGGCTGGGGGAAAGAGGATTAAAAAAATTTGCATTAAATCCAATATTAATCCCTTATCCTCCTCCCAAGAAGAGGTTCTCATGAAAAGTATGCGGTTTTGTTAAGCGATGTCTCGTTTGGGCATAGTGGAGATTGTATTAGTAAAGACTAACCCGTCCCAAACCACAATGCAGCATTGTCATTTTTTCGAGACTTCACATGGCTTTATAATATTTTTAACAGAAATATTACATTCTCTCCACCTTGGAGGAATCGAGATGTCCTCATCCCGAGATAAACTGGGGATATTGATGGTTGAGAGTGCCTTCATCTATCCAAGTGGGATCCTCTTTGGGATAATCTTTCCACTGGACGAGGCATTCTCTCAAGGTTATGCATCTCAATTGTCTCTCCCTAACATCTAAGATCCTGTCAGGTCTTAGTTCAAGGACTCCTTGACTAGGCATTACAACTTGTTGGTCGTCAAGTATGTGGTTAGGATTAGGTACATACTTTTTCAATAGGCTGATATGGAATACATTATGAACTTTTAGGTTCTCAGGGAGTTGCAATTTATAAGCATTAGGTCCTAGGCACTTGAGGATTTTGTACGGACCACAATACCTTGGACTTAGCTTCTTGCAATCTCCTAAGGATAGAGAACTCTTTTTAGGGCGTACGCGAATGAAGACCATGTCTCCTTCTTCGAAGACTCTTTCTTGACACTTCAAATCTGCGTATGCCTTCTGTCTATCCTTGGCCACTTGTATGTCTTGTCTTATTGTCTTTATTTGATCATCCATGTCTTCCAACATCTGTCTTGAAGCTTCAATCCTTAAGGTTGGATCGGAAAAATTTAGGGAACTTCGACAGTTATGACCATACAATGCTTGGAAAGGAGTCATCTGAATACTCTGCTGATAAGAAGCATTGTATGCAAATTCTACCAAAGGCAAGTATTGAATCCACCTCTTTGGCTCTCGACAGTAGTATGCCCTAAGCATATCCTCAATGACTTGATTTACTTGCTCTATTTGGCCATCCGTTTGGGGATGGTAGGTGGTGCTAAAACAGAGTTGAGTCCCAATAGCTTCAAAGATAGCTCTTGAGAAGTGTGATGTGAAGAGAGAATCTCGATCACTAATGATTCTTCTGGGTAAACCATGTAGTTTGAATATCTCTTTGATAAACAATCTTGCAATGTCGAAGGCTTTATAGTTTGCCTTTACCGGAATAAGGTGTGCAACCTTGGTAAGCATGTCAACCACAACCATGATGGAATTGTATCCTCCCTGGATTTGGGGTAGGCCTACAACAAAATCCATACTGATGAATTCCCATTTCATTTGGGGAATGTCAAGTGATTGCAGTTTCCCTGGCATCATGACATGTTCGGCTTTGATACGTTGGCAAGACAAACACTCAGTGACATATTTGAGAATGTCACCTTTGAGCCTCTCCCAATGGTAGCTCTTCCTAAGAGCCTTAGCATAGCCAGGATGTCCTACGAAAGGAGAATCATGAGCCTCCCACAATATCTTCTACTTAAGTGACTGGCTTATTGGTATACACAGCCTTGTTCTGTAGTAGACAAGTCCATTATCAATGGAAAATTCCTGATACTTAGCCTGCAACTTTTGATTCTGATCCTTGATAGAGATCTTCTTTAGCATTGATTGGTAGGCCAAATCATGGCATGCTTCCTCTCTAGCTAACTCAAGTATAGGGTTGTTTGGCATAGATACTTTTGTAGCTAGAGATCTGGCCGTTGATGGATTTTGCAAGATTAGAGAATTTAGGAATGCCTTGCGACTGAGTGCATCGGCAACTACATTCTCTTTCCCTGGTCGGTACTTGATTTCAAAGTCATATTCCTCCAACACTTCCATCCACCGACGTTGCCTCATGTTGAGCTCGTTCTGGATAAAGATTCATTTGAGGCTCTTATGGTCGGTTACTAGAGTAAACTTATTACCCAACAGGTAGTGTTTCCAAAGCTTTAGAGCATGGATGATAGCTAGTAATTCCAGATCATGCGTAGCATAATTTTTTTCATGTTTCTTTAGTTTCCTTGAAGAGTATGCTACTGGATGACCTTCCTACATAAGTACACACCCCAAGGCAAGAATGCTGGCATCAGTTACTACCTCGAACTCCTTATTGAGGTCTAGAAGTTTTAGAATAGGTGCTGATACCAAACTTTGCTTCAATCTATCGAAGCTATTTTGTTCAAGAGTTGACCATGTAATGGAAGTCTGCTTCTTTAGTAAATCCGTCTGAGGTGCTGCAATCAAAGCATAGTTTTTTATGAAGACCCTATGCCATCCTGTCAATCCAAGAAAGCTGCGTATTTCTTTGACAGATACTGGTATTGGCCATTCAAGCACATCTTTGACCTTGGCTGGGTCCACTGATATTCCTTTTGATGATACTATGAATCCCAGATATTCAATCTGACGCTTGAAGAATGCACACTTCTTCATTTTATCATACAGCTTATGCGACCTCATTGTCTCAAGGACAATCCGAAGTTGAGGTTCATGATCTTCTTCCCGTTTAGAATAGACTAAAGTGTCATCGAAGAAGACAAGCACGAAATCATCAAGTTATGGCCTAAGATGTCCTGCATTAACCTATTGAAGGTGGTAGGTGCATTCGTGAGCCCGAATGACATAATCAGGAACTCAAAGTGCCCATATCTTGTATTGAAGGCCGTCTTTGGGATATCTTCTTCCTTGATCCTTATCTAATAGTAACCTGACGTGAGATCAATTTTGGAGAAGAAATTTGCACCCTGAAGACGATCAAGAAGCTCATCTATTCTAGGAATAGGATACTTGTTCTTGACTATTGATTGATTCAACCCTCGGTAATCAATACATAGTCGAAGTGTCCCATCTTTCTTTTTCTGGAATAGTACTGGAGCTCCCCACGGTGAATTGCTAGGCCGGATGTAGCCCTGATCTAACAGTTGCTTGAGTTGCTCCTTCAGCTCAATTGCTTTTGGTATGGATATTCTATAAGGTCTCTTTGCAATTGGCACAGCTCCAGGTACTAACCTAATTTCATGATCCACTTCTCTTTGAGGCGGAAATTCGGTCAACTCTTCAGGGAATACATCCATGTATTCCTTTAGCCAAGAAGGTCCTTCATGAGACTCTTGCTTTGGATCTAATTTGTTGAGTTTGATCAAGTAAACAGGTAATCCTTTTTTGACTCCTTTTATGATCCGAGATACTTTGGCCAATTGGATTCTTGGCACTCCTGCCTCACCTTGAGTTGTGACTAATTCCCTTTCAGAGTTTTGAAAGGAAACTTGACCCTTTCCACAATGAATGTGGGCGTCGTTAGGCTTAAGCCAATCCATTCCGAGTAGACACTCATGGATATCTAAATTCATGACTCTGAATTTAACCGAAGTCTTCTTTCCTCCCAAAAAGAATTCCACCTTAGCAGTTTGCCTGGTACAAGTAACCTCATGACCATTTGCCAATTCCACAAGTAGGGTAGGTGCTTCTACTGTGGTTATTTCTAATCTTTTTGCACATGCTGGTGAGATAAAGGAATGTGTACTGCCACAATCAATCAAGGTCTTGAAACCTTTACCTTGATAGTCCGACGGTGTCTGAATCACCAAGAACTGGCGATTCGGACCTTTTTTGTGTAAAGAGGCATGGACTATCGCTCTTTCAAATTCTGCTTCCATGGTCGGATCTTCTTCTTCCCCTTCTTCACACATTTGCCTATTGGCAATGCAGGCGGTTCTTCCTCTTCCTTGGGTAGCGGCTCCTTGACCATGGCCTGTTCCGTGGAAAGGCGCTTGGCGATGTCCTCCACCAAGCTTGGGACATTGCCTCTTGAAGTGATCGGGTTCGTTGCAGTGGAAACAACGGAGGTTTCGGCCATTACTTTGAGTAGGAACAAAGTTGTTGACGTTATTCGTCCTTGCTTTCTTTCTTTTTCCCTGATTATGACCTTGAACTCTCTTCATTTGAGGTTTGAATGCTCCTCTGTTCGGGTCATTATAAGACCAAGTTTTGTTATCCCTTGGTCTAGCTTGCACCTCCTAAATTATAGGCGCCGCTCGAATGAGTGCATCCTGAAGATCTGATGGACGCATAGATTCGAGATGGGTATTTACTGGTTGGTTTAAACCCGCACAAAATTTGGACACCTGCTGTGTCATGTCCATCTGTGGCGCATACTTTAAAAGTGAGACGAATTTAGAGTAGTATGCGTCAAGAGTGAGTCCTATCTGCTGTGCCATGTCCATCTGTGGCGCATACTTTAAAAGTGAGACGTATTTAGAGTAGTATGCGTCAAGAGTGAGTCCTAGTTGTTTTAGCTCGTAGAACTCGTTCATTTTGTGCGTGCAATATGCAGGTGGTGAGTATCTTCCGTGCACGGCTTTCTTTAGCTTCTCCTAGGTAACGGATCCCTCTGCAATCCCTTGATCCCTGCACCATTGCTTCCACCAAAGTGTGGCTTTTCCAGTGAGCTTTAACTTGGCGAGCATAGCCTGATTGGCGGGTGCAATACCGACTGCTTCGAAGTAATCCTCCATGGATTCAATCCAAATTTCAGCATCAGCTTGGACAAATCTGCCTCTCCCGTCAAACTCGGGTGGCTTGATCTGCTTGAGCATGAACTTCTTCTCCTGGATCACAGCAGTACTTGATGTAGGAGGCGAATTAGGAACCTATACGTGGGGTTGTGCCTGAATAAAGGTTTTCTTTATTATACAATAATCGACATTAGCTTATATTACATCTTTAATTCTGCTATCTCGTAAACAATGTAGCTACTTAACTTTTTATCAACTCTCATGGATAGCCAGACATTGATAAAAAGAAGTCTTTATTTGTATTTATATGGGCATAGCCCTTTTGAATACAATGTTTCATGCAATGATAAGCCAATTGTTACATTTAGTTTGGGGAGAACAATGTTGTATTGCATTTATCTACAGGAACTGTGTAATAGTAAGGTTTTGGGTCATGGATCTTCAGGAATCAGTAAGTCATTGGAAGTTCAGGATATCCTTTCCGTTGGAATCCATACTTCTCATGGTGGCCCAACACTTTAATCCTGTTGGCGGGGATTACATGGGTTACTTCCTCATATACATATGAGTTCATCTCAACCCTCCGACCTCGAATATGTAAAGTCAAATTTACGTGAGCTTCCACAAAAATGAATAGCTTCATGACTTTCAGGTCTTCCAACCACTTGATCATTTTTAGGTTGGTCTATAGATAAGCAAACCGGTGGGTAGCTATATAGTAGATTCCTAAAGCACCCGTCCAACTTCGTTCCATGTACAAAGGTGATGGATTATAGATTTGCTCCAGGATGTTCATCATCCCAATTCTTTGTCTATAAAGCTGAGAATGCATTGCAGTCCTAAACATGACTCGAAATACCAAAAACTTCTTCCATGCTTCGTAATTCTGTAAGACAGCATTGAAGGTAAGGAAATGTTTGGACAGCAACAATTTCTTTACTTCATTTCATTGAGATTTCATAAAAACAATTCCATTGTTGGTCAGCTCTGATACCAACTGTAATGTGTCCACTAGTATCATCTAGGACACGTCTTAGCAATCCATCATAAAGGATGTCTAGAAAGCTCCAAGCGGCACTCCCATGGAATGTTACGGGATTTGCAATCTAGGGCTTTCCGCGTCTTCCATGTAGCAGAAAGTATTCTGGCTGTTCCCACTCAGGATCAACCAGATATAGGGTTTTCCTGATTGGTCCTTTCCTAACAGCAACTAGTGTCAGACCCAAGTGAACTACTTTGCGCAGAAACGCCAGGTCCAAAGCGGATTCACGCTGCACTTGGTTCAAGGAGAATGGGAAACGAGAGGGATGCAAGCTCAACCTCTCTGCCATAAGGCATAGTCCCATTCTGTTCCCCTAAAATAGCGTAAATCGATTAAGACATAACTCTAGGTCAATGCTTTCATTGTTCGAGTCTTTAGACAATCATCCCACTACTCTTCAAGATTTTAGAAAAGTTCCCGGCCAACCAGGACCACCCAACCATAGGACAGCAAACCCATGGCCCATCCTCCGCACTTTCCTCGGTTTGTTTTAGTTATGTAATTATCTAACACATTAATTGGACATGTAACAATCAACTTCTTTAATTAAACCGTTAAGCACTAGTTCCTTCACGTAATCTTATCACGTGACATAGAAAAACAATATCAAACAAGTTCTTTATTAACATATCATCATATTTATCTTTGAAATACAAGGAGTTTCGCCTGTAGGATTGTCCATAATCCACCTGAAGGCTATCCAGCAATCCACACGGATCACCATTCCAAGTTTTCGCCCGTAGACTAGTACACGGGCCTCGAGATCCAATCCTGAGTCACATTAGCCTCTTGTGCAGGACCCAGAAGGCGAGGGATTTATGGCCAGAGCCCCCCCTAGCACCCAAGCATCCTCCTGCACCAAGTAGCGCTCAATGGAAAGACCTCTCGCGGCGGGTTCGGTCCACGTTCCCGGCGCGGTCAACAACCCCCTTAGTTAGGGTCATGCAGGTTGTAGTCGGGGGTAACTGAAGCTGCCACTCCCTTCAAGCCTTCAACCTGAAGTATAGATATTCATTTAATTTGTAATTCATAAATCGAACAGTGCTCTAAAATCTCTAGCAAGCACAAATATTTCCATTGATCGATCTTGTTGTTGGCAAACTGCTAAGGAAGGAATCTTTCCTTTTGAATGCATCTAGCACTCGATCAGGGGTGCCTTGCAACTTGGCAAGATCCTTTATATTCTGGGTTAGGGCGTACCCTATTAACCCAACTTGGTCAACCCTAAAGTTCATTGGGTACTTTAGTTTTCGGTATTTTAACCTTCCTTACTTAGAAGGATATCAAAGAATACATCCTTTTGCAAGATAACTTGCGTAAGGATCTGCCATCCTTATTGAGGGTATTTAACATTTCTTCTTGTGAATCAATCACAAGACCATATGACTTCGTACTTGCTGCGCAAGCCTTGCATCGTACTATGCGATGAAACAATCCGTTTCAGTTTCTTTAAGCTCACGTTTGTCAGACCTAGGGTTTCCTAGCTTTTATTATTTCCTTTAAGAACCTCAGGGACAAACCCTAGTTCTTTTACGTTTACGATTTACTGACCCTATAATCAGGGAATGTGGGAAAGTATTTATGGTATAAATGTTTCTTGGATTTTAAATAATTTCCAATGAATATTTCGCAGCATAGGTATTTCCAAGTTTATATTAATTTGGTTAACTTTTAGAAGGTAATATCGAGATCACCTCCGTAGGATTTGTTATCTATGTGTCAATTGATTTTTCAATCCTAAACTTTATTGATTTGAGGTTAGGTAAATTCAATTAATCTTCCTTTTTCCTTGCGAACAAAACTCATGCCAAATAAGCAATCTTTTCCTTGCTAAGTTATGTAGTTAGCAATGATGACTTCCTAGAGTTTAAGCAACGTAAGAAACCTTTCATGGTTCGCACCTTCCATGATGGCTTGTTATAAAAAGAATAGGGGTTAGTAGTGCAAGATGCAATTTTATACCTTCTATACTTAACCAAAGTATACTACTTTAGTGGGTAAATAATCTTGCTCATAATTCGTTTTAATGCATAATGCTATTTGAAGGAAAATTATGTTTATACTTTATAATTAAACTAAATTCCTTCGTCGTAAATAACTAGGACAAAATATATCTTATCCTTAACAATTCATCTTGTACGATTAAATTAAAACAGATATAAATTTAAGAAGGAAAAACCTGGTTTTGGGGTGAGATATCCACATGGATACCGGGAGATGACCCTCCCGCAGCTACTCCTTGGACTTTCTTAGGCGGCATCGTAGTTGTAGTCCTTCGAACATGGAAGCAACTTTACACTCCTTTTCAGAATTCCACTGTCGCTTCAATACTCTTCTTCTCTCTTTCGAGGCAAGGAATCGTTAAGGAATTGACCACGAGAAGGGGGTAATAAGACCTTTAAGGTCTTAATTTCTTCGGGAGGGCAAGGTTTACAAAGCCTAAAGAAAAGGCCCTATAGGGTTATATACATGGTGCAAGGGTGTGTGTGAGTGTGGTTTCAAAATCATATGAGCGTTGGGAGATCTTTGGGCACGGGAGTGAAAGGACTTAAGGGTTTCACACCCAGGGGGAAAATTGAAGGGTAACACAAGGGTTTATAGCACGGGGGGGGGGGGGGGGGGGGGGGGGGGGGGAGAAGGTGTGTAAAAAGGGGACATGAGGGAGAAAATAAAAAGGGGCTTAGGGGGTGTGTGTTAAAAAAGGAAATTGAAGGGTAACACAAGGGTTTATAGCACGGGGGGGGGGGGGGGGGGGGAAGGTGTGTAAAAAGGGGACATGAGGGAGAAAATAAAAAGGGGCTTAGGGGGTGTGTGTTAAAAAAGGAATATGAGGGGCGTGAAACACGGGGTTTCAAAAAACACAAGAAGGGACTTATAGATTTAAGCACGGGGGGATTAATGGTTTTTGAGGCCAAGGGGAGTGGGCTAAGGTGGATTTTGGGGGATGCTAGGGGGGAAAAGGGGCTTAAAGAGCCCCCTTAGAAGCTTCTAAGGCTTATGGGCTGCAGCACATGGCGATCTAGGGCCTTGATGACGGCGGCCAAACTTCACGATAGCAGGCGGCATTTGGACTCAGTAGTAGTTGTCGTGACCCAGCTCTCTTCTCCTCCCCTCCACACGGCGGTAGTTGTCGCTACGCAGCTCTCTTCTCCTCCCCTCCACACGACGGTAGTTGTCGCTACGCAGCTCTCTTCTCCTTCCCTCCACACGGCGCAGCAGCACCGTTCACTCTCTCCCTTCCTCCACACAATGGTCCTCCCACAGTCGTCGTCACAGCCTTCTTCTCTCCCTCACGGTCTATCACCCTCATGACCTCCCCCCTTGATCTTTAGAGGAGGAGGTATTTATGGGAAGAGGGGGGGGGTAGGGCCTCCCTCTCCCACGTGGATCCTGCATGCAGTCCCTCCCCTCCACCTCTACATTCTCCAATTAGAACCATCCTCTTCCCTCAACCACTCTTCGGCTAGGGTTTCGTTAAGCCATGTCTCATTTGGGCATAGTGGAGAGTGTATTAGTAAAGACTAACCCGTCCCAAACCACAATGCAGCATTGTCATTTTCCCGAGACTTCACATGGTCTTATAATATTTTTAACAGAAATATTACAGAAGGGGATGAGGAGGGTGGTGTTGAGGGTGATGATGGGGTGGGGAGAGGCGGCAGCCTGGCAGGCAGCGTGGCGATTTTCACGCAACAGGGCGGCGATGGCAACCAGCAGCAATCGTCTGATTCCTTCCTCCCTCCCCTCCCCAAGCTTCAAGGGGGGGTTCATATAGGATAAGGGGGGAGGGGGGATAGCCACCCATGTGGCTTCACATGCCTCCTCCCTCCATCATGCACTTCCACCACTCTACTTCACTCCCTCTCACACTCCTCTCCCTTGCCTTGCATCGGCTGAGGGGGAGGGGTTATTAATTTAAAAAAAATGCACAAAATTTAACCATTATCCATTTATCTTTTCCCATGAAGGGTATTCTCGTACGGGCTACTAATTTTTAGCCTCGGCCTCCTACGCTCGATGGGGTGAGGTGTTCATTGAATCACGCAGGGTAAGCACTTAGCCACCAACATTATTCTGTTGCGGGAGATTATGTTGGTTTACTTTTTTTTGCACAGATTACGGGTCTTCAATATTTTGAGGTGGAAATATTACAAGAAGTTTCATCCAAAGTGACTATCACAATAATAGGAACTAATGAAGGGCAAGGAATCAGAACAGGGGCTCACAAGAGGATTCTATGGAAAAGGACTTGTGGCAAGAACATGAGGAGGGGACCAATAAATAGATAGAAAATAGACCAAGAGAGTGAAAAAGTGGCTAGAATAAATATGCAAAAGGAGATTAGCTTGTTGCTAAATTCAAAGAAGACATTAAGTAGAATCCATCTACACTTTAGTCATGATGCATTCTTATTGTGAATACTTCAATTGCATTTTATGTTTGATGGATCCTTGTCATGAAGGAGACTAGAGAGGAGAAAGAAGAGTGTAGAAGAGAGAAAAGAGAAGAGAGAAATATTGATGAGGAGAAAAAAGACTAGAAACAAAGAGAAAAGAAGAGAGAAGCCATGAAAGCTTGCAAGAACTAGAGAGATGAAGAGATTGTATTCAATATTATACTGAATGATGAAAAATGCACAAGTCTCTTACATCTTACACAAATGTCAGTCTAACATATTATTTATTTTTCCAAATATCTCCATCATATAAGTCTTCCTAGTATCTCACATTCCATCCTTTCCCTAAGGATTTTTCCCCAAAAAACAAAATTGGAAGTTATTACAATGGTTAAAAGAATGGACATGAAAAGCACTATTGTGTTTTGTAAACTTACAAAAGATATAGTACTTTGGCTGAAATGAAGACTAAAATAGAAATTGTTTGAATGTCTTTAAAAATAATATTGAGCCAAAAAATCTTCATGGAAGAGTGTTTGCGATCTAATAGCTTGCTATATAAATAGACCATATTGGACAAAATTTGGGATAAATTTCTAAGGGCTAGTCCAAATAGAGCAAGCTACATATAAAGAAGAAGCATAAAAGAGTAGTTTTGACATATATATGTAACACTTTACTAAAAATAGGATATACTAAAATCTACTTTCAGAAGTACTACTCTTGGGGTGCTATTTGCAATTAAATAGGCCCAACTACGATTGTACGAGAGCCAATAATGCATCCTAAAGATAGCAAAAATATTCTATATTGATTTACACTCACTTAATCAAATACTTAGTGATAGCCTTGGAGTAAAGCTTATTTTCTTGTTGATCTATGATCTCCTTAATAGGGACATATTGTATAAGAGGGAAGTTCCAATTTGTAAGCTAATTCTCCTATGCACTTAAGGATCCTGTGTGGCCCATAAAACTTGTGAGCAAGCATATTGCTTGAGCCATCTTTTAAAGCAGAGTAGCAAGACTTAGGCACTTTCAACAATACCAAATGTGCTTCCTTTAACTCCATACGACAGTGCCTCTTTGCATCAATATACACCTTTCTCTGCTCTTGAGATTTCTTAAGAATCACTTTGCATTGATGAAGAAGGGTCTACATTCACTCTAACTCTTCTTTTCCATGAGGATTAATCTTCTCACTAAAGATAACTATGTGAAGGGGCACTTCATAGCTATACAAGACTTTAAAGAGAGAAACTCCAATACTGGCATGAGTAGAATCATTGTGGGTAAACTTAGCCAAGCGTAGCCAAGAATTCCAAAAATGTTTTACATCATGACACAAGTGTCTAACATAGGTCTCCCAACACTTGTTGATGTTAAAGCACGGATTTAGAGCATGGCATGAGCTATGGTGGATGGAAGATGAAGGATAGATTCATGTTGGCATAGATAATGAGTAGACAAATCTTACACAAGTGAATTAGGTTCCAGGATGGAAGCTTGGACTCATAAACACAATCTTGTGTAATGTATTGACAATGACAATGAAACTAAATGAAAGAGGAAAGCATCATGATATATTGCATTACTCATTGTGAAAGTACAATGCTTTATAGTAGTTGGGTTGTTCCACTCTCCTCACTGTGCATATGGGATTCGGGACATCTCTTCTTGGAGCATAAATCATTTGTCATTTCTCAACACCCTCCTCTCAAATGATGAGTTTCTACACTTGTTGGCTTCCCCCCCTACATGATGACATGGCCCAGGAGACTAGCTCATAGGCAGCGTAGTCAAGTTAAAGCTTGAAACTTTACATACTTGGTAAGGGTTTTGTTTTACAAAGAAAATCCAATAAGGAAAAACATAAGATCCACTATGGAAAATATAATTTCTTCAAAATAATCTGTCAGAGTTGTTGATGATGGAAGCATCTTCTTCTTCTTCTCTTTCATTCATGAATTGATTTTGGTAGTTACCATTGTGCATTTGTTGTGCTCCTTTATGGTGGAGATATTCAATGGCTATATGGCTAATCTTACCACAATTTTTACATGTCATTTGATCTTTGTTGTCAGATTTGAGTCCTTGGCCTTGGCCTTTTTCTCTAGTAGCTCCTTCCGTGTATAAGAGATATTTCCTGGATGATGGAATACTGTCTTTTGCATTCTTGTTCTTTTCTTTATTCTCTTCATCAAGAAGAGAGTGATTAATATCTTTCTGTGAAAAATTAGGTACATTACTGAGAGTAGAGACAAGATTTTCATATGGATCATGGTTTACACTAACAAGGAGTACAACAATGGCTTCATCTGCATCTATTGTTTTCTTCAGAGTGGCAAGTTGAGTTTTTAGACTTTTTAATTTGTTAATACGCATAGTCATTAAAGTGCTATTTGTAATGTCAAGCTTATAGAACTACATTAACAACTTGACCTTAGAGTTTTTGGCTTGACTTCCAAAGATCCTGTCTAGCTCATCCCAAGCCTTCTTAGCATCTTTGATGCCAAAGATATGGTGTAATATATCATCAGAGATAGTCCCCATGCAATGATGCCTAGAGCCTTATTCTTCATATTTTTCCACTCCTTTGTCTTAACTTGGTCTTATTCAACAAACCTGTCTTCATAATCTTCCTTCTTGCCATCTGCATCATCCTCAAACATGTCCCACAAGTCCTTCCGCATAAGGTAGTACATGGTCTTCTCCTTCCAGGCATGAAAGCCTTCTCCATTCAACTTGGCTATTTGTTTGAATTCTGCCATGTTAATTAGCTTCAAGTAAGTGAGATGAGACCAACAGTGAGTTGATTCTTGGATGTGTCAAAGGGTACAAGAAATAGTAGTGTTAAACAACACTAGCTAATATCAAGTGATACTATGTAGTTGAAGCTTGATAATGCTTGAATGTCTTGTTGGTCTTCCAAATCTTCTAAGCCTTCAAGATCTCCCTTCCTTAATGATTTGATGCATAAATGTGTGTTGGTTAGTGAGTAAGAACTCTAAACCAAGTGTCAAGAACTCCAACTGAGTGAGAAGAGTGAAAAAATGAAGTGGTTTTGAGCTTGCAAGTCAATGGTCATGGTGTCTATGTTAGGGTTTTTCTGCAGGTCTAGTTTTTTTATGATTGTGGCTTGTATAGTGGATCTTTTGAGAAACCCTTTTAGAGGGAGATAGCTTAGGTATGGCTCTTTTAAAGCCCTATGATTGCAAGGAAAATCATGTAGCATAGAGGACAAATCATCGTACGGAGAGTAAATGGCACAGTTCTGAACAACGAGCTTGAATTTGGCAATGCTGAGCTATGGAGTGCCCAATGTCAAGCGCTTATGTGATATAGAGTAGCATCCTAAGTTAGGGAACAAATATTGAAAAGGAAACAAGTTGACATATGCTCTAATTTGAGAGATCCAGTAGCTCAAAGTCAGGTAGGTGCTGTTTTGGCTATGGTTGCCACAAGGTCAAGTGGAGATGGAAGTGAGAAATGGAACCATGAGCTAGAATTGAGTTGATGTGAGGTTAAGATTGCGAGAGCAGAGAAAGGAGTTATGATGTGCTCAGCTAAGCTATGATACCATGTTAAAAGCACGGATGTAGAGCATGGTAGGAGCTACGATGGATGGAAGATGAAGGCTAGATTCATATTGACATAGATAATGAGTAGACAACTGTTACACAAGTGAATTAGGTTCCAAGATGGAAGCTTAGACTCATAGACACAATCTTTTGTAATGGACTGACAATGAAAATGGCACT
Source organism: Lygodium microphyllum (assembly GCF_053477565.2). Lineage (NCBI taxonomy): Eukaryota > Viridiplantae > Streptophyta > Polypodiopsida > Schizaeales > Lygodiaceae > Lygodium > Lygodium microphyllum. Next base: position 46,426,305 of record NC_141144.1, read on the forward strand.
AACTGAAGGAGAAAAGCATCATGATATATTGCATTACTCATTGTGAAAGTACAATGCTTTATAGTAGTTGGGTTGTTTAACTCTCCTCACTATGCATATGGGATTCAGGACATCTCTTTGTGGAGCATACATAATTTTTCATTTCTCAACAGTTGACTCTTCTTGTTTAGCCATCAATTTATGGAAAATAAGCTGCATTATGGAGCTCACTTAGTAACCATAGAACTTAATACCACCTTTAGAATTTGTCAAGAATCTCATGATGGGGGGATTTGCTTGAGTTGTTGTGCTAAACACACACTGTATACACAAGAGGAAGCTCACTCAAGAACACAAGAAGAGAGATTGAGGCCAAAACGTTTTCTTGCTCATTTTTTCTTCTTCTTCCACACACTATACAATGTACAAAAATTATATATAAGATACAACATAAAAGAAAGTGGCCTTCTAAGTCAAATAGTGCATAACCGACTACACTAATCGATTGGCGCTATATCTTTGCCGACTATAGGTAGGTGTAACAAACTAAATATAATAAGTGATAAGTCAGTGGCCATGTGAGTGTCATAATGACTACCAACATGCTAAGTGTCGACATGTAGACCCATCTAGCCAGGCGGTCCATCATCAATGTCCGCATGTGTTGAGCTTGCCATCTCAACACTCCCCCTTAAACTCAACTCTATCTCTGCAACTCCAAGTAAGCTTCGGAACTGTCGAAGCTTCTTTGCACCCAATGCCTTTATGAAAGTGTCAGCTATCTGATCTTGTGTTCTTACATATACCAAGTCAATCTCTCCTACAAGTACCTTCTCTCTCACAAAGTGGTAGTGCACCTCAATGTGTTTTGTCCTAGCATGGAACACTGGATTCCTAGTTAGCTGTATGCTGCTCATGTTGTCACAATGAATGAAAACTGGACCATCTCCTTGCACATCCAAATCACCTAATAACTTTTGTAGCCATACCACCTCACATGCTGCCATAGCAGCACCTCTATACTTAGCCTCTGTACTCGATAAAGCAACTGTAGGTTGCTTTTTGCTGCTCCATGTAACTGCTGCACTACCAAAGAAAAACATAAATCCACTAGTAGATCTTCTGTTTGACATGCTACCAGCCCAATCTGTATCCGTGTATCCAAAGACTTGTATGTCCTTACCTACCTCATAAAAAAGTCCATAATGTAAAGTGGACTTTACATATCTCAATATACGTCTAACTGCATCCAAATGAGGCTTTCTAGATATTTGCATAAACTGATTGACAAGCCCAATAGCATACCTCAAGTTTGGCCTTGTGATAGTCATGTAAATCAAACTCCCTACTATCCTTTTGAACATAGTAGGGTCTTCTATCTCATCCCAAAATTTGGCACTCAACTTGACATTTTGCTCCGATGGTACTGAAAGAGGCTTACATGCTGTCATAGCATACTTGGATAACATATCCAAGCCATACTGTATTTGGGATGCCCTTATACCATCATCACATCTGATCACCTCAATACCAAGAAAGTATCTCAGCTCACCCAAATCTTTCATCTCAAACTTCTTCTTCAAGAAGTCCTTAACTTTAGCAATCCCATTGTAACTATCATCTGTAATAATCAAGTCATTCACATAGATGACTATGATGACCAAACCTGCATCTCCCTTTCTCACATAGAGTGAGTGATCAACATCAAAAATACAAAATCTAAGATTGACAAGATAATCTCCAATCTTGTCAGACCATGCTCTAGGGGCTTGCTTAAGCCCATAGAGCGCCTTCTTTAACCTGCACACATATGTGGGATGCTCTAAATCCTCATAATCTACTAGCTACTCCATATATACTTCTGCTTGCAGTTCACCATGCAAGAAGGCATTCTTAACATCCATTTGCTGCAAACTCCAAACTTTGGCTACTACCAAGGCAATCACACATCTAACAGATGCCATCCTAGCAACCAAACTAAATGTTTGAGCATAGCCTTTTGCAAACATCCTAGCTTTATACCTGCTAACTCAACCATCTGCATTATGCTTGACTTTGTAAACCCACTTACAACCAATAGCTTTCTTATCCTTAGGTAAGCGTACCAAATCCCAAGTCTTATTAGCTTCTAATGTAGCCATCTCATAATCCATTGTTGCATCCCAATGAGCATGTCCAATAGCATCCTCAAAACAAGTTGGCTCAACATCCTCAACTAGTTTCACCATATAAGCATAATGGTGAGCTGCATAACCTTCAAAACCAAATCTTTTAATTGGGTATCTGACCTTGCTAGATCCACGTACCACCGGATCACTCAATGGAGCCTTTACATTACTATGAGCTCTATGTACACCTGGTGTCCTGACCGAAGGAATACCAAGCTCATCATCCAAACTCTCTGAACCACTAGAATCTCCGTCAAATCCCAAATGACTGGTAGATGCATCATTACCATCCAACACTTTCTTCTTTCCTTAGTTCTTCCTTGCAACACTTATAGATCCACCTGAAGATGTGGGACTACTCAAACTCCTAGACCAAGGGCTCACTGTAGGTATAGTACCAGATGATGTTTTTGTTCCACTAAGACTCCGTGATTCTTGTTTTCCTTTCTACACATAGATGTCTTGATCAGTATCATCATCTAATACATCACCATTAGGTGCATATCAGCTACCAATCTCATCAAAGATAACATCCCTGCTCATTCTGAACTCACCTATTACAGGGTTATAACAATGATACCCTTTTTGCTCCTAAAGAGTATCCAATTAAAATACATGTTTCTACCTTTGGATCAAGATTCTTTCGTAGCTCATCTAGCACATGAATATATACAACACATCCAAATACCTTCAAGTGCGATACATCGGGCTTCTTGCCAGTAAAGCATTCTTTAGGAGTCATTCCATGAATTGCAACTATGGGGGTTCTATTCATAATATAGACAGTAGTATGGACAATCTCAGACCAAAAATGTTTGGGCATATTCTTTTTAGCCATTAATGCCCATGCGACTTCTGCAATATGTCTATTTTTTCTTTCTGCAACCCCATTTTGCTATGGGATATACCTGCAACTAAATTGCCTCTTTATCCCATGAGTCCTCAAGAAGCCACTAAACTCATTAGAGAGGTACTCTCCCCCTCCATCTGATCTCAAGCACTTCACTTTTAAGCATGTTTATATTTCAACACCTGCATTAAAAGATTTGAAGCGCTTAAACACATCACTCTTTTCCTTCATGAAGTATATCCATAACTTCCTTGAACAATCATCAATAAATGTGAGAAAGTATTTGTTGCCACCAAGAGATACATTCTGTGTAGGCCCCCACACATCTATATGCACTACATCAAGTATTTTTCTACTCACTTCTCTGTCATGCAAGAAGGGTTGTCTGGCCTGCTTACCAAACTGGCATGCTTCACAGACTTTATGAAATTCTACAACTCTAAATGAAGGCAATCCTCTGGACTGCATTAATTTTTTAGAAATCTGCTCAAAAAATAATTTTATTTATCTCAAAATTTACCCAATCATATTGCAAGTTAAAATACTTATTTTTAATATATCTTTTTGCATTGAATAGCATCCAAGTCAGTTTGTACTTTATTATACCCTTGTAAGTAGTTCCTAAGACCTTGTAGAGGTAGTTACATATCCTTTTTATATCCCACTACTTTTCCTAAGTGCCACATCAGTATAGGGCAGATTACTTATGACCCCAAAAAGTGACTTTTTCTCTCTCCTCTCAAAAATTGATATTTTTCACCTCTAATGGTGTTTGACCATATCGTATACAAATCTAAACATTTTTAGTGTACTTTTTTACTTTCTAACCATTCTAAATTGTTATTATTGTGACAAACTTACTCTACTCTATTCTCTCATCTAACTTGCATTGCCTAATGAAACCACTTAGGAACATAAGTAATCGTAAGAGAAAAGTGGATTTGCGTGTTCGAGTGGATGAGGAGCATCTTAGAAATATCCCTTACTTTAAGCATGGCCTAGATGCAACAATCACTTCCTAAAAGTATTCAAAGGGAAATAAATATATCGATATTTGGGTAGACATGGTTGCTTGTATCATGATGACCCTAGCACTAGGCTAAATCCACCTTTAATTCTACTTCTTTCTTTCTCACTTTTATTGGGGATGGTGAACAAGGTCTACTACGCCACTACAAATGCTTGGGTCAATGTTGTTACATAACACTCACCAATATTTGTTACAGTCCTAGGGTTCTCTAAATGTATTGCAGAAAAACCTTCAAGATAAGAAAAACAAAGTGCAAAAACTTGAAGAAGAATTGAAGAAATCCAAAGAGAAGGAACAAGATGTAGTAGAGTACATGCAATGAAATTTGACCTTGGAGGAGGACAATGCTTCATTGAAATTAGTTTTGGAGTAAATGGAGAAGGATAAGAACATTGTAGAAGCAAAGTTACAAATGTGTAAGCAAACTCCCATGGGTTACAAGGAAAAACAATGTCGACTAGCACCAATGTTGTCACTATCTATTTGCGATAGAGCGCAAAAAAGATGTGTGAAAGCATTAAGGTTCATGATCTCCTATTAACTAAACTTCAATTTGGAAATAAATATATTCCTTAATAATTTTTACATTTTTTAAAGGAACCTTTTTGATGGTGCCAAAAAGGCCAAGGTGAGGGCTAGCAATTGGAGCTTCTAAAAGTATTCTTAAAATATAAGCATTTGATTGCAATCTTGAGAGACTCTTAACATCAAACCCTCCGCCTTGCTACTTTGAATGAGCTTCTTAATGATGTTATTAATAGCTTATTGGTGGAAGAAGTTCAAATCACATGTGATATAGCTGGGGTTCCCTGACAAGGTTATGAGGCCATATACAACATGATATGAAATGCACTAGCTCGCAACACGATAAAACTTATAGTCTTTCCATTTTGACTTAGATCCATGTGATGAACACGAAATGCATCAATTGGAGAGTCAGCTGGGCAATAATTTTTAATTATGGAGCATATGGAAGTAGAATGCAGCACACTTAAAAAAATTATTTCCTTTGAGTATGATGAGTCAACAATATTTTTGTTGACCTATTGAAGTTGTAATGCACAATGGCTCATTTTTACAAGGTGCAATACACAAAAGGTATTGATTTGAAATATAATATTAATAATAAGATCCAATGCACTTATATTGTAATATGCTTATGATATAGTATGTTTATCACACCGGCAATGGTTCAACTTTGGAGTTCATTGTGAAGCTAGGGATGAATGCTAAATTGTAAAGGGATGCAAGTTAGAAATATTAAGCCTGAAATTTATGAATTATGCAATGGCCTACGCTAAAGATGAAACACTTGTTTCTCCATTTAGCGTGCAGAGTCAGAAAAGGAAATTTGGTGGCTCATATCAGTTGAGGTGCCTAAGAGGAGTTGCACAATGTGCTATCATGGATTTTTTGGCAAATCCCTTATGCTGACATAATCCAAAAAACTTTGTATCCTTACCTACCTCATAAAAAATTCCATAATGCAAAGTGGACTTCACATACCTCAATATATATGTAACTGCATCCAAATGAGGCTTTCTATGCATTTGGATAAAGTGACTAACAAGGCCAATAGCATGGATCAAGTTTGGCCTTCCAATAGTCATACAAATCAAACTTTCTACGATCGTCATGAATATATTAGAGTCTTCTATCTCATCTCCAATATCAACACTCAACTTTGAATTTTTCTCCAATGACACTCAAAGAGGATTACACAATGTTATAGCATACTTGTATAAAATATCCAAGTCATACTGCCTTTGGGACAACCATATATCAGTATCACATCTAATGGCTTTGTATTGAGAATTCGTTTTGTGTAGTTTGGTAAGAGAGTGACACCTCATATTTGTTTCTCTCTTTCTTTGCAAGAGACATGGTGAGTATTTAGTTATCATCATGTTCACTTGGTGTTGTTGGCATGCAAGGATGAGAATAGTGCTTGACAAAGCCGTTGTAACTTGTATTTCTTCTATAGATGAATCATCCTTTTGTGAGTTGATAGCATGATGTTGCATTGTGACTATACCACATGATATGCATATTGTTAGTCTTCCAATGATTCTTTCACATTCTATCGCCTAAGATGATTCAAATTTTTCTATGTCATACCAAGTTGCAACAAACGGTTTTAATTATGTTTTTCTAGAAGCCATAGTTTTCCTTTTTCTAGAAGTCCTAAAGGATGCCTTGCAACTTTGTTTCTTCGTAGCTTCCATTGATGTTGATGGGAACAATATGTTTTTATCATAAAACTGCAATATACTTGTTCATGGAAAAACATGCTATACTTAATTTCATTTTTTAAAAGATAGTTTTTTTTTTTAACATGCAAGGATGATGATTTTTTTCTTCTTAATAGTAGTTCCAATAAAATCAATAAATAATGATAGTACTTCAAAAATATTAAAAAAACCAAATGAAATTAGAAAACATGCTATATAGGATGCCGAAGGGTTGACACAAATATCTTCATAACTAAATAATTATGGGAGAAGGTATCATTCCCCCGTCCATTCAAAATATCTAGTTTATTCAAGTTTTATGTTTTCATTTTTTTTAGTACATTTGAAAGTTCATTACGCTTTCCGATTTACCATAGATTCAAAAGATCATTTTCATTCATTTTCGTTTCACTGCTATTTACTTATCCTAAAAAGAAGGTATGATGAAGATTTGAATATAACCTAAATAAACTAAAAAGACGAATGGATAAAATTGTTTAAACTAATCCTAAAAAGAACGAGTGACAAATATTTAAATCTAATGTTATAGCTTACAAACACAATGACCAAGAAACTAATGTACGAGTCTCCACACACTTGTGTATGACCTTCCTCTCTCCTCGAATAAGAGACAAATTTTGTAATGAAGAGAATGGCCCATACTACTTAACTCTCCCCCCTTTATATAGGCTTAAGGCTTCCCAACATTCAAAGATTTCTTTTAAGATTTTTAAAGCTTTTGTAGTTTATAAACTTGAAAAGCCTAGGATCTTTCAAAGGTTTAAGCTTTTCTGAAAAGAATTTCTTCAATTTTGGGCATATGCTTATGTTTTCCTTCATTGACTAGAACAAAAATACAAAAAAGATAATTATAAAGTGTTGCATAGCTACACATGTAACTAATAAAATGACTCTTACCTAGTAATCGTGTGAATTTTTTCTATTATCATGTAGGGAGTTTTAGATCTAAATTAGGTTTTTAATTTTAACATAAGTTGAGAAAAGTAAACTAAGTTTCTATATAGTGAAATAAACTAATATTTTGTGAGTCATAGAAAATAGTTATGTTTATAATACCAAGCTAAGTTAACACTTATCGCAAGAATGTTATGCTATTGTCCTATACATCAACCTATGTGGCCACGTATAGGAGAGTTACTAGTGTAGCTTATATCTTGATCTCCTCTTTTGCATGGCTTTCATCTTGAACACACTTTTTCATGTATAGATAGTGATAGATTAAGGTTTCCTTGTAGCCATTATTTGCATTAAACATAGTTTTGCTTTGCAAAGGGGAGGATGTATAGAACTTCTAGTATGATGTAGCAAGTATGGAGATTTTATTATGCTAACAAAAGAAACTTGCAAACCTATCATGACACAAATTTGTCAATTCAATTTTTGCATATCCATCTATTCATATTATCATGCATGGTTTATGTTTAATATATAGATAATTATGCATTTGCATGCACTTTCATTTATAAAATGTGCTCATGCACATGGTATGTATTGCAAGAGAGATACATTTTATATGAATTTCCAATTATTAGGTGAGAAGGTTGACTATTGCAAGGTATAAAGCTTTTAAATGCAACACATTCACACACACATATAGAGTGCCTGTTCATACATGTGTGCATATGCGTGTGTGCATGCATGTTATTCTTCTTTTATGGCACTTGAATGTTTTCATGCTTGGGTGAAACTAAAGATAACCTCATAAGTGAGCCTATTCAATGCTATCAATTTTAATATATTTACTTACTTATATATATATATATATATGTATATATATATATGTATATATATATATATATATATATATATATATATATATATATATATACATATATATATATACATATATATATATATATATATATACATATATATATATACATATATATATATATATATATATATATATGTGTGTGTGTATATATATATCCCAACATAATCAAAATACATTAGAACTGTAATATTGAGATTTTTTTTTAAAAATCAATATCAATTGTTGTCAAGTAGACTTCCAAAGTTGTGATAGTAATCATATTTAAATGGATCTCAATATCAAGTTAAAGAGGATTTTCTTATGTAAATAAAGTCTTGTCTTGAGTTTCTCCATGCCATCATACACATTGAAGCCATTCTTGATCCACCTTGCCTTATGATGCTCATGTTACAACTTCTCAAACCACACATGGCAATGTTTACACTAGTCATTAAGGCATGTATGTGCATAGTGTAAGAAGCGAGGTTCAATTCCCAGAGATGGACTAGTGGATTTATAGCTCTACCTATATAGGGCATTGTGAGGCTATCTAATAACTTGCCATAAATGGCATTGCATACAAAAAGAACTTCTCAAGCCACAATCTTAGTAAATTAGGTCTTATGATTTTCCTTTGTAAAGCATCAATGTGTGAAGACAAAAGCAAAGGAAAACTCACTAATTTATGTAATGGTATACCCTTGAAAAAGTCTTTGTTTGGGGATGTGTGTGTGAAGACAAAGAGAAAATGAAAACTCACTAATTTATGTAATACTCTTTCAAAATATTTGTGTGCGTGTGTTGTCTTGTCAAAGAACCTCTAAAGGAACAAGGGTACACATGCATGCACTAGAGCATTGCTCCTTTTTTTGTCTACGTTATTGGGTTCTAGAAAAGGTTTGTGCCTTGCATATTTTTTCAATTACTATATCATTTAGAGAAATGACACAAAAATATCACAATGGAACTTAGATTGACTAACAATTTTAGCTTTGCAAGATAGCAGATTTGGATAACATCCTTGCAAGGTATATCAAAAGAGTTTGAAAACATTTTGGATTACTCACTATTCATAATTCTAGAAACATAGATGAATCTTGTCTTTTAGGTAACTATCATAAGATAAGATGAGAACTCATTTATTTAGACTTAGAGGCAACTATGAGAACTCATTTATTTAGACCTAGAGGCAACTATTACAAGATGAGATGAGAACTCATTTAGTTTGACCAAGCTCAAAATTATTAAAGCACTAGGAGATCATGCACATGTCATGGACATGTGGTGCATCATCCTTATTGGTAAATATATTATTAGTAACTTGTCTTTCCCAAAATTGATCATGCATAAAAACAATGTCTCCTACTAATTATGTCTATCATTGTAGACTTTTGAGTAGGAGCAAGGCATGATCTTTGGAAATATGAAATATCTAACTCACGACCACTCTCTAAGGTTTTTCAGAGGTGGATGCATAGCATCACGACACTATGTAGGAAGCCCATCATATTACTTTATCCCTCACACACATATAGCAAGAGGAGCATTGTAGATTCAGGGTAAAGTGAGGAAAATATGGTAAAAGTGATCATCATAGAGGATTTATAGGTTTTCATAACCTTGGAGGAAAATTTATAAGAGGTTACATGAGAAATAGGGCATTTTAGGACATTTTAGCGGTGTTTCTCATTCATTTACAAATGTCGCAATATAGTTTAGAGAATATGAAAATCGGCCACATGTCTTAGCTTCTAGGCTCATACACTAATCCTTGCAGGATGTAGACATTCTAAATAGGGCCTATAGGCAAACAAATCTTTGAAGCATTGCATGTATAGTTTGCTAGGCTGTTTTGTATAGACAAAAAGAATATTTTCATAATATTATATCCTAATTCTAATGAAGTGTTTAAAAGACCATCTTGAAGAGCTCATCCTTCTATTAGATTTGAATAAAAAAGTAAATCAATTACAGACTAGACTCAAAATTTATTGCTATTTTTCTAACAAGAGTCTTTTTGGAGAGCACTCAAAAATGGCAAGGAAGAGAGAAAAAATAAAGAAAATGATGATGTCAAGAAACAAATAAGAGATTCCAAAGCTACATTGACTAAGCAACAACATGAGGAGGAATCTCAAGAATATGGGGCACATAGTACTCTCAATTCCACTCTATGTATCTGTGAGACTTGGCATTTTGTTAGGAACCTTGAGAGCTATTGTTTGAACTAGATCATACGGTTTAAAAAAATGGTGCAGTCAAGTAGCCAAACAAAGAAAATAATTGAGCACATGTCTCAATTATGAAGGACTCTTTGGATAAACTTAGAGCCTACATTTCACAGTTTCCAAGATCTAAGATGATCCCAACACTGGCTCTGATGGCTCTAGCTCGAGCTCTTAAACACAACACCAACTGACCCAACACACCCTCGAGGCTAGGAGCTTGTGGGTACTATAAATGATTCTTCTAATTGCTGTATTTGTAGATATAATTTTGGATTATAGTCTGACTAAATACCCTTGTTGACTCCAAGAAAAGGAGTTTTCAACACATAGGTGACTATCTCACCTCGAATCACATACATAAAGAGTACCCCCAATAGATTGATGTGGCCATTATGGCTCTGCTAAAACCGAGGGATTGCCCTAAGGTGCGCCATTTAAAAATCGTAACATACTCCTCTCATGATATTTATTGTTCTAGGAGACTTTTCATAAACTCACATAATCTTTCCCCCAAGAATAAACATGCTAACATATGGCTAGGGATCTTCTTGTTAGATATGATCAATGCCCCACCCTCATTAGGTGCTACCAATGATCCATGGTGCTCAAAGTTGTAAGGCCCCCATTATGAGGAGAAGCCAAATGTGAGCCCGGACATTGGTTGAGTCCTGACTTGTATATCAGATGAGGTCTATGTGACCGGATGGCAAAAAGGTGACTGTTGTGGGTCTAATCTTTGGGTTAGACGGAGTGGTTAAGCTGGTAGCAACTCGAGGCACATTGCATTGAGTTGCGTGGTAAGGGAGTTAAAAGGGGCCCCTATTGTGGGGTCCGGGGGCCGCGGAAGCGGCCCCTGGCTGGGGGGTCCCAGGGGGGCCAGCGGCCCCCCTGGCGGGGGTCCGGGGGCAGCGCCCCCGGCCCGATGGTAAAGGGAATATTCCCTGGCCGACTAGTGGAGGCTCATATGGTAGGTCGGTCAGCAGGCCGACCTAACGACCTTCGCGGGCTATAAAAGCTAAACCCCTTCGCAGCCATCTTACACTCATCTTTCACCCAGTCAGAGTTGTTGTTCCAGCTAGCCTTAAGCTCTTCACCTATCTTCTGTCTAGATCGCCATCTAAGCTTCATTCATTGGAAGCGCACGGGTGGACAGAGCCATCTTTGTATCAGTTGTTTGGAGTTAAAGAATTTTACTGATTCTCCTCTTATCTGTTGTGTACTCTCTATCTCTTTCTCAGATTCTGTTCGCTGCGCCGTGTAATATTTTACATGGTATCAGAGCCCAGGGGGCTCTAGAGATCGGAGAGCGTGCAAGAGGCAAAGGCTTCAACAGCAAAGAGAAACGATGTCGACTTCGGGAAGCAGTTCTGGCGCATCAGGAAGCGGTGCAGGAGGTGGTGCTGCTGTACCGGCTATTCAAACACTGAGGATTCGTCCACCAACCTTCAGCGAAGGCAAGTTAGATGGTACAAACTACACCTTGTGGAAGTTCAAAATTACAACTATCCTTGATTCTTATGAGCTTCTGGAGACTGTGCTGGGGACTGACGCAGAACCACAGCCTACCCCCGACCCATCAAATCCTAGTGTGATGATTCCTCCGAATGCAGATATTCTACGAGCTTGGAAACGAAGGAATGCAGATGCATTGTGTGCCTTAGTTACAAGCTGTTCTGACAGTGTTTTGACTCTGATTCAGCATACAACCAAAGCGTCAGAGGCTTGGAATGTACTAAGGAGTCAGTATGAAACACGAAACCAAACAAGGATTCAAAACTTGGAGAATCAACTAGCAGCGGAGAAGTTTGCTGAAGGAGAGACGGTTGAAGCATTCATCACTCGGATTAAGAATCTGCGCGACCAGATGGCTGGTGCTGGGATACAAAAGACTAGCGAAGAGCTAGCTCGGAGGTGTCTTCGGATTTGTCCACAAAAGTTTGATGGACTAGTAACTGCCCTTAATACTCAGGTGAGACCTCAAGCTTTGACTTTTGAGGAGTTTTGTGCATTATTAATGGAGGAGGAGTTGAGGCTGAAAGCCCGAGAAGGAAGCAACAATGGAGATGCTGCATTCTCTGCCAATGCAAAAGGCAAAGGTGTTTCCTCCACCAAAAATGATGGTGACAAAAAGAAAAAGGGCGGCAAGAAGAAGTTTCAAGGAGAGTGCTTCTACTGTAAGAAGAAAGGACATGCGATTGCAGATTGTCGTGTCAAGAAGGCAGATGAAAAGAATGGTACCCTTAAAACTAAAGGGAAAGAGACAGCCAATACGGCTGAAGCAGAGTTGGAATTATTCATGGCGACCATTGAGGAAGTGTGCTCCTCGGCGCAAGAAGAATCTACCACTGACTCTTGGGTGTTGGATAGTGGGGCCTCCCGTCACATGACCAACAAGAAAGGTCTATACAGTTCTATGCAGCCTCTACAAGAATCCATCACTGTGACGGTTGGAAATGATGCTAAATGCCCTGCTGCGGGCACAGGTACTATTTCTTTTGTTGCTGCAAATGGTGAAGTCAAAAAGCTTTCAAATGTGTTGTATGTTCCCGAAATCAGGAGAAATCTCTTATCAGTTGCTGCCATAACTGATCTTGGTCATGAAGTGAGGTTCAAGAAGACAGGTGCAGAAATTATTGATAGTGCTGGCACAATTGTTGGCAAAGGAGAAAGAAGGAACAACCTGTATGAGCTAAGTGCTCTTACAGCCACCGCTGGAGTGGGCACAAGTAAGCTTTGGCATGAAAGGTTTGGACACATCGGATTTGCAGTATTGAAGGAGATGCAAAAGCAAGGTATGGTTGCTCACCTACCTACAATAACTGAATTGAAGGAACCATGTGAAGCTTGTATGATGGGCAAGCAACAGAGAAAGGCATTTCCACAAGAAAGCAAGAATAGAGCACATGCTCCTCTAGAGTTGGTGCATGCTGACTTGTGTGGTAAGATGCCTACACAGGCCTTGGGGGGATCTTCTTATTTTATGCTGATTGTCGACGACTACAGTAGGAAGATGTGGGTGTACTTCCTTCGTGATAAGGCTCAAGCTTTTGGTAAGTTTAAAGAATGGCTAATACTTGTTGAGAATGAAACAGGGAAAAGTGTGAAGAAATTTAGAACAGATGGTGGTGGTGAGTTCAACTCAAAGGAGTTTGAAGGCTTTTGCAAGAGCAAAGGTATCAAGCGTCAATTGACAACGCCTCACACACCTCAGCAGAACGGTGTTGTGGAACGCAGGAATCGCACCATTGTGGAGATGGCAAGATGCATGCTAAAGGGCAAGGGATTACCTAACCATTTTTGGGCTGAAGCTGTTAATACTGCAGTCTACATTCTAAATCGGAGCTATACAAAGGCTCTCAAGGGAAAAACACCTCATGAGGCTTACACTGGTAAGAAACCATCTGTCTCACATTTCAGAATTTTTGGATGTGAATGTTATGCACATGTTCCAGATGAGAAGAGAAACAAGTTACAACCAAAAAGCAGAAAATGTATCTTCTTGGGTTATAGTGATGAGCAGAAGGCTTACAAGTTATATGACCAAGAGGCAAAGAAGATCATCGCGAGCCGTGATGTGGTGTTCAAGGAGGAGCCGCATACAGTGGAGGAGGAGAAGGCAAGGTCTTCCACTTTATCATCAAGCGAAGAAGTAGTCCACTATGAACCTGTCCCGAGAGCTATCCCTATCCTTAAGGAGGAGGAAGCATCATCTTCAGATGATGAGGAAAAAGTTCACCAACCTGACATCACCCCACCGGAAAAGCCATTGCCGCGCTGGGTGAAGCAGCTCTATGACCACAATAATCCTATGCCTGCATCTGTTGAGGAGAAGGCAGACGGACCAAGGAGGTCTCAGAGAATAGAGGAGCAAAGGAGGGCTTCTGCTCACATAGTCAACATGGCCTTGATGGTTGAGATTATGAGAGAAGTAAAGGAGCCAACTGACTTAGAAGAAGCACTTGCAGATCCATCATGGAAGGCTGCTATGCAGGCGGAGTATGACAGCATAATGAAGAATGACACTTGGGAGCTAGTGGATCGGCCAGCAAAGCGGAAGATTATTGGCACCAAGTGGATCTGGAAGGTAAAGTACAAGGCTGATGGTACCTTAGAAAAGTACAAAGCTAGACTGGTTGCCCAAGGATTTTCACAAGTTGAAGGGTTTGATTTTCAAGAGTCATTTGCCCCAACTGCCAGAATGACCACTATTCGCACGGTACTTGCAGTGGCTGCCCACAAGAAGTGGCCAGTGTACCAAATGGATGTTAAGTCAGCGTTCTTAAATGGTGACCTCAAGGAGGAGGTGTACGTGGCTCAGCCACCAGGGTTTGAGGCCCCCCATTCTGAGAACAAAGTGTGTAAACTGAAGAAGGCATTGTATGGGCTGAAACAAGCCCCCAGAGCATGGTACCAGCGGATAGATAGGTTCTTTTTAAACCTAAACTTCAAAAGATGTGCCTCAGATGCTAACTTGTATGTTTACAGGGATGGTAAAAAGTCTGTAGTGATTGTCCTATATGTGGACGACCTTCTTATTACAGGTGACTATGAAGATATGATCAACCAAACTCGAAAGGCTTTGAGTTTTGAGTTTGAAATGACAGACTTGGGCTTGCTGCACTATTGTTTGGGGATTGAAGTCTGGCAAGAGCCAGGAAAGATCTTCATCTCTCAGAAGAAGTATGCATGGGAGATCTTGAAGGCATTTGGCATGACCGAGTGCAAGGAGATAGCTACACCTATGGAGGTGAATGTAAAGTTATCCGTTGAGGATACATCAGCACTAGCAGACATTGGGAGGTATAGGAGGTTGGTCGGCAGTCTAATCTACTTGTGTAACACTAGACCAGATATCAGTTTTGCTGTTGGTGTTTTGAGCAGGTTCTCAAACAAACCTCATGAGAGTCATTGGAAGGCTGGGATGCGGGTGCTTAGATACTTGAAGAAAACTCTTGACTATGGTATCACATACAGTTTCGGAACTTATCTTGTGGGGAACTGTGACTCAGATTGGGCAGGAGACATTGATTCCAGGAATTCAGTTTCTGGTTATTGTTTCTCTTTGGGTTCAGGAATTTTCTCTTGGATTAGTAAGAAG
Source organism: Lygodium microphyllum (assembly GCF_053477565.2). Taxonomy (NCBI): domain Eukaryota; kingdom Viridiplantae; phylum Streptophyta; class Polypodiopsida; order Schizaeales; family Lygodiaceae; genus Lygodium; species Lygodium microphyllum. The sequence continues at coordinate 46,441,663 of NC_141144.1, forward strand.
CAACCAACAGTGGCATTGTCTTCTACCGAAGCAGAGTACAAGGCAGCTTGTTTTGCTGCATGTGAGGCCGTATGGTTGAGAAGGATTCTATGGCATATGGGAGTGCAGGATGAAGAACCAACTGTGCTGAGATGTGACAATCAGAGTTGCATCGCCATTGCCAAAAATCCAGTGTTTCATGCACGCACCAAACATATAGAGATCCAGTATCACTATGTGCGTGATTTGATGGAGGATGGGATAGTGGAATTGGTCTACTGTCCAACAGAGGAGAATGGAGCAGATATCTTCACCAAAGCACTTACGAAGGATCTGCTTCAAGTTCATCTTCAGAGACTCGGCATTGGGCCGAGGAGATAGTTCACCTATGGGTGGACATTGAGGGGGGGTGTTAGATATGATCAATGCCCCACCCTCATTAGGTGCTACCAATGATCCATGGTGCTCAAAGTTGTAAGGCCCCCATTATGAGGAGAAGCCAAATGTGAGCCCGGACATTGGTTGAGTCCTGACTTGTATATCAGATGAGGTCTATGTGACCGGATGGCAAAAAGGTGACTGTTGTGGGTCTAATCTTTGGGTTAGACGGAGTGGTTAAGCTGGTAGCAACTCGAGGCACATTGCATTGAGTTGCGTGGTAAGGGAGTTAAAAGGGGCCCCTATTGTGGGGTCCGGGGGCCGCGGAAGCGGCCCCTGGCTGGGGGGTCCCAGGGGGGCCAGCGGCCCCCCTGGCGGGGGTCCGGGGGCAGCGCCCCCGGCCCGATGGTAAAGGGAATATTCCCTGGCCGACTAGTGGAGGCTCATATGGTAGGTCGGTCAGCAGGCCGACCTAACGACCTTCGCGGGCTATAAAAGCTAAACCCCTTCGCAGCCATCTTACACTCATCTTTCACCCAGTCAGAGTTGTTGTTCCAGCTAGCCTTAAGCTCTTCACCTATCTTCTGTCTAGATCGCCATCTAAGCTTCATTCATTGGAAGCGCACGGGTGGACAGAGCCATCTTTGTATCAGTTGTTTGGAGTTAAAGAATTTTACTGATTCTCCTCTTATCTGTTGTGTACTCTCTATCTCTTTCTCAGATTCTGTTCGCTGCGCCGTGTAATATTTTACACTTCTTCCACTCCACGTGGATTAACCGATTTTTCAAGAAATTTCTATGCATTGAGGAGGTTTATACTGATACAACACTTTTATGCTTTTTCCATGCACGGTGAAATGCTATAAACTGTGCAAACAAAAGAAAAATAGTATCATATTCCATGTGAATAAGCATTTATTTTCATGCTTTAATTCTTATTTGGTCGAGCAAAGGGTATGAGGTAATGGAGCAAGAAGAGGGATGTTTGTTTTGGAAATTAAGGTCTTCTACTATCACTCATAGGCAAGGAAACCAAATGCCAAGTGGCTTGAATATTGTGACAAGTATCAATATAGATTTTCTCTCTTGTAGGTTTCAAATCAACACAACATAAGGTTGCAAGGGCATTCATCTCATCAGTATGCTTATAAATAATAAGGCTTAATTTGGTTAAGATTAACTTTTTTTTTAAATTTTACCCCTTGTAAATTTTCCAAATAATGTGGTAGACTTCTTTTTACCTATTCTTACTATTATGTAGGGACCATCCTGCTTAGGTTCTAATTTTCTTTTAAAAAATTCCCTATGTGCATCATAGTATAAAACCAATTGTTCTTTTTTAAAGGTATACTTCTTTGCTTTCATGTCATGGAGCTGTTTCATACAACGCTTGGCCACCTCCTGATGAAATAAACTCTGAAGTTTAAGCTCATCAAGATGTGCTAAGGTCATAAAGTGTTTGGAAAGTGCATCTCCATCCCCTAGATAATGGTTGATCACGAATCTTATTGTAGGTAACTCAATCCCAAGGGTTGGTTCACACTCCTCTTCATAGATTAATTTAAATAAGGTATGGCCAATAGCTTGTTTAAAGATGGTGTTGTACATCCATACATCCACATACAATTTTTTGTCCCAACCTAGTTTCTTTTTTGAAACAATCTTTGATAGGATTTCCACAAGCTGGTTATTAGTGCTTTCAACTTGACCACTTGCTTATGGATATTAAAATATTATTTTATTATACTTACTTTGCCAGGCCTTATTCAATATTGTGATCACCTTATTTAGAAAATGAGTGTCACGAACTCGATAGTAACTATTTTGGCAAACTAAACTGATAGATTATACGTTCAAGACAGAAGCTAGCAATCTCCTTTGCACCATCCTTCCACGTGGCTTATGCTTTTGACAATTTCTTAAAATGCACTACAAGATATAGGCCTCAAACCGACGCTCAAAGTGATGCAAATGTTCATCAATAAAATTACCCCCATCATCACTAAAAGCATCAATATAAAGGTCTCTACAAAATCGTGGCAGAAACTATCACTATCTACATCATTATTTTTACCGCAAATGCGATGCAAATAGCAACACAGATAGTAATGTAGATGGCAGAGGTATGCAATGCACATAGCGACGGCAATAGCAACACGTGCAGGAAATCACTGATGCTAATAGAAATGGTTACAGAGGAAAGAGATTTTTGTGGCAAGGCCACATATAGTACCACGTGTTGTATAATATTCTACAAAAAATTTACAATTTGGGTATGCAATGGTCTTCAAGATGAGCGCAAAAACTACTTAAACCCATAAGGTTAATAATTCATAAAATAAGTACAAGATTAGCAATGACAACTCATGACATTACATGGAACCATGGAGAGAGAGGAGAGCCAAAATAAACATGAAATTCTATCTATAATTATTGCAATATGTGATTTTATATGAAGGATGGTAAGTATGTCTAAGGAATAGTACATGGAAGATGCTTGCAGAGATCACATGACCAAAAAAGAAGAGGGTGTATGCTCCACAAATCCTAGCACATGCCACAGATTCTCACCATCAAAAAGCTCCTCCCGACACAAATGAGCATCGAATAGACTTTGCAAAATGAACAACTACACATCAATCCACCATACATTAATGCATTTAAAAAAAATAGTGACTATGGACAAGAAAGATGATTGACTTACTAGGCCGCTGCACGTGTACAATCTATCGATGAGTGCAGTGAGACCATGTCTCTCTAAATATCAAGTCTCCAAACTTGTAAGATCGCGATTTGTAATGGAATGTTACAAACAAAATAGAATACAATTGTTAGAAACATGATTGTTAATATAAGTGATATTGCAAATAAGAAAGCTATAAGAACCAAAAGAAAACTTACAAAGTCCTCTAGATAAGTCCTGTGATTGCCACTCCCCAGATCATGTAGAACCCTTGCCTTCAATCCTGCCCTCGCTACCTCCTGCTGCTATGCTATCGACCTGGAGAATCTGTAGCCTCCTCCCTGAGTCTTCACTAATAATCTCCATCTAGCCACTTTGAGATGCCACTCTTGAGAGCCTTGTGTGTGTCCGATCATCTATGTGACATGTATGCATGCATACACTCTATCATCCACCTAGTGTGGAAAACCTCTCTACCATGGTAGATATTGAAAACTCCTCATGCAAAGATGCCACTAATATAGTCCTTGCTCCCCTGTGATATATTCTTCGAATGGTCTAAAACATTGTGCCTAAATACTTTCTGGCATAACTCTCTCATGCGAGACATCAGCCTCCTCCCCTCATTGTTTATGATCACAACACCCATCCTATTATCTATAAGGTATCCATACCCTGCGCTGGGGTACATCTAAGGTGTGTCCTCTCCCACCTACAATTGCAATCCTAGGCATAACTAGGAGACCCCTATATATCTGGCATACCCACGGGGGTAGTATCTCTTAGAGTAACATCTATAGGGGTGCTACTTACGAACGGTTGACCAAAACCCCAAGTCACTATAGTAGATGTTTCTATAGGTGTGACAAATCCTGGAGGTGACAAGTATGTTGAAGGCTGAAATGACTAGATTTTTTGGTTGATTTTTGTTATTTTTTAGGCCTAAATGGTTGATTTTTTATAGATTTTGAGTTATGATTGATTATTTTAGAATTTTTTGAGAGTGTTTTGGATGAGATTTATTATTTTTTGAAAGCTCATGATGATTTTCAATAGAAATACGAGGCTCTATGATGTTCTGATAGGTTTTGTGAGTTTTTGATAACTTCTGTTTAGCTTCTATTTTGTTCTGTTTTTCTTCTGTATGAAGCATGGAGTAATGATTGATGAAAGTTGAGGTGGTTTAAAAGATCAATAAATGGTTTTTAATAGTTTGGAATGGTTTTAGTATGAGTTATGAGGTTCTAATGTCTTCTGTTGACCTTCTATAACCTTTTGTTGAGCTTTTGTACAGCTTCTGTTCCCGCTTTGTTGTCCATGTTCTGTTGTTTTGTTCTCTATGCTGTAGTGACTCAAGAGAATACTAGAGTGAAGTGACAGCGATGAGCTACAAAGAGTCACTGTAGTGGCTCTGGTGACCTTTCATATCAGACACACCTTTTGAAAGGGGAATTCATTACCAAAGAAGGAATATTATGAGTGAATATTGAGTATTTTAGTGAGGATATGATGTACTATAGATTGAGAGAGAAAGAGAGAGTTAGAGATAGCCAATCCTATGCCAAACAATATATTTTTCTATGAGAGACTATGACAGAAAACTATAAAGACAATGAAGATGAATACTATGTGATATTTTTCCATTCAAAGTTGTTTTTCTTTTGTGTTCTCTTCGTTGGTGATGAATTCTATGAAGAATATGAAGAGAATGATTAATTTTATTGAAGTTAAAGCCGTGGGAGATTGTTTCTATGATGTTGCATGAAGATTTCTTGCTAGTGGTGTTCTTATTCTTGTTTTGATCACATAAAAGATGAAAGAGATGGTTGTTGATGTTAAAAGATGGATTTTCTTGCAATAGAAATCTATTTTCCATTGTGTCTCTCTTGGGGCTCCATGTTTTTGGTGCGGAGTTGGGAAAACTTGCCATCCACAAACATTAGAAGAGGCTGAAAATGAAGGAAATGGCATTGCCAAGAAGAGAAGAATTCAATGGATATTTGCAAAGTTCCTTCTTCCACTTAAGAGTTGGAGATTCTCATTACCAAAGCCACTTTCCACAAGAAGTTTATCCCACAATGGCGGAAACATATTACCATCATGATGCAAACTCTATGTGGTGGACTATTTTCTCTTTTAGTTGAAGCAAGAGAGACGTACATCTTGGTGGCAAATTTTTTGGAAACAAATTGAAGTCTAAAAATAGAGAAAATAACCATCTATGGAAGATTTGTCATTCATTGAGAAGTTTCTAGACATTATCAAGTGGGAGATTTTGAAGAAGCTTCAGGAGTCGTGGTCAGTGGAGGTTCACGAAAATAAGAAAGAAAAGAGTTGGAATTTATTCGTGGATGCTTAATAGCAGGACACATGGGATGCATGGTGCACTGACAATCTCTTGTTTGTCTAATTAGCAACCCACTGGAAGTTGGTGGATAGAGTATTCTTCACAACATACACTATTGAAACCATCAGAAGCTGGCATTATTATGATGATGGCACAACAATGATCCTTAGAAGAATGAGTTTTGATACCTTCAGAATGGAATATATCCCCCTCTGTAGTGGTTTGAAAGCTGAAATCAGAGATGTAGAAAAGAAGGAAGTACAAGAAATGTTGGCCAAAGAGTCCCATAGAGACTGAAGCCCCTATGATTCTATTCTATTGAGCACAAACCAACTAGTTGTAGCCAACCCCCTGATGAATGATGCAATCAAGATGCAAACATTAGAACGAGTCCAAAGGTATGTGAAAAGAGAGAAGGCAAGAAGCAAGGCCAAGAAGGAGCTTGCAATAGAAGTCTCCTTTGACGCCTTAAAATCACTATTTACAGAAGTCCCCACGGCGACTCAAGGTCCCCTTCCTAGTCAAAATCATCTTTGAAATATTGATGATAGGCCATAAAATGTAGTCCCATTGCCAATTTTAAAGGGAGAGTACAATGAAGACCCTGATCTTTGTGTAACAGAATTTATGGTACTATGTGAGATTAAGGCACGACGTTTTAGTGGTATGAGAGACAAGTTGCATGAACTTTTGACACACATGACCTGAAGTTGACCTTCCTCACAAAATCAGATGTGAAGGTTTTAAAGAGCGGATGAGAGGAGTTCATGTATTATAAACCTAAGTCTCCTAGAGAAAGAATAGAAGCTTATGTCTCACGAATGGAATCCATACTGAAGAGATGGACCAATCATCATTTGGATCAAGGCATACAAAAAGGAGTGTTCCTTAGAGGCCTACAACTAGAAGTTCACAAGTTTGTGGAATTGAGAAGACTAGTTAATCTACAAGCTGCAGTGGAAGGTGCAAGACTGTATAATGAAGTTGAAGCAAGGTTGTCAATGACCTCAAGAAGAGGAGTCTTACATCCTCCCATGCCAAAAATGGTATAACCACCAAATCCAGTTTGAGGGACATTTCCCTATCTCTACCCCCAGATGCAAATAGTGCTGCAATACAATGCACCTAACCCACAGTAGCCACCGCAAATGACAATGCCTCAAATGATAGTTCAACCACAATAGCAACGGTCTCAAATAGTTCATCCAATGGCGACTCAACAAGAGTGGAATCCTACCCATTAGAATCAACAACCCCAAGTATCAATAGGAGCTATGAATCAAAACCAAAAAAGAGGACCCTCTAGATCAACCCAACCAATGTATGCAGTAATCACAGAAGCTTCCCAAAACCCTACTACATGTACTCCAAGAGGTGAAAATCTGAAGGACGACCTATCCAATTCAGTGACTAGTATCAAGAAAGAGCTTATGGATGTGATTACAGAACAACTACAGGCACTAAAGTTGAATACCACCAATATATCCACTCCTACGAGAGGTGGAAGAGATGTGATGCATTCTAATACATGGTGCAGAAAGTGCCATCAAGCGGGACATTTAGCCATTGAATGTATCCTAAAATCAACTATTCTTGGAGCCTTCTGTTTATATTGTTTAAGGAAGAACCATACAGAGAATATCTTCTCTCTAAAAGAGATGCACGAACGAACAAAGAAAGATGAAGATGCAAGATTTGTTGAGATGGCAAGCTCAACACATGTGGACATGGATGATGGACCGCCTGGTTAGATTGGTCCACACGTCTACACTTAGCACGTCGGTGGTCATTATGACTCTCACATGGCCACTGACTCATTACTTATTATATTCAGGTTGTTACACCTATTTACAGCTGGCATAGTTATAGCGCCAGTTGACTAGTGTAGTCGGTTATGCATTGTTTGACTTAGTAGGCCACTTTCCTTTTATGTTGTATCTTATCTATACTTTGTGTATATTGTAAAGAGTGTGGAAGAAGAAGAAGAAATCAGCAAGAAAACGTTTTGGCCTCCATCTCTCTTCTTGTCTCTTGAGTGAGCTTCTCCTTGTGCATTCTGTGTGTGTTCGGCGCAGCATCTTGAGCAACTCCCTCCACCACGCGATTCTTAACATGGTATCAGAGCCACACCACTGAGAGAGGCTGATTTCGAAGGTTGAAGCAAAGGAGAAGAAGCAAGGTTCGAGCAAGCAAGCTACGGGTAAGAATCTCTCCCATTCTTCCACTCCTTCTCTTGGATAGTGCCTGTGGAGGCACCGGAAGCAGGGCAGAGCAAAAATCTCAGATTGCAGTGAGATTTGGTGTGCGCAAAGAGCGCTGTATATTCTGCAGATAAGCCCTTATGGGCTTTTCCCCGCAGAGATTTTGGGCATTTGAGGCCGTTTCAGGGCCTGTTTTAGAGCCGCAAGGTTGCGGACAGCAGTTTCGGAGTACACTGTGACTTCGACTGTATTGACCGAACGTGGGTGCACAGGTTACAGATTTCAGATCTGTAAGTTCAAAGGTGTTTACCAGTGAGTAAACACAAGGTTTATCTGCAAACTGGTTGCGGATTGCATGTATTGTTGAGCAGATAGTGAAAAAGGTTGTCTGGTGAATTGCTGTGTACTATAGGTCGAGGGTTGCAGAAGATTTGCTTGGTGTTTGGTATTATTCTTGTGATAATGGCAGAGAACAGTGGAAGCCCCATTAATTGAGAAGCTTGATAAGAACAACTACCCTTCATGGAAGTTCCGTGTCACGAACTTTCTTATTGGAAAAGGCCTCTACGAGTTCGTTTCAGGTGAAGAAAAGGAGCCGGAGGTGAGTGATCCTCCAACTGCAGAAGAGATAAAGGCACGAAAGGAATGGAATGCAAAAGACAAGAAGGTCATGTATTGGTTGTCTGCAGTAATTGACAATAATATGTTGGGACACATTAGAAATGCAGAGAATGCATATGCAACTTGGACCATACTTGAAAGTATGTTTTCTGTAAAAACAAAGGCACGAAAGATTCAACTCAAGCAAGAGTTGAATACATTGAAGAAAGGGAAGATGTCTATAAATGAGTATGCACTGAAGGTAAGAAGCATTGCAGATGCATTGGCAGCGATTGATGCAATGCCTGATGATGATGATTTGGTGTCGTCTACCTTGGGTGGACTTAACAATGAAAAGGCTCGGAAGTCTTTTGTAACTTCCGTATATGTCAGAAAGCCATTTCCAGATTTCGATGAGTTGGTCTCCCTTATGATCACTGAAGAGATCAACATGCAGAGTGAGACATCTGAAAGAAGCGGTGAACAGGTCCAAGCTTTCTACTCCAGTTCAGGAAGGGGACGTGGCAGGTTCTCTTCAAGAGGCCGTGGTACAGGACGTGGTAGTGACAACCAGCAAAACAGATTGAATCAGCAATTTGGCGATATGCAGGTTTCAGGAGGTCATGGTAACTTTAGAGGCACGGGGAGCTTTAGAGGAAGAGGTGGATGGCAGAATAGAGGTTCTAACAACTCTGGTATTGTGTGCCACTACTGTAGCAAAACAGGTCATATTGCAGCCCAATGTTATGCTAAGAGAGATGATATTCGCAGTGGTAAGTTGCAGCAAGGAAACTATGCATCGTCTTCACGACAGAATGAAGACAAAAATGAACGTCTGTTTGTTATGCAGCATATGCTGAATGCTGTTACAGGAAAGGGAGCACATGACGATGTTTGGTATGTTGATTCAGGTGCATCCAATCATATGACCAGCCATGCAGAATGGTTTGGAGAGATGCAAAATTTGCAGAATGCAGGTTATGTGCAGACAGGTGATGACTCATGGCACCCAATTTTACATATTGGAAAAGTTCCCTTGTCCTTGCATGATGGTAAGACAAAGAGTCTTTCAGATGTATTACATGTGCCATCTATTACAAAGAACTTGGTGTCAGTCGGTCAAATGGTAGAGCAAGGGCTGTAAGTCAGATTTAATGCAAAGGGCTGCTTTGTAGAAGACTTCAATGACAAGTGCAGGTTGGTAGCAAAGGGAAGTAGAGTTGGACGTATGTTCACTCTAGATGCTGGAATTCCTACTATGAATGCGGCTATGTATGCCAAAGGAAAAGGTGTTGTTGCAGACATTGAAATTTGGCACAAACGCATTGGACATGCAAATGTACAAAGGCTGAAATTAATGCAGTCCAAAGGGTTGGTTATAGGTTTGCCTACTTTTAAAGTTGCAGAATTTCAGAAGGTATGTGAAGCATGTCAGTTTGGTAAGCAGGCAAGACAACCCTTTTCACATGACAGAGATGTAAGCAGAAATATCCTTGATGTTGTGCATACAGACATTTGGGGGCCTACACAAAATGTATCTCTTGGAGGCAGTTCATACTTTGTCACATTCATTGATGATTGCTCTAGAAAGCTGTGGGTATATTTTATGAAGGAAAAGAGTGAAGCGTTTGAGCACTTTAGAACTTTCAAGGCTGCAGCTGAAAGAGAAACAGGCTTGAAAGTAAAGTGCCTGAGGTCAGATGGAGGGGGAGAGTACCTCTCAAATGAGTTCAGTGATTTTCTGAGGTCTCATGGGATAAAGAGGCAGTTCACATGCAGGTATACCCCACAGCAAAATGGGGTTGCAGAAAGGAAAAACAGGCATATTGCAGAAGTTGCACGCGCCTTGATGGCTGAAAAGAATATGCCTAAGCATTTTTGGTCTGAGGCTGTTCATACTGCTGTTTATATTATGAACAGAACTCCCACAGCTGCAGTTCATGGTATAACCCCCGAAGAATGTTTTACAGGTAAGAAGCCTGATGTTTCACACTTGCAAGTATTTGGCTGCATTGCGTATGTTCATGTGCCAGATGAGTTGCGGAAGAAACTGGATCCAAAGGCTGAAAAGTGTATCTTTATTGGATACTCTTTAGAGCAGAAAGGGTATCGCTGTTACAACCCTGTCACATGTAAGTTCAGAGTGAGCAGGGATGTCATCTTTGATGAAATGAGCAGTTGGTATGCATCTAGTGGTGATGCATTGGATGTTGATGATGATCATGACACTCATATGCAGGCTGAAAGGCAAGAATCACGGACTCTTAGTGGACCAGATACATCATCTGGTAGTCCTTGGTCTGGGAGACTAAGGAGTACCTCTACATCTTCGGGTGCATCTAGTAGCACTACAGGTAAAGACAAAGGAAAGAATAAAGTGTCAGAAGGCATTGATGCAGTTCTTGATGGAGACTCCAGTGGCTCAGAGAGCTTGGATGATGAGCTTGGCATTCCTTCAGTGAGGACTCCAGGTGTGCAGAGAGCACGTGTTAATGCAAAGACTCCATTGAGTGATCCAGTGGTACGCAGGTCTAGCAGGGTGAGATATCCTGTTAAAAGATTTGGTTTTGAGGGTTATGCAGCTCACCATTATGCTTATATGGTGAAACTAGTTGAGGATGTTGAGCCCACATGTTTTGAGGAGGCTGTTGATCATGCTCATTGGGATGCAGCAATGGATGAGGAGATGGCTGCATTAGAGGCCAATAAGACTTGGGATCTAGTATCATTGCCAAAGGGAAAGAAAGCTATTGGATGTAAGTGGGTTTATAAGATTAAGCACAATGCAGATGGTTCTATTAGCAGGTACAAAGCTAGGCTGGTTGCAAAAGGCTATGCCCAAACATATGGCATAGATTATGATGAAACCTTCAGTCCAGTTGCTAGGATGGCAACTGTCAGATGTGTGATTGCTTTGGCAGCAGCCAAAGGTTGGAGATTGCAGCAAATGGATGTAAAGAATGCCTTCTTGCATGGTGATTTGCAGGAAGAAGTGTATATGGATCAGCCAGCAGGTTATGAAGATTTAGAGCATCCCACGTATGTGTGCAGGTTGAAGAAGGCACTCTATGGGCTCAAGCAAGCACCAAGAGCATGGTTTGACAAGATCAGAGAGTATCTTGTCAATATTGGCTTTTATGTTTCTGATGCTGATCACTCACTTTATGTGAGAAAGGGAGATGCAGGTTTGGTCATCATAGTCATCTATGTGGATGACTTGATTATTACAGGTGATAGTGATAGTGGGATTGCTGAAGTCAAGGGCTGTTTGAAGATGAAGTTTGAGATGAAGGATTTAGGTGAGCTAAGGTACTTCCTTGGCATTGAGGTGATCAGATGTGATGATGGTATATGGCTGTCCCAAAGATAGTATGGCTTGGATATGTTGTCCAAGTATGGTATGACTGCATGCAAACCACTTTCAGTCTCGTTGGAGCAGAATGTAAAGCTGAGTGCTGATGTTGGGGATGAGACAGAAGACCCTACTATGTTCAGGAGAATAGTGGGGAGTTTGATTTACATGACCATTACAAGGCCAGACTTGAGCTATGCTGTTGGTATTGTGAGTCAGTTTATGCAAGTACCTAGAAAGCCACATTTGGATGCAGTCAGACGCATATTGAGATATGTGAAGTCCACATTACATTATGGACTTTTCTATGAGGCAGGTATAGATGTACAGGTGTTTGGATACACAGATGCAGATTGGGCTGGTAGTATGTCTGATAGAAGATCTACCAGTGGATACATGTTCTCTCTTAGTAGTGCAGCAGTTGCATGGAGCAGCAAAAAGCAATCTACAGTTGCTTTGTCGAGTACAGAGGCTGAGTATAGAGGTGCTGCTGTTGCAGCATGTGAGGTAGTAAGGCTGCAAAAGTTATTGGCTGATTTGGATGTGCAGGTGGAAGGTCCAGTTGTCATTTATTGTGACAACATGAGCAGTATACAGTTGGCTAGGAACCCTGTGTTCCATGCCAGGACAAAACATATTGAGGTACACTACCACTTTGTGAGAGAGAAGGTACTAGCAGGTGAGATTGACTTGGTGTATGTTAGCACACAGGATCAGATAGCTGATATCTTCACGAAGGCATTGGGTACAGAGAAGCTTCAAAAGTTTCGAAGCTTACTTGGAGTTGCAGAGATGCAGTTGAGCTTGAGGGGGAGTGTTGAGATGGCAAGCTCAACACATGTGGACATGGATGATGGACCGCCTGGTTAGATGGGTCCACACGTCTACACTTAGCACGTCGGTGGTCATTATGACTCTCACATGGCCACTGACTCATTACTTATTATATTCAGGTTGTTACACCTATTTACAGCTGGCATAGTTATAGCGCCAGTCGACTAGTGTAGTCGGTTATGCATTGTTTGACTTAGTAGGCCACTTTCCTTTTATGTTGTATCTTATCTATACTTTGTGTATATTGTAAAGAGTGTGGAAGAAGAAGAAGAAATCAGCAAGAAAACGTTTTGGCCTCCATCTCTCTTCTTGTCTCTTGAGTGAGCTTCTCCTTGTGCATTCTGTGTGTGTTCGGCGCAGCATCTTGAGCAACTCCCTCCACCACGCGATTCTTGACAAGATTCAACTTGTTAGAATCCAAAATGACGACATCGGATATGAGACCAAAGCCTAGGGAGTTTGGTCCTAGTTTTGGTCCAAGGAGGTTTTCCTCCTAGAGTTACAAAGGACAACAGTCTGTGGTGGTGGTCAAAGATCAGAGGTGGAATGTTAGAGATGTGGAGAAAATGATCATATCTCTCACCAAATTGTTCAAACCCTAGAAGGTTTGTGGATTACAAGCCCTTATGCAGTCAATGCAAAGGAGAAGGTCACACTACAAAAGATTGCCCTTGTGAAATCTACTTTTGATACCCAATAGAAGACCCAAAAGCTACTTCCAATTTGGTGGAATTGGAAGTGGTCGCAATAACACGTGTAAAGAAAGGAGAATGTCACATAGTTCCAAAAGAGAACATTCCCTATGACAAGACTATGAAGTTCAACCTTCCTAAGGAAAAGTAGAACAATGCAATCCATAACAATGAAGTACAGAGCACTATGGAACCAAAGAGAGCCACATTGACAGTTGCAAAGACATAACCAAAGGTTCAAGAAAAAGAGAATCCTATCAAAGAGTATGATTTGGTCTAAGACCTAGACACTTTTAAACCAAAAGTTAACATTTTGATAGTTTTTTATGTGGTCTCCCATCTATCGAAAGAAATTCAAAAGCATATTGACTAGAAGAAGAGGTCTAAGAATTGCTCCCTCCGTGGCCTTAGAACCCGTAAAGGAAGTAGATGTGGCTAACACCTTCCTGGATCCTGGAACCCTAGAGATTGGTATATGGATTGAAGGGTGCTTTATTATAGATGCATTGATTGATGGAGGCTCTTGAGTAAACATAACAACGGATGTGGCAATGAAGGATCTAGGCTTGTAAGGAATGCAACCTACATAGTGACTTATCAGATTGACAGACCAAATAAGAATCAAACCTCCCGTTGTCAGAGAGGTTTTTGTTGAAAGGTCGAATCCACCGGGGATCAAAAGTAGAAGGAAGTAGAGATAGGAGATGGAAGAGAAGATAGAGAATACCCAAGTGGTAAACACTACAAAAACAAATCACAATGAATTGAATCAATATGTATTGAAAGAACCTAGAATCTTTGCACTACTCAAAAGCAATCTCCAGGCATTAGATCTCCTGGAGCTTCTTCGTAGAACAAAACGTGCATAAAAATTACAGCTCCTTCTCTGCTGCTCGGAGCCCAAATCAAACGGCTTCGTTGGCTCCGAAAGGGGGGTAAAACTTCAGGAAACCTGAAACCTGCTCCCGAATCTCCCAGATTGCTTCTTCTTCTTTCAGTTCAATCTCCAGTTTTCAGCCTATTTTCAGTGATCGCGATGTGCGCGATTTCGTGAATTTGTCCCCCTTGTGAAAATCCCCTAATTGGCTGAAAAAGCAACTAGATTTTTGCATGTCATCCTAATCTAGAAGTTTTTTTTAATACTTTTTTGGATTTTTACAATAAATAATATCAAAAATATGCTAAAATTATCCAAAAATCTAGTATTTTTGGATAATCCATGCAACTCACACTAGTACTAATGGCTCAAATCACATTGACTCTCTAGATCAATAAAGAAGTCGGATGATGATGCATTCCATACTTTTTCACATTGTGTCCTCATAACATCACGATATCCACCCCCTCTGAACCTGAACATCCTCCAATATGTGCCAAAATCCTAATTGTCACTGGATTCTGAGCTCTCCTCATCCTCTGCAACCATATCCTTTACTTCTTCATCTTCCATATCTTCCTGGCTAGCCCCTGTATCAGGACCACTATTTTCTTCCAATTCTGGCAACTCATAGGCAATAGATTCCCGCCTTTTGAATGAGGAATAAATCCTAGAGTCTCTTCTCTATATTGTTGCATTTGCCTTACTCCACCATGCATATTGCTATAAGACAATGCATTTTCAACCACTTTCTTCTCCTTTCCACATGCTATTCACTAATTAGAAGCATCCTGTATAGATAATCTAGTACTTACTTCATGCTCATATTCAGCCCGAATACCCAACAAACCAGTTTCCTCTTCAAATTGCAGCAATGCACTAGTGGTTTCACCAAGAAACTGACGCTTCCTTTTAATTATGTCAATGATCTCATCATGAAATTATCACTTGGCAATGCCAAGCATCTCTCCCAAGGTAAATTCCACCTGACTGTTTCAGATCCGTTTTTCAAGAACCTTCTTAAGATCTGTGGCTGTCTCAATGTCAGATAGCAACTTATATCATGGCTGCTTGCCCTTCTTTTTGCCCTCTTGTTTGTTATCCTATTTTTGTTCCTGACTAACCTCTTCCATAACATGCTCCGGAGGTGGCTGATTTGCAACTTTAGGCTGATCCACACTTCTTCTTGTCATTCTTTTAGATGTCCTTCCAATATCTTCATCTCTTTTTTGTTTTTCTTCCACAAGTACATCCGTGTTTTGTACCTTTACTAAATATGCATACACTGAATATGTATCTATGCCGGTGATTCCCAACCAGTTATGCCATGAATGTCTTGCCCTGCATGAGACATTTCACTATCAGTGACCTTTCTCTTTTCAGATGCATGTAAAGCATGTGTCCATATTTTAGCCTTTGGTCCAACAATCACTTGGCTCTGCATTCTATTTCGGATAGCCAAGTCTTCCAACAACTTCTGCATACCTCCCTTTCCAAAATTCAAAGCAAGAGGCAATTCCGTTCTTGTGCATGGATCTTGCCATATTTCCAAAAGATAAGTTGTCGTGCCAAGGCCTCCTAATAGGAAGCACAATCCTTTCTCTCGTGCTACAAACTGTCACACCACATACATCTTTTTCCAGGCTTAGGGACCGCTGTGCCCGTCCCCTTTTCTCTTGTCCTTTTTCATTCAATTTTGCAACCTTCAATTGAAGATCGCACATGCCTTTGACCAATTCATCTAAGACATCTTCCCTAACATAGAGAACAAGAGCAGGTACAGCCATAGGGTTAGCCATAGAAGTAGGTGGCTTACTGGATACATCAATTATCTTGCCCGTAACAGTGGGGAAGCTAGAGACATGCAATCTTTCTGTTTTTCTGTACTTCTTTACAAGTGCAGTAACAACTTCCTTGACATGTCTCCACTCTGTTTTCAAACATGTCTTTGTAGTCTGATCCTCCAGTAAATCATCAAGCTTCTCTTGAAGCTCAGGATCAGCTGCCTATAGAAACAATTCAATTTTCTAACTTGCAAGAGCTTGCTGTTCTGCAAGATCAAATTGCTCAAATCGTCTTTCAAATTCTCTTAACAAATCCGTAGCCACAAGACCCTTATTGGGTCATAAAAACCACTCTTGAAAAGTCTTGCACGTAATCAAACTAGTGTCAATATATAGGGTGAATCATCTAAAAGAAGTGGTGAACATGTCAAAGCATTTTACTCAAGTTTAGAAAGGGGACGTAACAAATCTTCTTCAAGAGGGCATGGTATGGAATGTAGTGGAGATAGCCACCATCAAAACATGTTGAATTAACAATTTGATTGAAATGCAAGTTTTAAGATGCTATGGAAACTTTGGAGGTAGGGGGATCTCTAGAGGAAGAGTTGGATGTCAGAATAGAGGTTCTAGCGATTCTAATATTATTTGCCATTATTGTGGCAAAGCAAGTCATATTGGAGCTCATTTTTATACTAAGAAGGATGATATCGCAGTGGTAAATTGCAATGAGAAAACTATGCAACATTGTCTTCACAATAAAATGAAGACAAAAATGAGCATTTATTTGTTATATAGCATATGATGAATACTATTATAAGAAACATGATGCATGATGATGTATGACATGTCAATTCAGGTACATCTAATCATATCACTTGTCAAGTTGAATGGTTTGGAGAGATGAAAGAATATTTACAACATCTAGGTTATGTGCAGATTTGTGATGATTCATGCCACCTGATTTCACACATTGGAAAAGTTCCCTTGTACTTGCATGATGGCTAAACAAAGATTCTGTCATATGTATTTCATGTGCCATCAATCACAAAGAATTTGGTGTGTGTTGGCCAAATGGTAGAGCAAGAGTTGCATGTTTGATTTAATGCAAAAGGTTATTTTGTAGAAGACTTTAATGATAAGTGCACATTGGTTATAAAAGGAAGTAGAGTTGGCCACGTATTCACTTTAGATGCTATAATTGTTACTATAAATAATGCTATGTATGCTAAAGGAAAAGAAGTGATTGTAGATGTTGAAATATGGCATAAATGTATTGGACATATAAATGTGCAAAGGCTAAAATTAATGTAGTCCAAAGGATTGATTACAGGGTTGCCTCCTTTTAGAGTTGCACGCTTTCATAAAGTGTGTGAAGCATATCAATGTAATAAGCAATGAAGATAACCTTTTTTCCATGATAGAGATATGAGCATAAATATAATTGATGTTGTGCATACAAATGTTTGAGAATCTACATAGAACATATCTCTTGGTGGCAACAAATACTTTGTCACATTTATTTCAAAAATGCTATGGGTATATTTCATGAAGGAAAATAGTGATGTATTTGAGTAGTTCAAAACTTTCAAGGCTGCTATTGAAACAAAAATAGTCTTGAAAGTTAAGTGCTTGAGGTCAAATAGAGAGGGAGAGTACCTCTCTAATGAGTTTAGTGACTTTTTTAGATCTCATGGGGTAAAGACATAGTTTACTTGTGCATGCATATATCCACAATAAAATGGGGTTGTAGAAAGAAAAAATAGACATATTACAAAAGTTGCACGGATATTGATGTGGCTAAAAAGATTTGTAATATCCCTCCCCGTTCGTGGCCCATAGGAACACCCCTCCCCTTTTTTTATTAAAGTTAATAGAATTTTTTACTAAATATTTTTCCCCTTTCCGTCGTCGAACATGTGGTGGATGGAAAGAAGAAGGAGGATGACAGAGACAATAGCATCAAGGAAGGAGGTAATGACATGGAGGAGAAGGAGATGTCAAACAGGGAGAATGTGGAGATGACAACAAAGGAGAGAAAGAAGTCGATGATGTCGAGGTGACGAAGGAAATTTGGTACAGAAGCCTCTATACTATGCCAAACTCCCTTCTGCCACAAAGTGAATGAGGTAAGGGCACCACCTAGTCATGGAAGAGTAGACTAGGATGCTATGCAAGAGAGAGACGAGCTTGTGAGGGAGAAGAGAGGAAAACTAAGAGAGAGAGAGAGAGAGAGAGAGAGAGAGAGAGAGAGAGAGAGAGAGAGAGACACACACACACACACATACACAGAGAACTACAAATAATAGATGAATCAATAAAACATAAGAGAGAACAAGAGATGGAGAACCCTCAAGACATAACTAATATACACAATATGGACACCAATAGCATGGGCTTATTACACTATAGAGCATGCATAAGCTATAGTAAGGGAATGAACTGCATAAGCTCATGAGAGAGAATGGGGAAGGCTCAATAGGGTTGAAGAAGGCCTCTTGGCTCTCTCTTGCAAATTACAAAGGAGAATGCCTCTTTATATAGGCCTTGAGAGTGTTTAAGGAGGAGGTTAACATAGAATAGGAATTAACAGCACAAAAGCTGCATTAAGGTGGTTCCACCAATGTGGAAGCTCCATCTAGATGTTTTCTTGATCAATTTTGTACTTAATCAAGTTTCATCATAGGTGAGTTTTCTCCATTCTCCCCCCCATAGCTTGAGTCCAAGAGCTCTCCTATAAAAAAATATAGATAATCTTCATAAAATAAGATCATATCTAGCAATAATGGAGAGAGAGTAGTGAGAATTCATACATTACTACTACAATTAAGGATTATTTGAGGGTGATTTAGGAGGGGAATTCTAATGGTTTATTAGCTTGAGAGAGAGAAGAAGAGAGGGGAAAGGGTTGATAGTCTAATGAATGATGTTTTATGGAAGTGTTAAGTGTAGGGAAGAAAGTATTGGTGTGTATAAAATTGGGAGGCAGTCTCCACCACAGTTGGAAAAAGTTGGCGTCCACCATTTTGGCCATATCTCTCGACTCATAGCTCTAAAAAATTATTAAAAAATACCAACCAAAACTTCATCTCACGTGCTACAGCTTTCATGTTGATTTTTTTTTTTGGATTGGAGTGGAATTATTTTTAAAAAATCTTTAAAAATCATGTACCTGATTTTTCTTCCACTAATGCTTCCAAGAAGTATTCCATTTGTTTGAATTATCATAAGGCTCCAAAGCCATGACATTATGAGCCTCACATGCCCTTCGGATGGCTCCAAATCCATTTCATGCCTTTTCTTTTCACATTACACATTTTCCCTTCTCCTTCCTCCATTGATCTTTACTCTTCACCCCCCCCCCTTGGTAAACAGATCCATGAAATATTTCCATCTAATGATTTCTTGGATTTCCTAAGAGGTTGTTCCCACCCTCTTCTTTATTTCAAACCTCTAAATGTACAAAAAATCAACAAAGTATTAGACAAATATTTGTTTGTTGATCCGGGTTTTTTTACAACCCGGATTATTACCACAAAATTTTGGCCAAAGCCCCTATCAAGAGCCTACCATATCACTCTGGGTTTACTCTTCAAGCACTAGGTATGCTACATTGCTTCTCGATTACGATAACTCTAGCAAATGGGGGGAACAAGTTCTTAGGAGGCATGTCAATGTAAAGGGTAAAAGGGATGGTTATCTTAGTGAAGATGAAAATGGATTACACCTAGGAGTTGAGTGAGTGCATAGATTTTTCAAAGGACTAGCCTCCAACTACACATGGGCCCCGTCTGCATCACTAAGATTTGGAATCTATCACCATCATTAGAGGACACCTCACCCTAGCACACAAGTCAATATCCACATCATGGTGTCATTTGGATCTTGCATAAAAGCTTACAAGCATGGACCCCTTTTGTCACATGCTTATATGTATTTATATACATATGGGGGACTAAAGTCAAAGCAGCTTTTAGAAGCTGTTTTTTATAATCTCAATAACTCCCAAGAAAAATCGAATTTCAAGAAAATTCTTGCGAGTCCCGATCGGTTTCGACCTGGTCTACAAAGTTGCAGAAGAAACTTTTTTCAAATTCCTCACGGATTTGAAGTTACAAAGGCGCAGACTACTGGCTACATGCAATTTTCTTCTCTCTTTTACCACACCAACTTTCCACTCTATCCTTCTTGTAAATATATTATAATAATGTGCTTTGGGCACCCATCTATTGTAATCTAGCTCCATTTCTCTATTTTGTCTACCACCACCCTTGGCTTCTTGCATGATGACCAAGGTGGGGACTTGTCCCATCCACTATTCTCCATGTTTTCAAAGATGCCATACATAATCTAAGATTATGTTAATCAAGAAGATTAGCTTAATCTAATCCCTCATGGAGGCTATATAAAGAGCCCATGGAGAATGAAGAAGGAAGAAGGACAATGACAAGTCCATGAGAGCACTCTACAATATCCTCATCTCTTTGAGGTAAGCTATGAGTAAGTTCTTTTATTATGTAGTATAATGGCAAGCTTCCTCTACCTTTTCTCCTATTATCTCCCTCTCTCCTCATCTTCTCATTCCATGTAGCATAATGGCAAGCTTCCTTTACCTCTTCTCCTCTTGTCTCCCTCTCCTCTCATCTCTCTCTCTTCTATTCCAATATGGTGTCTAGTACATATATTCTCTCTTGTAAATTTGTGTCTTGGTTCTCTTGATTCTCTTTGAGAAAAGGGATGTCCTAGCCCATCCTCCCTTTGGCTAGGTGGTGCCCCTCTTTAGTTCTCTTAGTGAGGATTGGAGGTTGGATGGGTAAGAGGCAACTCGTTCATCATTTCAGCCCTCATTTGTGATTTTCTCGGATTATATACCTCCCCCAAACCTGATTAGAGGTATTTATGCCTCTAGACACTCTTTGGTATCTTGAGCTAACCCCACCCTAATGTGATAGGGTTTTAAGTGCCATCCATTTACCCTGGTCTTATGCACTTTTTCCTCAATGTCTTGAAGTTTGAAGGAGCCATTGTTGAATTTTTTTGTGACCCAAAATGGTTCCTCCCACCGGTAGAGAAACTTGCCATCATTTCTTTTATCAAAGCGATTATCATATCGAATCAAATCCCTCCTTGATGTTTTTATCTGTTAGCTTCTTGTTGAACTTTTCTCTACGCTTTGCAGCTTCCTGGGAGTAGTGGTTGATGGCTTCTTCATGATCCAATTGTAGCCTTTCTAGATCTAGTAATCCTTGATGTAACTTCACCTTTTGAGAGTCTATTGTGCCGAAGGCTAGCTAATTTCACCTCAATAGGCAAAAGAGCCTCTTTTCCATAAACTAGATGAAAAGATGTGAACCCTAACATGATTTTGAAGGAGGTTCTATAAGCCCATAGAGCTCCATTAAGGTGCTTGTCCCAATCCCGGGGCCTTTAATGTACCTGTTTGTTGATGATTTTACAAATCATTCCATTTACCTTTTCCACCAATCCATTGCATTGAGGGTAGTAAGGGGTAGAGTATCGTCATTGAATATTTAGCTTTTGCATGAGTTCACCCACCACATTAGCTCTAAATCCTGGTCCTCTATCTAATAATATTTCAAGAGGGGTACCAAAGCTAAAACAAATGTGGTCAAAGATGAATTTACTCACTTCCTTAGCAGTGATTCTTCTAGTTGGCATAGCCTTGGCCCATCTAGTCATGTAATCTACCCCCATGATAATATACTCTTTTCCTGATGGAGTGCGTGGTACAGACCCTATGGCATCCATTCCCCACTTCTCAAAGGTTCCATAGACCTTGATTGGGGTTTGGGGTTCTGCTATGAGTGGTCGTGGTCTTGATTTCTGACATTCTTCACATGTTTTTGACACCAATATTTGAGATCTTGGTGTAGACTAGGCCAAGTAAAGCTAGCTTGTAGAACCTTTCTACTTGTGATGTCATGTGCAAAGTGGCCTCCACACACATCATCATGGCAAGCTTTTAAGATTTCTTCAATTTCCCATTTTGAAGGCACTTTCCTAAGTACACCATCCTTACCAAGACAATACAAACTATCATTTACCATGCGATATCTTGTAGCCTTCTGAGCTAACCACTATCTTTTTCCCTTAGTCAGGTGTTTGGGAGCTTCTCCTTGCTCTAAGAGGTGTAGAATGTCTTCTAAGTCTTCCTTGACTTGCTGAAGTGGGGGTTTGATAACCACTGCTCCCACCATTGACTCCCTAAATCTTCTCATAAGAGATTTGGCCTCTCTCGTTTTACTAGACAGGTTTGTATTTTTACATGCCCATGTACCTTGCATTTGCCTTACCAATAGCATGGAGTCTCCAAAAGCATTCAACCTCTCGATTGAATTACTAAGACACCAACCAAGACCATGAATTAAAGCTTGATATTTTGCCTCATTGTTAGAGTGAACACCTTCCAAGATGATTCCTTCACCATAGATTTTCTCTCCTAAAGGTGAGAAAACAACGATGCATGTGGCTACCTTATCCTTAGTTCTCTTATATGCACCATCAAAGTAGAGGCTATAAGCATCTACAAGAGTCTTTATGGATGGGGATGGTGGAAGATCCTTTCTTTTCACCCTGAGATTTTTCTCATAGCACCTGTTTGTCAAAATATCAGCCAGGCATGCTCGAGTTGTTTTTTCAACCTGCACTATATAATCAAACATTTAAAGTCAGACCACCCACTTTGCTATTTTGTCAGAGATTTCCATATGTCGTGGTACCTCAAATCCTTCAATTAACACTACATTCCCTAGTAGTGTAACCTTGCTTTCCCCAATGTGACATTTATCCTTATTTAGTTATCCACCTAACCTAGCTAAGTGAGTAAATCCTTCATCAACCTTACGTAGATGTATATTCCTTGAGCTGTAAATACAAAAGTCATCTATGAAAACCCTTATGGGCTTACCAAAGCAAGGTTGGAATATGATATTCATGAATCGTTGAAAGGTTGTTGGGGCATTTGTGAGACCAAAGGGCATGACTCGAAAGGCAAAACAACCCCATGTTGGGCTTCCTTGGGAGACCATTGTGGAAGTCGTGGACTTCAACCAGCTTCAAAAAGAGTTGGTGAAGGCGTTGGAGAAGAGCCACTTGGAGCACTTGTTGTAGAGAATGCACCACTATATGTTATATCGTCATGCATAAGGAGGTAGAGTATTGTGGATGAGAATGTCCTCAGCATGGGTACCAATTTATTACGAAGGAAATTCGGTATGGCAGTCTCTATACTATGCCAAACTCCCTTCTGCCACAAAGTGAATGAGGTAAGGGCACCACCTAGTCATGGAAGAGCAGACTAGGATGCTGTGCAGGAGGGAGAGGAGCTTGTGAGGGAGAAGAGAGGAAAACTAAGACAGAGAGAGAGAGAGAGAGAGAGAGAGAGAGAGAGACAGAGAGAGAGAGAGAGAACTACAAAAAATAGA
Organism: Lygodium microphyllum; assembly: GCF_053477565.2. Classification (NCBI taxonomy): domain Eukaryota; kingdom Viridiplantae; phylum Streptophyta; class Polypodiopsida; order Schizaeales; family Lygodiaceae; genus Lygodium; species Lygodium microphyllum. The sequence continues at coordinate 46,464,832 of NC_141144.1, forward strand.
TGAATCGATAAAACTTAAGAGGGTACAAGAGATGGAGAACCCTCAAGACATAACCAATATACACAATATGGACACCAATAGCATGGGCTTATTACACTATAGAGCATGCATAAGCTATAGTAAGGGAATGAACTGCATAAGCTCATGAGAGAGAATGGGGAAGGCTCAATAGGGTTGAAGAAAGCCTCTTGGCTCTCTCTTGTAAATTACAAAGGAGATGGCCTCTTTTTATAGTCCTTGAGGGTGTTTAGGGAGGAGGTTAACATATAATAGGAATTACCAGCACCAAAGCTGCATTAAGGCGGTTCCACCAATGTGGAAGCTCCATCTAGATGTTTTGTTGACCAATTTTGTACTTAATCAAGTTCCATCATAGGTGAGCTTTCTCTATTCTCCCCCCTATAGCTTGAGTCCAAGAGCTCTCCTATAAAAAAACTAGATAATATTCATAAAATAAGATCATATCTAGCAATAATGGAGAGAGAGTAGTGAGAATTCATACATTACTACTACAATTAAGGATGATTTGAGGGTGATTTAGGAGGGGAATTCTAATGGTTTATTAGCTTAAGAGAGAGGAGAAGAGAGGGGAAAGGGTTGGGAGTCTGATGAATGATGTTTTATGGAAGTGTTAAGTGTGGGGAAGAAAGTGTGGGTGTGTATAAAATTGAGAGGTAGTCTCCACCGCAGTTGGGAAAAGTTGGCGTCTACCATTTTGGTCATATCTCCCGACTCGTAGCTCTAAAAAATTATAAAAAAATGCCAGCCAAAACTTCATCTCACGTGCTACAACTTTCATGTTTTTTTTTTTGAATCGGAGTGGAATTATTTTAAAAAAATCTTACAAAATCATGTACTTGATTTTTCTTCCACTAATGCTTCCAAGAAGGGTCCCATATGTTTGAATTATCATAAGGCTCCAAAGCCATGACATTATGAGCCGCCATGCCATTTGGATGGCTCCAAATCCATTTCATGTCTTTTCTTTTCACATTACACATTTTCCCTTTACCTTTCTCCATTGATCTTTACTCTTCACCCCCCCTTGATAAACCGGTCCATGAAATATTTCCATCCAGCGATTTATTGGATTTCCCAAGAGGTTGTTCCCACCCTCTTATTTATTTCAAATCTCCAAATGTACAAAAAATAAACAAAGTGTTAGCTAAATATTTTTTTGTGATTTTCTCGGATCAAAGGGAGGAGGAAGAAATAGGTGACGATAGCAAAGAAAAAGTAGATGATGATGAAGAAGGGGAAGTTGACGATGAAGTCGACGAGGGGGAAGACCACATGGCCTTCCACCCCCTAGACATTACACCCATTCCATGACCAAGTTGGTCTCCCTGCCACCATGCACTACCACCACCACTCCACTTCATCCCCCCCCCCCAATCGTAAAGGAAAAAAGGGATGTATACTACTTCCTTTCCCCTCCCCCTTGCTACAGAGATAGAGGGAGAGGGAGAGGGAGAGAGTATGTGTGTCTCACAAAGAGAGAGAGAGAGAGAGAGAGAGAGAGAGAGAACCCTCCAAAAGGTTCTCCTTCTCTTCCCCTCCTTAGAGGATGACCACACGCATTGTTCTTCTCCCCTTTTCCCGCAAGTAAAATCCCTATTGCAATAGAGGAGAGTCACCCTAGCATGCTATCTCTCTGAAGAGAGAGAGAGAGAGAGATTTATAAGCCGAAAGTATGGTCCCCCAAACGAAGGGAGACTCACGGCAATGGTAATCCTACATCCAACAATAGAGCCACTGGCCAGGGTGTTACTGCTAATACGAATACAATGTTGGGTATGGATAGTTCATATCTGAATATCTAGGTACTAATTACCATCTCCCCTATTCATTGAGACATAGGTTATATCGATTCGTCATGTGCATGAGTTCATTTTAACAAGTAACTTGAATCTATTTTTCAATAGTTAATGAACTCATAGGGGATTATAGGATAATTCTTTCTGTAACCATTGATAACCTTGCATAGATTTATGCATATGGCACATTGAGATTCACACAAACCCTTGTACCCAAATACAATCATTGCATCCCAATGCTATTCAACAAAGTCATACATAGCATGAAGAGCATATAAGGTTACCTTGAGGGTTATACACATAGACGATACATGCCTGGAAAAGATTATATGAAATATACATCGATGGTAGACGAATTGATATTACATTAAAGTCTTGCATCCATCCTATGAAGGTTTTGCATAAAATAATAGTCAAAGAGTTTAACTTGTGCTCCCAAACCATGAGTGGATTACAACTTGCACAATAATTTGGGGATTATTCTACATTGCAAGATAGTCTTGGACCATAACAAATTTGTCTCGCACTCATTGAAAGGAAGATAAAGTCAAGTAAAAACTCTCTCTCTTTGATCCCAAGGGGGAGAGCGAATATTCAATGGAAATGTTATCACAACTATTTTCATAATGTTTGGAAAAGAATACCATTGTTTTTGTTGGTTGATCGAACAACATCCTAAATGCTTTTACATTCAACTGATTGTTGGTTTGTCGTTTGCATGATTATTCCAAGTGCTTGTGATTGATGGTAATTTCATGGCAGGGGTTGTGATGACAAGTTGCCATGGGGATAAAAGAATGTTTTCTTGGAAGATGATATTAGGCTGGTTGCCTTGATTGTGCTTGATTCTTGACTAGATTAATTAAGGAAAAGATATTTTGTGTGGGTGGATCATCTCCAAGGTTATACTGTGCTTCAACCCGAGCGGGCATTGCTTGATTCACGAGAAAAAGATCAAGTAGTGAAAATGCCAACCATGAAAATGTTTCCTCACTCTTAGGCTACTTAGAGCTAGGTGGAGCTCTAAACACCCCTTGCCTAGTCTAGAACACAGTTGAAGACTGCCCCGTGAGCCCAATATCTTTGGCATTAGAAGATCCTATCCTAGATAAAGGATGGGATTTGTGGTGCTATGTAATTTGGACCAGTTACTTCAGTAGAGGGCAGAAGGGATATTTACTTTTTCCTATATGGGCAAGAGATAAAGATTAACTTGAAAATAAATCAACGAACTTGTTTGTTAAAAGGACTGTTTGTTTTGTTTTCGTTAACGAAGGGTTTTCGAAAGCAAAGTCGCAAGCACAGAGGACCTTGACTAATTTCAGCATAGAAGATCAATGATACAAATAAGCAAGATGAGAGGATTTGTGAGTAGCAAAAGCACTAATACTGTGCCAGAAAAATCTATAGAATCCACTATTCAATCAGCTTCTACAGATATAGCCATAATTGTTGTTGACAGCATTACCAGATATGCGAAGAGGACGGGCATTCCCAGCATATGCATTCCACATTATTATTCAATGCATTATCTTTGTTGGTGCCTATGAGGGAAGAAAAGATCCCAATCTCTGCATTCAAACAGCCAGTTCTTTAACTTGACTCTGCTTAACTAGCCAATCTGAGACTACCCTTACAATAGGCACAAAAACCATGTCTAGCTTAACAACAACTTGAATGTGGAGAACCAGAAGCTTATCACATCTAGTCAAAGTCCAGAAAAGCCTCAACATTCCATGCTATCCATAATTAGTAACTGCTAGTAATCAAATGGCAAACCTTGGTGAAAACCATGGTGTTTATCTACAATACACAGCCTTATCAACCTCTGCAGGTATGGATAAAAGCCAGATGCCCCTCATCTGCTTTGCTTGCAGCAAATACCATATCTCCACATCACAACGACAGAAACACTTTTGTTCGATGCGTATGAGTTCCTAACATCTGCTTAGCATGGTAAGAAAGCCAAAACTTAAGTGGGGTGCAAAGGCACAACCCTCTATGCTTCTAGTTTGCACCTATGTGTACATTGTTCCACAAACAGGTACAGAAACAGAATCCACCCAATCAGTCCTCCTCTTTTGAAGAAATCATAATTACACGATCTTCACCTTTTTGCACAAGTCAATCAGTATCAAATATGCAAGAACTGAAAGGCATCTGGTCAGGAGGTAAAATTTGAACACTTGTTCCAGTCTTCTCTATGATTTCCTTAATGACCAAACCTCCCTTCCCAATTAAGCAACCAGTTTGAGAGCGGCCAATCAACAGTCGTATCAAATTTGACAACCCCTGACTTTGTGTCCCAGAAATTGGAGTTGTATTAATTTCTTCAAGTTCCTCAATGATCATATTGGCCACTTGGCCTAGCACATATTCAGCAGATGTGCACGAGTCAACTATGTCCTCCTCCTGTCAAAGGTATGGACTGACCACCCAAAGTTTGTTATTTTTAGCTCTCCTCTCATTCCCATCAACAGGTTCTCTGGCTTGATGTCACGGTGAATGACATGCTTTTCATGGCAATACATCAGTGCACGAGCTAAAGAAGCAATGTACGTGGTAGCCCTTCTCTCACTGAAAACCTTGAATCGTTACAATTCCTTGTAAAGCTCACCCTTGTGAGCATACTCAAGAATCAAGTAAACTCGGCTCTGATAATAGAAGTATCCATAGAGGCACAAAATGTTTGGATGTTTGAGGTGGCTTTGAATTTCAATCTCCCTTCTCAACTGATACCATTTCAGGCGGAAGGTAATACAATGTTCCACACATGATCCTCCTCCTCCCTCGATTGTCTGTTTGCATTTTTGAGTTGCCTGTACTTCTCTCTGATCAGAGGAAAAGTACAGTTCTTTCCTCCCATTCGAGCCTTCTTCCACCTTTTTTCCATTCGTTGCTTTTTCTTCGGCCCTCCCAATACACTGCGCTCCCCTTTTACCAGAAAAGCCACCCCTCCCACAATAGCCCCATGTCATTACATCACAGTCCAGTAGTAAACACGCAATGCGCTTCATTAAGGCATCCAAACTTTGCATACAACTCAATGATAGAGCTTCCAATTACTCTCTCTGATTCAAAATGGTTTTTGACTATTTGTTCATGTAAAATTCTCCCACAACTAATTCTTGTGAGAGATGCACACCCTTTCAACACACACTGGTACGTTACCTTGTTTGCCTGGAGACCCTGCCATTGCATGTCTTTGAAAAGCTCTAGGGCAGCAGTGTCATTCCCATGATGTATATTCTCCACAGCAAACCCACTCTGAACAAATTGATTATGTACTAATCGCCCAAGCTCCACATCCTTTGAACAGATGCAGGCCTTGAATGTCAACAAGTAGGTGACTTTGCTTGGTTTAATGCCCTCATCAAGCATTTTGTCATACTATTTGAGAGCAAAAATACCATCACTGCATCGGACATATGCACCAACCATGGCTGTCCATGCAACTACATTGTGGACTGATAATCTATTAAACAATTGGCATGCTTCCTAAATGCACATCCAGATGGACCAGTTAGTCAGCACTGGCATTTGCAATAATAGAAGTCTCATTCTACTAAACTCTCCTGCCTGTGCAAGGAGATCCATCATTACCCCATAGTGCTTTGCAACTAGAGTGATGCCATACTCTTGGGTCATTGATATAAAATACTGGACTCCTCTGTATATAAGACCTTTTGAGCATCCAGCATACTTGCACAACTCCCATATGCTCGGAGGAGAGTGTTTCTTATAAAAGGGTCCTGATCGTACCCTTGACTGTACACACATGCTTGAATGGCAATCAGAAATGACTGTTGATCTGGAAGGATACCTTCATCTTGCATCTATTTGTACAAGAGCAATGCCTTCTTTCCTTCACCCTTCTCAACATATGCTAAGAGCATGGCACTCCATGACACAATGTCTAGCTTTCCCAATACTTGAAACACATTCTCTGCTTCAACCATACTTCCACATCTTCATCAAGCATCTGTCTGTACAACAATACAATATTTTCCACTTGCTCTTACTCCACATATGCTGTAAGCATTGAGTTCCATGATACTAAGTCTCGCCTTAATAACCCAATAAAGACATTCTCTGCTTCATCAATGCTTCCACACTTGCCATACAAATTCACAAGAGTGTTACCAAGGAACACATCAGAACACAACCCTAACTAGAGCATTAGAGATAAGTTCCTCTCGCTCCAAACCCCTCTCCACTATACTGCCCACGCAGAACAAAAATGCAAACACAACGACTAAGTATATACAAAGTAACAAATGTCACACACACAACTTTTTGGTGGATTCCACACCTTGGATGCGCAACAGTATGACATCGTGTCAACGCTATAAGTTACGCAAACAAACCCTGTTCCCTAAAAGGATTAATTAAGGAAGCCAATTTTAAATGTCACACATAAATGTGATAGGATCTAATTAAATAACTAAAGAACGCTTATTGAGGAAAGCAGGTGGACGAAACCCCTGACATGTCTGTCCTACGGTAGGGTGATCCCGAAGAATTGGGAGGCTTCTCACAAGATTTTACCGACAACCAACCCTTAGGTATTGTTAGGTTGGAACACCAATTCATGCTATTTTAGGGGACCAGAATGGGACTATGTCCTACGGGTAGAGAGGTTGAGTGGTGCATCCCTCTCAATTCCCATTCTCTTTGAACCAAGTGTGGCATGGGTCTACTTCGGATTGGGTATCTCTGCCAAAAGTAGGATGTCCAAGACTCGACGCTAGAATGTTGTCAGGAGACCTTGACCACTAGGGACCCAAGTTTCAAGTCGATCCTAGTGGGTTTAGCCATGAAAGTTTCCTTGCAAGGTGGACTCAAGAAACCCTAGGTACCAACCCCCATAACATTCCATAGGAGTGTCGAGTAGTGTCATTTAGACTGGTCTCTTGATGGACCACTAAAAACGTGCATGGATTAGCAGGCACGTTACAAGAATATGCCAAAATATTTTTGGTCTAAAAATATTCATATTGTTGTTTATATTATGAACAAAAATCTCATAGCTACAGCTCATGGAATGATTCTCAAAGAATGCTTTAGAGAAAAGAAGCCTAATGTGTCACACTTGAAAGTATTTGGATGTATTGTATATGTTCATGTACCAAATGAGCTACTAAAGAAGCTTCATTTGAAGGTTGAAATTTGTATTTTTTCTGGATACTCTTTAGAGTAGAAAGAGTATCGTTGTTATAATCCCATCATAGGTGAGTTCAAAGTGAGTAGAGATGTCACGTTTTATGAGATGATTAGTTAGTATATATCTAGTGGTGATGCATTGGATGATGATAATAATCATGAAAGTTATATGTAAAAAAGAAGAGTAAGAATCACATATACTTAGTGGACCAAAAACATCATTTGGTACTATATCTATAGTGAGACTAAGCAGTAGCCCCACATCTTTAGGTGAATCTACAAGTGTTGCAAGAAAAGACAAAGGGAAGAAGAAAGTGTTAGATGATAATGATACATCTACTAGTAATTTGGGATTGGATGCAGATTATGCAATTTAGAGGGTTTGGATAATGAGCTTGGTATTCCTTCAATCAGGACACCAAGTGTACAGAGACCACATGCTAATGTACCATTGAGTGATCTAGTGGTATGCAAGTCTAGCAAGGTTAGATACCCTCTTAAAATATTTGATTTTGAAGGTTACACAACTCACTATTATGCTTACATGGTAAAGATGGTTAAGGATATTGATCCCACTTGCTTTGAGGATGTTGTTTGGCATTCTCATTGGGATGCAACAATGGATAAGGAGATGGTTGCATTAGAAGCCAATAAGACTTGTGATCTAGTATCATTGCCTAAGGGCAATAAAGCTATTGTCTATAAGTGGGTTTATAAAATTAAGCATAATACATATGGTTTTTCTAGCACGTATAAGGTTAAGTTGGTTGCAAAAGGCTATGCTCAAGCATATGGCATAGATTATGGAGACATTCAGTCCAATTGCTAAAATGGCAATGGTTAGATATGTGATTGCTTTAGCAGAATCCAAAGGTTGGAGTTTGCAAAAAAATGGATTTCAAGAATTTTTTCTTGCATGGTGAATCGCAAGAAGAAGTATATATGGAGCATGTAGCAGGATATGAGGATTTAGAGCATTCCACGTATGTGTGTAGGTTAAAGAAGGCGCTCTATATGGACTAACGCAAGCACCTAGAGCATGGTTTAAAAATATTGGAGAGTATCTTATCAACATTGGCTTTTATGTTTCTAATATTGATGACTCACTTTATGTGAAAAAGGGAGATGTAGGCTTAATCATCATAGTCATGTATGTGGATGACTTTATTATTATAGGTGACAATGACAGTGGGATTGCTGAAGTTAAGGAATTTTTGAAAAAGAAGTTTGAGATGAAGGATTTGGGTGAGCTAAGGTACTTTCTTAGTATTCAGGTTATTGATACATCCATCTTGGTGTCCAAAACGACAATTGTGATTGCAAACGGAACCTTGGACCATCAATCTATTCTCAATAACCCTCTAGTCTCTTGGAATGATGGATCACTTTTGCACAACCATCTAGTAGAATTGACTTGATTACATCCAATATTGTGTATATCTTTGCTTTCAGTATACTACATAATCCACTGATCCAGAAGTACATGGCTATAGCCACATCCAAGGACAGGGCTTTGCATCCTCAATAGAAAATACATGGAAAGGATTATAGAGCTCCATCATAAAATCTCTCCATTCGATCGAATGCTCCAAAATTAGATCAGGAGAATGAAAGATGTTATAGTTTGCTGAAAAATGTAGTTGAGCCAAGCTGGCGACAAGCATTCCAAATAGCCAATCATCACGAGTTCACATGCATCATATTATGGAATAATAACTATCTCTTTGAAAGAATAATGACGTTCAGGACACACAAGTTGACTGCAAGAACCTCACCTTGCCTAGATATCACCTTGGAAAATGCAATGTTTCTGTCCTTATTCCTACTTGCCCATGGTGCCTACGACCAAAAGAAATGTGAACATTCTAAATCACAATTAGTGACTCAAACTACATATGCATACACATTCTCCTTTCGATATCTTCCATGTATTTAAACAATGCAAATACTTATCTACAAATATACTTCGCTTCAAAACACCACACATGTCTAAACACCATCAATAAAATAGCTACATAATAAATATGCAAGAACTGCATATAGAACTTCAAACTCCTTTACCTAGCTGTACATGTCAACCTAGTTATAGCTTCATTTTTATATAATAAATTTAAAAACATGGTTTAAATATGGCAACCCCTATTTATTAACTAGGAAAATTTGTTCATTTACTAGAGATGGATGTCTTTTTACTATCTAGTATTGTGTTTAAAGTTCCTTGTTAAATCATTAACCATTAGTTTTTACTTTCTCCTTGAAAGTGATTAGTTTTGAGGTTATAAATCTTCAAGAGGAAAAAATGGTTCATTGGTTAAATTAGAATTTACAGAGTTTGTCCCTGTAATGGGAGCTGATGCTCAACCACCAAAACCCATGGACTAGTTATTGCTTCTCACCTACCTAAGGTACCTTCACTCCTATGGGGGTGTAGTGAGCTTACCTTGATGCATGAATGAGTAGCCTCCTCCCTCAAGCAAGCTGATAGCTTCATAATTTGAGATGCAAGCTCAAGCAAGCTCAAGCCTCCTCCTTTGAGCTGCATCCTCCATAGCCGCATCCGAGACAAGAGAAAAGAAGAGAAGAAAAATAAGAAGAGACAAGATGATGGAGAGCTTCTTCTCCAAGATCCCTCACCCTCACACACTGACTCTCTCACTTCCTCACACTTCCTTTCTCAAGCACACACAAAGAAGTAAGAAGGAGAGAAGAAGAGACCACTTTTTCCACACACAAAAGAATGAGCTCCTCATTCATCTTTTAGGTTTATATACAAGCCCTAAATCCCTTGGGCACCCATCCCCTTTTTTACATGACCAGGCATTTTCCAAGGTCCTCTTTTCCTATTCCCTTCTAGATGTTGTATCCCTTCACCTATGTCTATTTAGACTTCACAACTTGCACAGGAGGGAGTCTGGGACTCTTATAAAATGAATTATATTGCACCCTGCACTTTCCTTGCGAGAGCCCTCAGAGGATCTCCTTCATCCTGGAGAGAGCATCCTTCATCCTTAAGAGAGTCTCCTTCATCCTTGAGGGATCCTCCTTCATCCTTTGACGAAAGAGACTTGCTAGAATATTCCTAGTCTCCCATGTTATTTTAAGCTTGTCTTCTCCTCCATTTTTCTTGCCTAGCTAGAATGAGCTTCTTCATTCACTTTTCTACTTGGGCTTCCTTGGTATTTCTCTGCTTCTTTTTGGCAGTATGGTCCGTATCTGTGACATGTCTTGTAACATTATCCCCCTCCTAGACGAGTGCCAATCCCATGGCACTTGTGGGTTTGAGCTCATGAAGATTTGGTGATTTGAAAGGTGGTCATGGTTTGGGAGTCGATGATAATGGGGCATCCAAAGTTGGTGGCTTGCATTGTTTGGAGTTACCTGCAATGAAAAGAAGGTACATTGCCTAGGGATGTGTCCACCTTACCCTCTGATGCATTGTGCTTGTGCTAGTGGAACTAGGAGTTGGGTTGAACCCCTGGGTGTTATCCCACACCACACTTGAGAACCAAATTCTTGCCTAAGGGGGTGCAGTGAGTGTGGCTTAGGGAGATAGGTCTAACCATAGGTGAGAGTGGCCTCCCTAGGTATGTCCTACCCTTTATGTGCCCTAAGAATAATGTGGGGAATTGAATGCGCTAGGGGGTTAGAGATGGAGCCAGCCAACCAAAGCCACTGGACACACCTAACTTGAGGACCCCTAGGTGTAGTGACTGTGGCCTATATGTAACGAGATCATTTGGTTGCTTCCCTTGTGATTTCCTTCTAGTGATTTCTTATTCTTTCTCTTTCATTATCTTTTCTTTGTCTTTTCTCCTCTTTTCTTTTTTTAATATTCTTCTTCTTCTTCTTCTTCTTCTTCTTTTTTTGTTTTTTTTAGTAGACGAAAATCTAGTCTTCGTCATTAGAGTCATGAGAGGGAGAGGTTGGAGGCTTAGTGGATTTGCTAAGAAATTGTCTACTTTGGATATATCCTTTTAGGCCTATTCAAGCATTAAGAGGAATGGTGGATAGGAAGGGATGGTTGCAGCTAGTGAAATGATTGTCGCTCATATCCTCTAAGAGGGCTACGCAAGAAGATGGTAGGAGGGCAACACACATCATTAGCCTAGCCATTGCATAGCTATCTATGCTGACATTGAGATAAAAAAAGAGTGGTAGGACGTGGTATTCCTGTGGGGTAGGCTCCTATCTAAGTAGTACCCTAAGTAATCTCAGATAATTACAAGTAGTAATAAAGGTAGGATCTAGGCAAAAAGTGAACTTGTGATAAAATGGGCAATTGAATCCCATGGATTGGTTTCAGACAAGGTCAGGGTGTCCTCCGGCTTGGTGACATCTACATTATACATCTTTGGAAAATCATATCTATGTTAGGGCTAAAGTTTACCCCTATCCTTCTTGGATATGGTGTATGTGTGGGGCCGTTTCTCTCGAAGGGTAATGTGTTCCAAAATGATATCTAGGCATACATGTTGCCATCCTAGATTCTTCTTCTCTCCACTTTGGTTGGTAATCATAGCCTTTCATTTTTCGGGTGACCTCCATGATTTCGTCTTCCTAGTATTCGGGTGATTTTGTTCCCCATCATGTTGGGTTCTTCTCCCTCTCCTAGTTCCACCTACTACACCCAATCCTTCCTCCCACACTTCTTACCTCCTCGACCACTTTGGTGGCATTAGTCAACCCGAAGGGCATGACTATGTACGCAAAGACGCCCCACTCAATGGCAAAGGCAGTCTTATGCCTGTCTACAGGATGCACTTGCACCTGGTTGTACTCCTGAGAAGCCGTCCAGAAAACTGTAGGCTTCCTTGCATGCCACTCTCTCAAGCATGTGCTCGGTGTATGGCAATGGATAGTTGTCCCTCTTAGTAGCAGCGTTCACCTTCTTGTAATTGACGTTCACTCGGATTTTTCCATTCTTCTTCATCATGATGACTATGGGCGATACCCAGTCTGTGTGTTCAATTTCGTAAATGAATCCCGCTCTCATCAGCTTCTCAATCTCCTCTTTGACAGCATGAGTGTGTTTTGGATTCATAGGGTACGGTCGCTGCTTGACCGGCGTTGCGACAAGACTCGTTTCTTCTTCCTCAATCAAGTCATCGACAATGAAGACTGGTAGGGGTGTTTCCCCTTCCTGGGCTAGATTCACCTCCTTGACCTTGGCTGGTCCCTCGATCGGTTCGCTCGTTTGCCCTTGACGCTTGGCACCTAACAGAACTACTACCCTATCATCTTTTTTGAATTTCATAAAACGTTTAGGGAGGTCCTGTGGTTTTCGCTGTTCTTCCGTTCGTGTATCCCTGGGTTGTTTTGCCTTTTTCTGCCTTAATCGTCTGTGCCTCAGGTGGACGGGTAGGTCCCCCTTAGTGCGTCTAGCCGTGGGCGGCCTAGGGATTTCTGGATCACTATCCGAACTAGCCTCCGACTCAAAGCCAAACTCCCCGTCCTCGCTAGAAGAGGTAGTCTCCCCTGGTGGGCGTAGTTCGGACGGCGACTCTGTCCTAAGCACTGATGTCATTCCTGGCTAGGCTAGGCCTACTTGCTCAAGGTCTATGGCTCCTACATGTTCCAACCAGGCACGATCACATTCTATGCGCATGACTCCTCGCTCTATCTTAAAGATACTCTTTTTCTGTGGCTTGAAGTCTGCTCTGTATTTGCTCTATTTCTTGTCCTTTAGTGTCCTATTCCACGGTATCTACCTCACCCTCACTTTTTTCATTGAAGGATTGACAATCTTTGTATTCGTCGTTAGAATCCTCTTCATCAGACTGCTCGTCGTCTCCTAGGGCTTGGTATATCTCTTGTCGTTGGTTAGGAACTAGGACCTAGTTATACATGAGGTTTAAGTCATGCACTCTGGTCCATTGCTACTTGGATTCATCTAAGAGATCCTGGAGTGGTTTGAAGTTTGCAGCTGGATTGCCAGCTAGCTTGTCTGTTAAGTATTCCAGTATCTCCTGGAGTTCCCTTTTTTTGGTTGGGACTTGGAAGTTGATAGGTTTAGGTTTCCCACAAAGGGTTTCTGCCATCATGCAGACTGGTACGGAGGGTGCATCATTAGACTTGCCGATTGTTTTGATGGCTTGCTCATACGCCTCATGATCTGAGAATGACAAGTCAATTGTAGCAAGGACGTGCATCCGATCCTGCTCTTCCTCTGGGCATGGGATATACTTGGTCAAGGGCCCATAGGACTTCTTGACCTGGGTGTTACCCTTGAGCATAGCAGAGATGGCATCTAATATGACTGGTGAGGTCTTCCAAGTGTCCATCTCTATTCTCACGGCATCCGTTCTATTACCAAGGAAGATCAAGCCGTTACCCCAATCTTCGATGACTCTAGCGTTGTGCATCTAGGGTCGGCCTAATAGGATATCGTAGTCCACTCCCTTCATGACTATAAAGTCCATAGAGAATTGGACACTTGCGATCTTCAGTGGCCAATTCTTAAGCACCCCGAATGGCTTGACTCTCATACCATTTGCTAATGTGACATTAAACCTAGCAATTTCGACAAGCGGGTTTCCCCAAGTTTGAAGCACCGCGTGGCTAAGCACACTAACCCCAGCTACTGTGTCCACGATTCCCTTTCTCGTTGTATCGCCTAGGGCTAGAACTGGTAAGACTGCATGCATCTCGAAACTTCCTAGAAGGCATTGAGGTGTAAGGATTTAGGTATAGAGTGCAGCGTCAAACTTGGTATTTGCGTCTCTGCATCATGGTCATGAAGGTCTGTCATGACCTGCTCTCGTGACCCTTCAACTCACTGCTTAAGATCTTGCCATAGGGTGGGATGCTGCCCAAGCAGATCTCCCAGGCTGTGTTATAGGGGTAGTCACCAACATGGTTAGGAGATCATTGGGTGCTCGTCTTTCTCCTAACCTGGATTGTCTTGGTGGCCAATGGCCGTGATTGATCTGTGGCCCTGTAGCTTCAAGGCTTGGCCTTAGCGGCACTACTTGTGGTGCAGTTGCTTCTCGTGACCTTGGTTGAGGAGGTAAGATTGGCATGATTATGTTGGAGAGATCATCGATCTCATCCTCTATGATGGGCTTAGTGTCTTTTAGATGCTATTGAGCCTCCTTCACCCATTCCTTCACTTTTTCTATGGCCTCTAACTATCGCTTCGGATGTGGGTATTCCCCTACCTTAGCACTTCCCTTTTCGGCCATCTTAGGGGCTGAAGTCTCTGTCTCTACGTCAAAGACCTTCTTTCCAGCAGGCAGAGTTGTAGCACTCTCCATTTTTAGTGCGATTTTAGCTTTCGACCTCTTCTTCTTCCGTCCTGGCAATGATATGCTAGCCTGCTTTGTCTTGGCACGAGTCATGACCCGCAATGGGATAGGTGTAGCCTCCCCATCAGGGTTCTTGACACCAAAAAACCCCAATGGGATAGATGGTACATTGGCTGAGCTAAAAGACGGCTTTCACTTTGGGCAATCGACAAAGAGATGAGTGATTCCGCACTCAGCACACCTTTGTTCAGCCTTGTCTCTGTTTTGTTGCTCCCTTTTAGGGCAACATGATGAGACATGACCTGGGTGACCACAAGTCCAACAGGTGATTGGATCCTATGTCTGGCCTCCTAGGCCTCTACCTCATCCTCTTCCTAACGCCATCACTGGCACGGGGCAATAATCCATGAGGATAGCGTTGCCCTCATTGTCATGCAAGACGTAAGGGCATATGTAAGTTTCTTCCTCATTTGGTTCTTCCATGTAGTGGATTGGAGCATCGCTCGGTGGATGGGTCACGTAAGGACCAGGTGGTTTGGGTATGCCACTAGGGTTTATGTCCATCCTAGGAATAGTTGGCTTAATGTCGTTAGGTGCAGGAAGGGCCAATGGGGATCCCCTTCCGAAAAATGGCTGCGGCCTGTTCGCTAGGTAAGGCAGCCACCGTAGGGTTGCGAGTACAAATGTCTTCTTGGTAATCTACAATGCGTGACGTCATGACCGAACCTACCGCAGCACAAGGTCTTGACCTAAGGTCTTGACACTCGGCTAGCAAGTAGTTACCGCCACAGTATACGCATTGGACGTGTGGGCACGTTGGTCGTCTCAACATGTCTTGCAACTTGGCTAACTCCATCTTTACATTAGCCAAGTCTTGGTTCGCGACTCGGTGGCCTTTCCCTTATCTTGGAATGATGGGACTAATCGCTCACTAGAGGCTGATGCTCTCTATGAGCTTTGTGAGTTGGTCTCTTCTAGGTTGCTGATCATCGACTCTGATGGCTTCCTCAAATACTCTAGCTAGCGCGTCTTGCTACAAGCACGAATTGCCTGCCAAAGCCTTATATAACTCCTTGTCTTGAATTCCACTAATGAATACAGTCAAAACTGCTCTTTCAGTCGATCGCTCGCCCATAGGGATTCTCTTGAAGAGACTCCTCACGTGGGTTACGTAGGCACGAATGTCCTCCTTCTCTTTCTGTTCGACATTCATCAAGCGTACTAGTAGATTATCGAAGTATCCATGCTTGGTAAATCTCTTAATGAAGAGATCCTTGAGGCCACTGAAGTTGGCTCGTTCTGCAGCATCTAGGCTTGTATACCAAATCCTTCCCTTGTCACCTAAGCAGAGCCCGAATGCTTGAGAGCGTTGAGTCAGGTCGTTGAGGCCGTTGGCTTTGCAGACTTGCTCGAACTGCTCTACAAAGCTGTATGGATTGTCATGGGGTTGGTATTTGTCGAGTTTCTTGGCAACAATAGGGATTTTAGACTAGCTCTTTGAGCCTTGTTTCTCTCCTAATCCTACAAGCAGCGATGTCGCTAGTGCCGCGGCACTTTGCTCTACTGCCGTATTATCTAGCAGTTGCTTCATGAGAAGCTCGCTCAACGTCAAGTCTCCTTCTAGGGCCCTCTCATGATTTGTTCGGTTTCTATCTGCTAAGTTCAGCACTCGTTGTACCTCACGCAACTCCGTGCTTTGCCTTTGGCTCCTAGCCTGCTGGTCCCTATTGTATTTGACTATGCTTTACAAAGCCTTGTGGACTAGTTTTCTCTCTTCCTCTAGGTCTGCGATGATAGCGTCTGTCGTCCTGCCGCGGTGCTTATACCGGGCGTGTGCATCATAGCTGCTGACTAGCTCACTGAATAGCCTCCGGGAAGACGTTTAAGTTGAGTTCCTCATTAGACCTATGGTTTGAGCCTCCTTCTGCCATAGTCATGTTGTCGTGCTCCACCAAGCTGTCAATCAGGTTAAGTAGATTTGTCAAATCCACGTCGTTGATGCCACCCGCTTGGTCCTACTTCGCGCGTTGATGGTTTGTCTACGTCTTGAGTCCTCTCCTACTGGTGGGTTCCTTGAGTGGTTTATTTGAGTGAGCTCCTTCAGTTATTGAATACAATCCTCAATTTATAGTCATTTAGTGTGCGGGTCGCTTCTCATGCACTTGTGCTCAATGAGGCTTTCAATTTCCTTAAGTGCATTCAAGTGCGAAAATTCAAGGTGAGTGCAACAAACAATCTCGAAGCGTCTTACGCACTCTAGCTTTGTTTTGTGCCTAATAGTCTTGTTGGTCAATTTTCTGGTCGCCTTGATAGGGTTCAGGGTTTTTCTAATATGTTGCCTCGTTTATTTTTCACCAATCAGGTTTTAAATGCTTAGCACTTTGCATCTAGGTCTTTGGGTCTTATTGCTTCCTACTTCAAGCTGCTAAGCAGCTGCTCCCTATGATTTCGTCTATTTCGTGTACCAGAATCAAGTTCTGAGTGTCAAAAAGACTTTCGACAGTTTGTGCTGCTAAGCTCTAGCTGGATCAGGTCAAATTTCTGAGAATTTAATAAAAATTTACACTCAGTCTAGCTGGTCCGAATTGTAGGGTCCGAGTGGGTTACTTGGATGGGCTGAGGTACATGGTCCGAGGGCCGAATTCGTGACTCGGGCAGGGTAGACTCAGACGGGCTAAGGCGCAAACTCAGACAAAGTCACTCGGACAGGTTGGCTCGGATGGTTTGGCTTGGATGGGCCGAGGGCCGCATTAGTCGATGGTCCGAATGGTTGACTTGGGCGAGCCGAGTAGGTCTGGGCCGAGGGGGCTGATTAGGGTTTCAGGCCAAATGGGCCAAACGAAAGAGGACCGAGGGCCAATTCTGGAGCTCAGCCCAAAAGAAACCGCTCGAATGGGCCGAGCACGGCACGACAACGACAATGAGAGGTCGATTTTGCTTGATTCTTGCAATTTAATCAATCATAGCAAGCATAAACCTCCAGATCCTATCTAGAGGGATAGGGGAAGGGATTCATATACCTGAATAGAGCGGTAGGCTCATCGATGGTGCGATCAGATCTAATCATGCGATGGCTCTCTCTCTCTCTCTCTCTCTCTCTCTCACACACACTGAAATGGTCACAAATGAGCTCTCCCTTGGCCTCTTGGCTCTTATACCCCTTCCCCAGTATGGTGTTGATGCCCCCCAATCACTCATTTGCCGATCTTAGACATCACTAACGAGCTTTTTACCATTTTTTTCATGATTTTTGCCGTGTTTTGCAACAGTAAACCCTACCCTTTTCTGGTGCGATTTCCTAATCCTAACCTACGCTAAATGTAACTAGAATCGAAAGAAAAAAACTGAAATAATTTCTCCATGTTTCCCAATCATCAAACAAACAAAATATCCCAAAATACTTACTTGTTTTGAAGATAAAAAACACCCAAACTTCCTACATATCTAAAGCTCCGTTTCGGGGATGAATCCCTTACTTCGATGCTCTATATGAGGCGCGCAAGTGCTCAAGCTTGAATCCGTTGGGCCCCGCAACGGAACCAAAATGTAGTGGGAGCTCACGCTCAACCGCCAAGATCCACCGACCGCTTATTGCTTCAAGCGTTTCAAGTGAGCTCTAATGGCTATCTCTCACCTAGCTGACACACCGTTGATCCTATGAGTGTAGTGAGCTTACCTTGATGCCGATACGAGTTGCCTCCTCTCTCGCACACCCCGGTAGCTCTATGATCCTAGATACAAGCTCAAGCATCCTTAAGCCTCCTCCATCTCCAAGCTCCATCCTCCATAGCCACGCGCATGAGAAAAGGAAAGAGAAGAGAAGATGAGAAGAGGAGATGGTGAAGAGCTTCACCCTCTTGATCCCTCACTCTCACACACTCACTCCCTCACTCCCTCACACTCCATCTCTCAAAAGCACACAGAAGCAAGAAGATGAGGAGAAGAGAAGAAGAAGAGAGCTCTTGTTAGCCACACACCAAAGAATAAGCTTCCATTCATTTTTTGAACTTTATATACAAGCCCTAAAATCCCATGGGCACCCATCCCTTTTTTACATGACCGGCCATTGTGGCAAGGTCCTTTTTCCATTTCCCTCTTCTAGCCTTATGCCTCTAGCCTACACTCGTCTAATATTTTACAATTGGCACAGGAGGGAGCCTGGCACTCTTTTATAAGAGTTTTTCAAGTTTCTTGAGGCGCCTTTCATTTAAAATTGCGCTTCTTGCCCCGGCTTAGCTTTGGAGGTCACCTACGTGTCTTTGCTCTTTTTCCATGTTTTTTCTGCTTTTTCCTTCTTTTTTCCGCCATCTCGACTTGGGGTTAACAAATAGCTAGGGAGATTTTCAATCTAGAGTGGGATCTTGATCAAGTTCTTAATTTCTTAAAGGACTTTTGCAATGAAGATTTTGCAAAATTTGAAGAGTTGGCATATCTTGTTGTTCATTTGGATTCCAAGGAGTATGTTCACACACCCTTGTTGGAAGGTCAGGCACTGAGAAGTCCTTGTTTACCAAGAAATGTGGTTATCCATTGTCTTGATGGATTTTATGCAGCTGAGTTATGCTCTTTACACCCAAAAAAATGCAAGCTTATGCTTAAGTCTACTACATTCATTGTATTTGAACTTGCGAAATATCCTCTTAAATCTGATAAAAAGCATAAAGAAACCTCAAAATTATCTAGTTGTTGCCTTCTTAAAGAGATAGTTGATGAAGTTGATGTTGAGGAGCAACTAGACACCTAGATGGAAGCACTAGTTTCAAAGGACCTAGACATTGCTAAATTTAAAGAAACCTCAAAATTATCTAGTTGTTGCTTGCTTAAAGAGATAGTTGATGAAGTTGATGTTGAGGAGCAACTAGACACCCAAATGGAAGCACTAGTTTCAAAGGACCTGGATGTTGCTGAATTTAAAGCAGAGATAGTAATTGAAGAAACCACTATAGAGGTTGATGAGCCATCTGATAGTCCTTCAAGCCTTATTGTTCCATCTTTGCCTACTTTCCCAATTAAAGACAAGGAATACATATTATTTTCTGATCTCCAAACTCTTTTCAATTTGAGAGAATATTATTGCTTGGTAGTTATTGCAAAGGCATTTGTAGATGCAAAAGGCATAGTGGATGTTGAAAATGAGTCCCAGGAGGACTTAGTTAAATTAGATACTCAAATGTCTGATGATATGTTTATAGATGCATCAAATGCTTTTTCCTTATGTTCAAGCAAGGTTAAAGATGCTAAGAGAGAGTTATTAGCTGCTGACAAAGAGTTTAACCAATTTCAAGAGAAGCTTGGAATCTCCAATTTTGGAAGGGAGGAGTCAGAATATGTAAAGGAGCTCAATGATATCAAGGAGACATCAATCAGCTTATGGAATCTAAGAAAACTTGAGAGTGATGAAAGTCAAATGATAATGCATTCTTTTGTTTTTGTGGAATCACATACATATTTTTGTTTTTTTCATTTTGACTGTTGCTTTTATAGTTGGAGATTGCAGATGAGGATAATTTCTTGGAAAGAGCCAAAGGATCGAGAGTTGGTGGTAGTTCCCTAAAGGATGTTGCACTTGGGCATTACATATTGAGGATTGATCCCAATATTCTGTTGGTTTTGCATAGCACTTTCTCAGAGAAGGCCTCATGACCAATTTTCTGTGTTAAAGCACTTACAAGGCTTCTTGGATACTCGAGTTTGCAATACAATGTGCACAAAGTTATGTTTTTGGAAAAGACAGCAGCCATCCAAATATTTGGTTATGGTCCCGACTTCTCTGCCTCCAGGGCTTGATACTTCCTTGCATACTCATATTATGTTTTAGCAGTAAACAAAACAGATATCAAATCCATAGCTCGATATAAGAGAAGAAAGTTTTTATGTTATAGAGGACAAATGCCGAGGAGGAAGAGGATGTAAAGGCTCTTAAAAGCTATCCATGTATATAACATTTTGAAAATAGTATTGGTATTTTAGATTCCATCGCATTTATTGTGTTCTTTGAAGTTGTCTTCAAAAAAATCAATTGAATAACTCGTGAAGGGAATTGGTTTTTGTTGCTCCTCCTCCATGTCTAGTGCTCTGAAAGAAACACATGCATGATTGGTAGTGAGATTTCTCCATACCTTGGCTACTGTAAGTTGCTAGGGGTCCTTGCTCTTCCACAACAAAAGACCCATGAATAAGAAGAATATGCTCTGACAACCCAACAATCAATATTTAGTTTAAATCATTAAACCTTGTTTTCAAAACGGAAAGGTTCAAATTTATGTCCATCTTACCAAGTAGAAAGTAATATCCTTTTCTTCCCAAGCTTCCTTAATTGCTTGAACAAGATTCACAATTGAATGTTTGTACTCTTTCGAATAGTTAGATGTTATCTTTTTTTGCATGAGCATTTTTTAAAATATGTCAAGGTGTCTCCAAACCTCCATTCGTAGGAATGCAATTCATAGTGTGCTAGCCACATTTGTTGTGATTGCACACAACTCTCTCCAACACTCCCACAATGCATTCATTTGTTTACCAGTATGATTTCTTAGAAATCGTCTAGCTTTTGCACCCCTCATAGAGACATCTACCAATACCTCTCTTGTTTTCCTTGAGGCTTTTGGATCCTTTCTCAGGGGAACTTGACCTCCATGAAAACCCATTTTTGACAGTAAAGCCTCACATTTATCAATAAAGTCATCTGACAAAGATATTGGTTTGATTGAATATGCATTGTCAAGATGCAATCTAAGCAACTTATCAATTATTCTAATCTCTGCATGTAATGTACAAATATGAATGTTCCTTAGAGAGATTGAGAGAATAGGATCCCATAATCCATCCACATTTTTGAACTTACTCAAATCTTTAGAGTTTCGAGTCGGGGCTCTTCTTACTAGTTGCAAAGTACTTCATTCTTTGGATCCCAAACTCTCCATGCAATAAATACAAGGATATTTTGCATTGGCCCCATTACTTACTCCAAGCATACATTTGATAGTTTTTAAGTCAGCGCTCATATGCCATTCCGCATTAAAACTACCAACACCCCATCGACTATCAACATTTCAGCTTCACTTTGAGACTTTATAATATCAGGAATGCCTGTATGAGAGAATAACCATTTCAAGATTTCATGACTTTCAGTTGGTACTTAGCGACAAAAATATTCATTTAAAAAAATTACCCTTATCATCGCTAAACACGTCGGTATTAGCGACTCCATAGAACAACAATGCAAATAGCAATGCGTTAGTAAATTTGCCACACTAATAGCAATGGCTACAGAGAAAAAAAAATTATGGCAGGGCAACAAGCTGCCCTGCTACATGTAGCACTATTTGATGTATTTGGGCTATACAAAAGAGTTACAAATAGGTGTAAATGGTCGTTAAAATGAAGGAAAAGTTGTACTTGAATCCACAACTAAACTGATACATAAAATAAATACAAGATTACATAATGAAAGTGATGGTAGAATCATGGTGGCAAGATACAAATGATGATAACAACATAGTGCATAGAAAATGCCTACATGAATCACATAACCAAAAAAGAAGAGGATGTGCGCTCCACGGATCCAAGGGTGAGCTATAGATCCTTGCCATCTGAAAACTATTCCCACTGCAAAGGAGCACCGAACAGACTTTGCAAAAAAAGAAACAATTATACATTACTGCACCATACGATAATGCATTTTAATTAAAATTAGTAACTACAGACAAGAAAGATGAGTAACTTACTGGGCCGCTGCGTCCATACAATCGGTCGATCAATGCAGTGAGACTGTGTCTCTCTGCATATCGAATCTCTAGGCCGGTGGGATTGCAGTTTGTAATGGAGTACTGCAAAGGAAACAAAATACAAATGTTAGAAACATGATTGTCTATACATTGAGGGATATTGTAAAAAAATAAGCAAGCAGAACAAAAGAAAAACTTACAAAGTCTTCCAGACAAGTCCGATGGCAATCACTCCTCCCAAGGTGATGGACCACTCCTACCTTTAGTTGTGTCCTCGCCGCCTCCCACTATTGTCTCCAACATCCCGGAGAGTCTGTAGCCTCCTCCCTGAGTCGTCCCTGAGTTGGCGCCAGTCATCTACATCTAGCCACTTGGGCATTGAGACACCATTCTTAAGTGCCTTGCATGAGTTCAATCATTTGTGTGACATATACATACACATGTACTCCATCATCCAGCCAATGGAAAACCTATCTACTGTGGCACGTATCGAAAACTCCTCATACAAGGATGGTACTATGTAGTCCTTGCTCCCCTCTGGTATGTTCTTCCAATTATCCAAGACATTGTGCCGAAAAACTTGTTGGCACAACTCTCTCATACAAGCCATCAACCTCCTCCCCTCATCATTCATGATGATGACTCCTCTCCTATCATCTACAAGGTATCCATACCCCTCTGGGGTATGCCTAATGTGTGTCCTCTCCCACCTACAACCACGCTCCTGAGCATATCTAGGAGACCCCTATACATCTGGTGTACCTACAGGGGTAGTATCTCTTGGAGTAGCACCCATAGGGGTGCCACCTGTGGATGGCTGAGTAAAGTGACTGGAGTAGACGTCCCCACGGGTGTGACAAATCACACAGGTGGTGCAAATCCAGCAAAACAACAAGGTGGAGACACTGCGTCGGTACCTCCACAACAACCACATGAGCCACCCTCTCTCAAACCTGCACGAGAGCGAGGATTAGCACCTATATCTTGATCCAACGGTAGGCTCACCGCATCCACATCTCTGCAACATCCCCTAGAACCACTCCTTGCATTCAATCCAAGTCTGGAGTGTCGACCTCATCTACTCAAAATCGATGCATCAGAGCGTGCCAAAGTAGATTAAACAAAATGGCCTAATGGTGTCCGAGACAGCTTGTAGTCCACCATATCTCTGAATTGAGCTATCTAATTTGGATACATACGTGTGAAGTTCTCTTGTAGCTCCTCGTCGCTCATCCCTTGACTCATCATGCTGTCCAAATATCCACAAAGGTCACCTGCACACAGATAAAAATTAATGTTAGCATAATCAATATATAAAGATTCAAGAAAAGTACAGTAATATAACTCTAAAAAAATTGATCTTATTTAAAATGCTTATTCTAGAGTATCCTTATAAGCAATTCATCAACAAATTGAGTAGGTGGATGCTCCAAGTATGACGTAGCCTATGGTCCCATATCAATCTCTTGACACAACTCTGCATGTCGATAGAAAGGTCACCACAAAAGGATGAGTCCATCTGGTTCCCAAAGAATTATTGGCCTCTTGTCTTTCCATCATTGTTACTCGATTTTGCCTCCTCTATATACTCCAAGCTTTGGGCGGCCTCTACCCCTTGCAATATCAAGCCCTCTACCTGCATACTGTCTTCATCTATGCTAGGAACATTGCTTTTATTATATACTCTCACAATTCAAGGAGCTAAAGGTACAACATACCAACATTGTAAGGTGCCCACCTATTGGCTATCCAGGCACGCCTTTAGCGGTCTATCGAGAAACCAATCTAAGCATCACTCCCTGGCACTCCCATGGAATGTCCCAAGTATTTTTGCCTAGGGTTTCTTGAATCCGCCTCGCAATGGAACGTTCATAGTCAAACCCACTAGGATCGACCTAAAATTTGGGCTCCTAGTGGCCAAGGTCTCCTAATAGCATTCTAGCAACAGATCTTGGACATCCTACTTTACGCAGAGATACCCAAGCCAAAGCAAACCCATGCCACACTTGGTTCAAAGAGAATGGGAAACGAGAGGGATGCACCACTCAACCTCTCTACCTGTAGGGCATAGTCCCATTCCGGTCCCCTAAAACAACATGAATCGAGATTCTATCCTAACAATTTCTAAGATTGAAGACGGCATGAATCGAGGTTCTATCTTAATAATGACTAAGGTCAAAGACGGTAAACCTTGTGAGAAGTCTCCCAGTTCTCTAGGACCACCCTGCCGTAGGATGGACCCATTCAAGGGTTCCGTCCACCTGCTTCCCTCAATAGCTTTAGTTTTCTAATTTGGTTCTACAACATTTATGTGCGACATTTAAAATTAGCTTCATTAATTAAGCCTTTTAGGGAACATGGTTCATTCGCGTAATTTATAGCACAGACACGAAAACAGAGCAAGCAATCCTTTGACAAACAAGTTCAAACAAGTTCCTTAACTTATCTTCAAGTTAATCTTTGTCTCCCCCCCATACAGGAGAAATTATGTATCCCTTCTATCCAATAGAAGTATCTCTTCTGCCCTCCAGAAGTAACTGGTCCAAATCACATAGCACCACAAATTCAATCCTTTATCTAGAATAAGATCTCCCAACAGGCCCAGATGTTGGGGGCCATGGAGGTCTTCCACTCCATTCTAGACATAGCAAGGGGTGTCTAGAGCTCCACCTGACCCGCAAGTTGTCTAGGAGCAAAACATCATTCTCGTGGTCGGCCTTTTCACCACTCAACCTTTGGCCCATTAATCGAGCAGTACCCTCTTTGGGTTAATTCGCGGTGAGATCATGGAGGTGATCCACCCATGCAAAATATCCTTCGTTAATTAAATCCTTCAAGAATCACATGAACAAACAAGGCATTCAGTCCTAATATCATTTTCTGGGAAAACATTCCTTTATTATCATGGCAACTTGTCATCACAGACCCTTGCCATGCATTTAGCATAAATCACAAGCACTTGGAACGTCATCCAAACAACAAAAAACAACCAGTTGAATGTAAAAGCATTTACGATGTTGTTAGATCATCCAACAAAAAAACCTATTGTATTCTTCCCAAACAATGCAAGAATAGTTGCGATAATATTTCCATCGCATATCTGCTCTTCCCCTTGAGATCAAAGAGCGATTCTATGTTAAAAATTTACTTAACTCTTGTATGCACAATTTTTAGTGTCATGATTATGCCATCCATAACCCCAAACCAATTCTTCCTTGTAATTGCTTTATCAACGAATAAGCCATATGCAACTAGGTGCAATTAACTTTTCTTAATACATGCACTTTGCAAGCTTGATCTTTTGAATATGTGAGATAAAATTTATCCCTTTTGATGACCTATACTTGTGCATCATAGAATGGAGCCCAACCTATCTCATACAAGAATCAAAACAAGCATCTATCAATTTGGAAATACATTACTTACGACCGAAACTGCAGTTGGATTGGCAATGATGCCTTTGCCCGAAGCCATTTCTAGTTGTGGGATTTCCATCCACATACAACATTCTTCGCTTGGAGGCCATTGTCCACAAGTAGATTCAAGAGATAAGAAGGTGGAATAGATTTGAGATGGGAGAGTAAGAGAAGATGGGTAAGTTGAGGATTGAAATAGAGGGAATTGAGCTAACTCTCTTCCTTGCAGCCTCTAGGGGTGACTTCTCTCTCTCTCTCTCTCTCTCTCTCTCTCTTCTTCTCCTCTCTCTCTCTCTCTCTCTCTCTCTCTCTCTCTCAAACTCTCTCTCACAATCTCCTGGAGGGGTATCCTTCTCTCTACCTCTCTCTCACAGCCTCTCGGGGTCTCCTTCCTTCTTGTGCCTCCTCGCATGCCTCATATCTATAGTGGATTAGAGGATAGGGCTTGTGGCTAAGAAGTGGAGCTCTTTGTGGAGGTAACATCCATCAAGTATGGACAAGTCCCACAATCTCTACTTCATCTACAAGATGCACCAGGAGGTGGGTTTGTATGGTGAGCATGCTAGTGGGCAAGTACTTCTCAAAGAGACAGATTGTCTCAACTACTCCCCGCCTTGCGGATTCAATAGAGGATGTATTGATCTCCTTTTGTGGGATCCATTGCACTAAATTTAACAACTTGTAAATCGCCCCACATATTTCTGGAGTGAGGCATCCTACGATTGCGATCGATAGTACAAACTACCACAAATGAAGAAACATTACGAATAAGGACTACACTCCAAAGAGTAAAATATACATGCCACTTAAAATCCATTCGTAGTACAAACCTGACATATCTTGTAATATTTCCGTATGAAATATTAATGACCCTGCACACAACGCGCAAAAAGCGGTTCAAAATAATCTTCCGGGTTGATAAATGTTGGTGGCTAAGTGTTCCCTCAGCGCGCATTGATAAATTCTAGCTCCGTGACGTGCATAAGAGGCCGTGGCTTGAAGATCGCAAGCCCACACGAGAACACCTCTTCTAGAAGGAAAAAGGGGATAATGGTTAAAATTTTGACATTTTTTTTTTAAATAATCCCCTCCCCCCTCAGCCGATGCATGGCAGGGGGAGAGGGAGTGTGAGAGGAGTGATGAGAAGTAGGAGAGCATGGGGGGAGGAGGAAGCATGCAAACTAGCCACATGTGTGGCTATCTCCCCCCCCCTTACACACTATATGAACCCCCCTTAGGCTTGAGGGGGGGAGAGAAGGGAGTAAGAGGAGCTGCTGCCCTGTTCCGTGCTGCCACCCATCGCCACCATCCATCGCCATTGCCAGGCCATTGCAACCACGCCGCCTCCACCTCACCATCACCATCATCATAATCATCACCATCATCCTCTCCTTCATCCTCTCCATCATCACGTTTTTTTTTTCACGTTTTCTGTTAGAGACAGAAGCATAGAAGCTTCATTAGAAGCTTTTAATTTTAAGCTTCCTAAAGTCCCATTCCCTTGTGCCCTCCCCAGGAACTTTAAAGCCAAGTCTCCAAGGACCATGTCCTACATGGGAGAGGAGATCGCAGACTGTGACACTTCAGGACACGTGAGAAATCAAGGGAGGGAGTTGCTGTGACAAAATACACTGCATAGATGGCTCCGAAGCTAAAGATGCGAGGCGCACATGCGGGAGCTTCCACTCTGAGCTTGCGTGTGGATAACACCCCAAACCTCAATGCCCGAGTTCTTAAAAGTGATTCTCGCTTGAAAATAATGCATTTAAGCATATCTTTAATTCACGTAGTCAAGTCAAAATACATTGGGAAATTTATTTCCTTGGACGATTTATAAGAGTTAGCGCATGTCGTGCATTTGGGTTTGTTTGCATTTCCAAGTTGCAATCTTAAATGCATATTGCATAAGTAAAAATGTGGATTTGTCTAAATGTATCCTCGATTCCTTGCAAAAAAGAAATAGCGCATAATGCATTTAGATAGTAATCTCCTAGTTGTGATTCGTACAAGATAATCATTGACGTCCATTCGAGGTTGTCCAAGTAGTTGCATGCATGAAAAGGATTTATGTACCTTGCAAGTTGCATGCGATGTTAATTACATCCTAGGTTGGGTTAAGTGCTATAGGACAGATTAAGTCAATAATAGTCTTAAGACATTCACTCATGCATGAAATTCTTTTATTGAAGTTTGTATTTAGAAAAGGATGCATTTCATATTAAAGCTTGAATTCAATGCATTAAGCGAAGGGTTATGAGCATAGTTCTTGATGAATTTCAACGTAGGTTTTTATATGAGTTAGCCCTAAATTGTCAATCTTTATAGTTTAGCAAGGAAAGGAAATGGTCATTGTACACTTTATGGTTGCATAGAAGGAAAAAGTCTATGAACCGCATATCTACATGAAATAATGTATTTTGAAATTATTTACATATTTTTAGGATAAAGTATTTGCATCACTAAGAAGAGATCACCTCTTGTCGCAAGACCATTAGATCGATTAGGTAATTCGCTTGCAAAGGTGTAACTCAAGCAATGATCACCTCAATACGCTAGGTAGAGTTAAGCCGCGTTAAAATTCTACCTAGTATCGCACTTGGAATGCCAAGTCAAGACTTCCAATGCCAAAGATCCTGCCCACATTCACAGAATGTTAGGGCTAGCTGAACACCTATACAAGAGCCATCTAGGGTCTTTAGCTGAAAGATCTATTGGCCTAATACTGGACTTCCGATTGAGTTTAGAAACCCTAGGACCAAACGTTGTCGGCCTAGTAGGGTTAGGGTTGGGCTAGGTCAAGAAGACTCCCAAACCCTATATCTTGACCAAGGTATCCTTGACCAAGGAATACCGTGCGAAGGGAGAAATAACCCCATAAGCCAGGTGCAACACTTATGCAACAAGTTACAACATCGCAGGATGTTGTGTTTAAATAACAAAGTAAAACTGCCACTCCTTGGAACAAGGTTAGCAGGTTCTAAATATAAGTTTAATTTGCAAGAGGATGGGTAGTCATTCCGCTACATCACCCTTCCTTGGGCTGATTTTCCAAGATAAGGAAGTTATGTATTGCCTAGCAAGAAATTGACCAAATCAAGTCAGGGCGACAAGGTTGCCTAGGATTTACTATCTTAATTTAAGGAACCTAAGGTGTTTGTTAATTTGGGTTAACAGGGTATAAACCCTAACCCAAGGATAAAAGGGTGAACAAACAAACGAAACCCTTAGGGATCTTGCCAAGTCGCAATGGATCCCGGATCGAATGCTGGATGCATTCGGAGAGAAGGATTCACACCTTAGCAGCTGGCCAAACAAACGACCACTAGATTGATTGTGCTTGTACAGTTAAGAGAACTGTTTTTACTTCTTTGCTCAATGAACTAAAGGTGGAAAAATAATCAATGCTTCAGGTTGAAGGCCTGGAGGGAGAGGCAACATCAGTTACCCCCAATTGTCTGCCTGACCCTATCCAAGGGGGTTGTTAGCCACATGGGGTACGTGGACCGAACCCGCTGTGAGAGGTCTCTCCATGGATGCTACTTGGAGCAGGAGGACGCTTGGGTGCCAGGGGGCTCTGGCCGTAAATCCCTTGCCTTCGGGTCCTACACAAGAGGTCGACGTGACTCGAGATTGGATCTCGAGACCCGCATACTAGTCTACGGGCAGAATCTTGGATTAGTAATCCCTGAGGATTACTGAAATAGCCTTCGGGAAGATTATGGAATTGCCTTTGGGCGGATTATGGTTTAGCCTTCGCGCTGGATTATGGAATAGCCTTCGGGCTGGATTATATGATGTATTCCAAAGACTGATAAAAAAGATCAATTGTTGAAAAGGAACTTATTTGACATTGTTTTTCTATGTCAGTGCTTAAGTTACGTGAAAGAATCGGTGCTTAATTGGCTAATTAAGAAAGCTGTTTTTGCGTGTCAAACTAAATGTGATAGGTAATTAGATAACTAAAGAAACCCCGAGGAAAGTGCGGTGGATGCGACCATGGGTCCGTCCTACAGAAGGGTGGTCCCGGTTGGCTGATAACTTTTCTCGAAGGAAATTGACAGCAAGGAACGATGACCTAGAACCTAGAATACTAGAGTCCCGATTTATGTTGTTTTAGGGGAACGGAATGGGACTATGCCTTATGGGCAAAGAGGTCAACTTTGCATCCCTCTCATTTCCCATTCTCCTTGAACCAAGTGCAGCATGAATCCACCTCGACCTTGACGATTGTGCGTAAGATAGTTCCACGCTAGCTACCGTTCTAGGAATTTGACCACTAGGAAAACCCTGATTCAAGTTGGTCCTAAGTGGGAACGGTCGGAATGCTTCCGCTTCGTGGCAAACTCGGGAAGACCTAGATCGCAAACCCTGTGACATTTTGTGGGAGTGCCGGGCGGTGCTTTCTGGACCTTCTTCTCGATGGGCTGCTAAGATGTGTCCCACAAGTGAACAGGTGGACACGTTACATATCTTATGCCAATCATAGGATTTTAGCCCTGATAATTGGTCGTCTTTAGAAAATGCAGATTTGAAAGAATGCATCATACCCATCGCAGTGCGGATAGATCTGATAATTTTCTTCACAAAGTGCTCTTTTTTAGTGGACAAAACCCAGGGAGCACGAGGCAGTTTCAAGTGACCATCAACACTCGACTGCGGCTCAGCTCAATTGCGGCCAAAGTGCCTCCATCTTGCCTACCTCCTTTAAATCCATTCGTGCCTCCATCTTGCCTACCTCCTTTAAATCCATTCATGCCCTTGCAGTGTCTCTCTTTCTTGTGATGTGTTCTCATAGTAAGCTACTCACATTCTTGAGAATATGCATGGGATCCAGCAAGTGGTTGATCTATAAGTGGGTCCAATATGGCAACTCATAGAAAACTGAGAATCGTCGCATTCCGTTTGGCTGCGACCCTGTGTGGACCATTTTCAACTCGTACCAGCTTTGGGAATTCATTGTCCAAGAAAAACTTCCCTCAATTCATGAACCTCCGGTAAGAAAGCGGCTTGTCCTTGATATGCCATCTTCTTTATGGTTCGTGACCTTCAAGAGTCTAATTGTGGCCCACACAATGGACATGCATGATAACATGAGGTAACCAGACCTGTCCCAACACCTCTATCCAATTAATACAAACTTGAATTAGCTATGATAAATATTACCAACGAGAATGAAAGCCTACTTACATGAGCACTTCCCGAATCCCAAAAAGTCATGCATAGTCCAGGTGAGAATGGCTGGACCGTCGACCATCACACGCTTGCTCATATCTTCCACAGAGACCTCCTCCTCCCACAAAATCTTAAGCTCATTGACTAATGGATGAAGATAGACATCCATATTCTCGACTTTGTAGCGGCCAGGAATGAGCAAGCTAAGGATCGGGTATCCTTTCTTCGTAGAAAGCAATGGCAGGATGTTGTAGTTAACAAGCACTACAGTCCACACACTGTAAGATGTTGAGCGGAGACCAAATTGGTTCACACCATCCATAGTAAGACCAAGTCAAAGATTCCTTGACTCTTGTGCAAAACTTGGAAAGGTAGAGTCAATGTGGCTCCATGCGTGTGAATCCATTGATACTTGTTGGACACTCCATCTATGGATCTATTCTGCACATGGTGAGCAAATCGGATGCTAGATACATACGGAGCGAGTGCCGGAAGGTCCCCAAGAACAAAAGAACTTTAGTAAAGCTCATAAAACAAGAAGAAAGATTTGCATGACATGAAGAAAGAGACAAATTGGGTACAATCTCCCTCCATGCCTTGTGTGAGTGCTCCACGAGGCATGTATTTTTAAATTTATTAATCTCTAAGCTAAAAAATAGCCCAATTTATAATTAGTATGCTTTGGCTATTGTGTTTGCTTTTGTCCAAATAAAGAATAAAGCGATTGAGCACCCCAAAAGTCGGACTGTGCCCAAACACAATGTCCAATAATAAAAGATTTAAACTGTGCACCTATGCACATATAAAATAATAAATATTTATCAAGTGATTTAATAAATAAGTGTGCTTAAATAAATATTAGTTCCACGCCTTTAATGATAAGGTGCGCACCCATCAAAAATGATAATTTATTATAGGTAATTTGAATACCCACTATTTCTGAGTGCTTCCCAACGCCACTGTTGCCTACTCTACACATCAACTGAAGCATTCACAATTGTTAGAAAATAATAAAATTAAACCGAAAAGAGTGAATACCTAGCAATCTTTAGCTACAAAATAAATAAATAGGTTGTAACTCAGTCTCATAACCTTAATTTAATACAAGTGTACTCTAAACTCATAAACGTCCATTAATTTAAATATGTATTTTGCAGAATCACCCACTATGGAATCACCCATGTGCACATTAACTTAATCTGACAGCCAAAAAGGACAAGTGTCCCCATCAACTTCTCATGCAAGGAATCCATCTTCTGTACGAGCCCCAAAAAATAAATATAGTTTTACGGAATCCACCGCAAAACCTTAGAGAATCCACCGTGGAATAAAAACCTCATGCAATCCATTGTGGAATATGCCTCTTGGCATCATACCACCAGGGTGGGATAGCAATTGTTCTCTCAATTGCTATTAGCTCAATGTTGAGCGAGTAGTGAGGGGTAAGGACTTAGGTTGCGGGCATGCATCCATTGGGCCTCTTCAACAAGATGAGTTTTAAACTTAACCAAATATCTAGAATATCTATGACCAGTTCTAGTGGTCATAAAGCTAGTATCAGAATATTTTTAGGTTCAAGGGTTTCAGTTTCTTTTTCTAACAAAGGAGGGTTTTCATAGACACATTGAATAGGTAATTGGCCTCTAAAAGATCGTAGTAAACTGATATGAAAAGTATTATGAATTTTCTAGTGTTGGGGTAGTTCTAATTTAAATGAATTGTCATTGATTTTGTATATGATTTTGAAAGGTCCATAAAATCTAGGGGCTAACTTAACAACAGGGTGTTTCTCAACACTTTGCAATCTTCTCTTTTCAATGCGTAACCACACATAATCATCAATTTTGAAACTCATAACTTTTCTTCTCTTGTTAGCTTGTTTTGTGTATGATTGCTGGGCTTTCGTAATCATGTCTTTAACTTTAGCAAAAATAGTAGCATGCATATTGGCAATATCATCAATAGCTTTAACTTTGTTTGACAATGATGTAACAGGTGTAGGAAATCTATATTCATAAATGATTTCAAAAGCTGCTTTATGTGTAGCTGTATGTGGTGTATTATTGTTTGCAAATTGAAGTAGATACAAATGTATATCCCATGTTTGTGGTTTTGAAATTGTGTATGCATGCAAAAGATCTAAAATTGTATTGTGAGTAGCTTTTTTTTGTTCATTAGTGATGAAATGTAGATGAGAAATCAACCTTAGTACCTAAATTAGCAAACAAAGTAGTCCAAAATTTATTATAGAATCTAGAATCACGATCTAAAATAATAACTTTTGGTAAACCATGGTTAATGAAAACACTCTTTAAAACCAATTGTGCAGCTTGAGATGTAGTTAATGTTTTCTTGCATGGAAGGAAATATTCTTGTTTGCTAAATCGATCTACAATACTCCAAATCATATCATGATTAGCTTGTGTGTTAGGCAAACTAGTTATAAAATCCATTGGAATATGTTCCCATGGTTGTTCAGGAATTGGCAAAGGCATTACAATACCATATTGCTTACCATGGTGGCACTTGACTCTTTGACAAATTAAACACTCAAATACAAAGTTAGAAATATCATATTCCATTTGTGGCCAATAAAAATCTTCAACCAATGTTCGTAAAGTAGAAATAATACCTCTATGGCCTTGATATGGGGGACAATGTACATAAAGTGGAAATAATACCTCTATGGCCTTGATATGGGAGACAATGAACTTCATGCAATACAAATGATCTAAATGGAATAGTTACACACAACCTTTTCTCATAAAACATAAATCCATCAGAATAAGAGAAAGAATCAATTGGAATCCAGTTATTAGCAACTAATTTATTCCAATCAGCTTGAAAACTGGGGTCTTGGTCATAGGTATGTTTCATAGGGGTAACATAATCAAAACATAGAATGAAAATATTATAGATGCTTGGTCTTCTACTTAAGGCATTGGCAATAACATTCTCTTTTCCGGGTTGATATTGGATAAGTGGATGGAAACTTTGAATGAAAGTAGCCCATTTAATATATCCATCAGAGATTTGTGGCTGACTAAGGAGATGCTTAATACTTTGTTGGTCAGTTTTGATCATAGATTCGGATCCCATTAGATAGCATTTCCATTGACGTGAGCCTTGTACTACAACTAACAATTCCTTATCATAGGTAGAATACTTCAGTTCAGAGGGTTTAAGTTTGCAACTAGAATAGGCTATGGGATGTGAATCTTGCATAAGGACAACTCCTATTCCTGATCCGCTAGCATCAGTGACTACTAGAAAGAATGGTCAATTAAAATCAGGTAATTGCAAAATAGGTGAATGTATTAAAGCATGTTTCAATAAATCAAAATACTTTTGTTGGTTATCAGACTAATGATATAGAATACTTTTCTTTAATAATTTTGTCAAAAGCAATGCAAGCAATGAAAAATTACTCACAAATTTTTTGTAAAAGCTAGCAAGACCTAAGAAAGAACATAACTCATGCACATTTTTAGGGATTAGCCAATTCAAAATTACTTCTATCTTTTTAGGATTAACTTGAATACCATCAGAAGAAACAATATATCCTAAGTATTCAATGTGGGTTTGAAAATTTTCACTCTTTTTAGGGTTAGCATATAATTGATTCTCTTTCAATAATTTGAAAACCAAAGATAAATATTCATAATACTCGTTCTCATTCTTACTGAAAACCAATATGTCATTAAGAAAAAACTACACAATGTTGATGCTTCAGAAATATGTGATTCATCCTTCGACAGAATGTAGCGAGTGCATTTGTCAAACCAAAAGGCATAACAAGAAATTCATAATGACCAAATTCAGCTCTAAATGCAGTTTTGAAAATATTATGTGTATCCAATCGTACTTGATGATATCTAGATTTAAGATCTATCTTGCTAAGAATAGTGGCTCCTTGTAGTTTATCCATGAGGTCATCTACCCTAGAGATCGGATATCTATTCTTGACAGTGATCTTGTTTAGGGCACGATGGTCAATGCACATCCTATAGGTATTATTTTTCTTCTTGACTAATAGGACAGGTGCACCAAAAGAAGAACTACTAGGCCTAATGAGTTCTCAGGTTAACAATTCTTCAACTTGGGCTTGGATTTCTTTTTGTTCAATCTAATTATGTCTATAAGGTGCTTTACATGGTGGTTGAGAACGTGGGATTAAATCTATTTTATGGTCTTTAGGACGTGTAGGTGGTAAACCAAGGGGTAAGCCAGCAGTAAAACAATCTTTAAATTGTGAAAGAAATTGTGCATGCCTAGGATACATTTGATTTTCCTTAGCTTCAATTTCATTCACCCATACTAAGTATGATTTGCTACCTTTTCTTATTGCACGTTTAGCTTGTGTGTGACTAAGCAATGGAAAATTATCTAAGGTGTGTGTTCCATGTAATGTGATTTATTTTTCGTTAGAATAAATTTTCATTGAATGTGTGGAATAATCTATATCGGGATTATATTTATGATGCCAAGGCATTCCTAAAATAATGTCACTAGCTTGCAAAGGCACAACCAAGAAATTTTTGTGCTCAACATAATCACCATTTTTTATTTCTAAATCATGAACTTCTTGTGTACCATTGTATCTAGTGCCTAAGAATGCAGCTTTTATATGATAATGAGTTGGAACAGTATATAAATTCAATTATTTTACCAATTTTCTAGAAATAAAATCATGTGTGCTCCCATCATCATGCAAAACAATCTTTTCTTTACCATGCACAAGCCATTTCATTGTTAATAATGAATGAGGATTTGGCATACCTGGTAAAATTTCTGAAGTAGTATTGATATCATCATCATCTTCCGTGAAATCTGGCATATCTTGATGGTCTTTGTCTTCAGTCACTCCCAAGTAGTTGATGTGAACAATTGGCTTCTTATATTGACAATTCACCACTAAGTGTCTAGGTCTTTAACACTTATGGAAAACTATAGGCTTGTGTTTGGAAACATTATTGATATCATCATCATCTTCCGTGAAATCTGGCATATCTTGATGGTCTTTGTCTTCAGTCACTCCCAAGTAGTTGATGTGAACAATTGGCTTCTTATATTGACAATTCACCACTAAGTGTCTAGGTCTTTAACACTTATGGAAAACTATAGGCTTGTGTTTGGAAACATTATTGATAATGCCTGAAATTTTGGGGATGTTGGGATTTGGCTGAAGACAAGGTTTAGGATTTGAATTTGTGTTTGATGGTAAAGCACGGGGTTGTGTCCAGGATTTATGAAAAGAAGAAGGAACAAAGAGATTTTGATTGAATCTTCGAAAGTTATACTTGAATTGCTTTGTAGCGAAGTTACCATTGTTGAACAGTATGTAAGGAAGCCAAGGAACGTAGGAAGAGAGAGGAGAAGAGAGACACGAGACACCGGAAGTGGAACCCCAGAAGTGCATCAAGTGAGCACACATAGTTGGAATATATAGAGGGGACCAGGGATGCTATATATAGACAAACTATATATAGCTAATACCCCCGCTCAAATAAAGGTCCCTAACTGTGGATGAAAAAAAACCCTTGGGGGCTCAAGGGAAAAACCCACAGCTCCATATAGCCCTACTGCTATATTAATATTGAAAATATATTATTACAAAGTTGAAAGGAGCTAAATCACTCCTGAATATACAAGTGCCTGTTTGTAGGCATTGAAGGAGCTACATCACTCCTGAACACAAATGCGGTCGCACGTCATGACAACGTCCTGGAGAAGAGATCGCTGCTCACCACGGTTGGAGGTGACTTCCTCTTTGAGCTTCATCAAGATCCAGAAGCAGGCTGTAGCCATGCTCTACGCATCAAAGTCCTTGAAGGACTGCTTGTAGTAGAAGTGATGGAGGAGGATCTGAGTGGTGGTGGCCATCGCTTCCAAACGTGACCAAATCCGTCAGATTCCCTTTTGGCGGACAGATGCACATCGCCATCATGAATGTCACCCTCATTCAGCTCGTTGTGCCTGAGCCTGTCATCTCCCTTGGCAATACCAGTGTGGCCGTGCGGGCCTCTAATGTCCAAGTTGACTTGACTCTGGATTGGAGATACTCGTATAGCAACACATGGCTTCCTCAACCCCTGTCCGATGCAGGTAAAGTTCACATCCAAGTGCTTGGGATGCAGGCAGGGGTCTCAACAAATATCAAAGAGGAAGGAGGATCATTGCAATTCACCATTCTTCAATGTGGGACTTACATTCAAGATCTGAATGTGCAATTGCATGGTGGTAGTTCGTGGTTTTATCAATGGTATGATGTGTTAACCATTTTTTTGACCTGTTTTCTGTAGTTGTTTCTTCAAACAGGGCAATGTACTATTTTCTAGTTACACATATTAGCTTACATTTTAGGGATCTCCCATATTTATGTCCTTATGTAGCTGAAGTACTTATAGCTAGTACAGTGGGTTTGTGGCTAACTCTCTAAATAGGCATGCAATGTGAATGAACATCGAGACATTTGGTGCACAAGCCTAAAGTCAAAGATCCAAGATCCAAGTGAGTTGTCATATTAGGGGCTTTGGCCACATCAGGGTTAGTCAGTGACAACAGAAGCAGTTGGATGCAAGAGTAAATGCAAATACATTATTGAGTTTGGCAGTTGAATTTTTGAAGATTATGTCAGCTATGTCATTCAATCCAGGGTATAAGGTGAGCCTGCCATGATGGGAGATGCCATGAGTTTCATCATGTTATTAAATCTCTTAGATTATTTAGTTTGGCACCTGAAGTGGTAGTCACATTGGACACTTCAGTTTTTAAGTCGTTTTAGGCATTTTGGGATGCAACAGGGCCAGTCCCATTTTTCTAGAACCAGCAACTGCTCACATTTGGGGATATCCTAAAATCCTTGTAGGCTTCTTTGATGCACTCCTGATGCATTTGTGATCCTTGTAGTGCATCATGACAATTTTGGAGAAGAGCACTTCTCATGCATTTTGTAGAATTACCAATTGCCTTGAATGAAATAATGCCTGGAGGCCTGAGGGTCTGTAGCTTGAGTACCAACTCGGCTCTGTCATACTGATTTTGAATTGTGTTAACTCTCTCCTTTGCATATCCAGTTCTGTGGTGAATTGTAGTTGTAGCTTGAGTACCAACTTGCCTGTGTCATACTGATTTTGAATGGTGTTAACTCTGTCCTTTGCATATCCAGTTCTGTGGTGAATTGTAGCTCTGATGCCATGTTGAACAGTGCATGAGGAAGATGAGGAACGAAGGAAGAGAGAGGAGAAGAGAGACACGAGACATCGGAAGTGGAACCCCAGAAGTGCATCAAGTGAGCACACATAGTTGGAATATATAGAGGGGACTAGGGATGCTATATATAGACAAACTATATAGAGGGGACCAAGGATGCTATATATAGACAAACTATATATAGCTAATAACCATTAGTTGAAAATTGTTGCAGTCGCTTTTCTTGTCCACGAATTTTGTCTTCAGCATCATGGGCTAGAGAAATCGCATCCTCTAGAGTCGTTGGCTTGAACATGTTCATTGCCGCATAGAAGTGACCAAGTAAACCAGACATATACTTGCATTTGTGGATCGCCTCAAGTACATCTTCAAGCATTCGAAGTTACAATAAGGCACTCTAAAAATGTTCAGTGTATTGCGAAATAGGTTCACAATCTCTTTGTTACAAAAGATCCCACTGTTTGATTGCTTTTTCATGGAATTGAGGTGGAAGAAAATTTTGCAAAAATTTCTTTTGAAAGGCCTCCCAAGTAGTAGGATAATCAATACTCTTGCGGACAACAGCCGAGAACAATTTTTCCATCACATAGCCCATTAAAAGTATAGAATTTGACATTTCTTTTACTTATCTTGGCTTCTTTCCTAATAGATTGTACTTTGAGTGTCGCATTGATCGTACGACATATAACATCTTCGGGGTGCGGTCCATCTTAATCGACAATGGATTGTTGAAGATACCCAGTTGAGCTTGCAAAATTTGACGTGCTCTTCATTCCTCTTGAAGTTGCATCATAATTAGGTCAAATTTTTGCTCCACCGTTGGTTCCGCTAAATCACCTTTGGCCATAAAATCTTCCATAGTTTGATCGGACATCCTGTAAAATCTCAAACAACCTCACACACTCGAAATATTGTTAGAGGGATGAGCGTAGCTCAGGTTTGGGTTTACAAGGCTTGATTTTTTTTTAAAAAATAAGGCTTTTTGCAATCTTGCTTCATTTGTGGGTATGGTAATTGATGAAGGTCTTCTTCTAGAAAGCTCTTCCCTGCACTCCCATGGAATGTTATGGGGTTTGCGATCTAGGACTTCCCACATCTGGCACGTAGTGGAAGTATTCTGGCCACTCCCACTTAGGACCAACCTGAATCAGGGTTTACCCTAATGGTCACTTTCCTAAACGACAGCTAGCGTCAGACCCCAAGTGAACTACTTTACGCAGAAATGCCAGGGA
The DNA here is from genome assembly GCF_053477565.2 of Lygodium microphyllum. Classification (NCBI taxonomy): domain Eukaryota; kingdom Viridiplantae; phylum Streptophyta; class Polypodiopsida; order Schizaeales; family Lygodiaceae; genus Lygodium; species Lygodium microphyllum. The sequence goes on from NC_141144.1 coordinate 46,503,815, forward strand.
GGAAGCGGATTCATGCTGCACTTGGTTCAAGGAGAATGGCAACCGAGAGGGATGCAAGGCTCGACCTCTCTGCCCATAAGGCATAGTCCCATTTCGTTCCCCTAAAATAGCATAAATCGGGATTCTAGTAACCTAAACTCTAGATCAGCGCCCTTGCTGTTCATTTCCTTTGAGAAGAGCTCCTTGGTGTCCATTTCGTTTGAGAAAAGTTCTCGGCCAACTAGGACTACCCATCCGTAGGACGGACCCATGGCCACATCCACTGCACTTTCCTCAAGGTTGCTTTAGTTCTCTAATTACTTGCCACATTTAGTTGGACATGCATCAAGCAGCTACCTTAATTAACCAGTTAGACATTGGTTCCTTCATATAATCTTAGCACTTGACATAGAAAAACAGTGCCAAAAAAGTTCATTTTCAAAAGGTTATCTTACTTATCTTTGGAATACATCCATAGAATCTAGCCCATAGGCTAATCCATAATCCACTCGAAGGTAATCCATAATCTACCCGAAGGCTATCTAGCAATCCACAGGGATTACTAATCCAAGATTCCGCCCGTAGACTAGTATGCAGGCCTTGAGATCTAATCCTGAGTCACGCTGGCCTCTTGTGCAGGGCCAAGAGCGCAAGGGATTTACGGCCAGAGCCCCCCCTAGCACCCAAGCGTCCTCCTGCTCCAAGTAGTGCCCAACGGAGAGAGCTCTCGCGGCGGGTTTGGTCCACATTCCCGGCGCAGCTAACAACCCCCTTGGTTAGGGTCAGGCAGACAGTTGGGGGTAAGTGATGCTGCCTCTCCCTTTAGGCCTTCAACCTAAAGCATGAAATAAATTTTCATCTTTTAGTTCCTTGAGCAAACAATGCAAATAATGCTCCTAAACTGTTACAAGCACAATCAATCCAGTGGTCGTTTATTTTGGCCAACTGCTAAGGAGTGAATCCTTATCTCTGAATGCATCCAACATTCGATCCGGGATCAATGGCAACTTGGCAAGATCCTCAAGGGTTTGTTTGTTCGCCCTTTTGTCCTTGGGTCAGGGTCATACCCTATCAACCCAGCTTAACTAACACCTTAGGTTTCATTAACAGTAAGTCCTAGTGACCATGTCGCTCTAAATTGATTGATCCTAGCCTGGCGACCATGTCACTCTAACTTGATTGATACTTTGCTTCCAAGCAAATACTTAACTTCCCTTAACTTGGCAGTTTTCTCCAAGAAAGGTGACGTAACAAGATGACTACTCATCCTCTTGCAAGTTAAACTGGCGGAAGAACCTGCCAACCTCATTCCAAGGAATGGCAAAACTCTCTTGTGATCAAACCACAAGGCCATGTGACGTTGCAACTTGTTGCACAAGTGTCGCATCTATTCCATGGGATCATTTCACCCATTGAATGGCATTTCCTAGTCAAGGAATTATGTTTAGAGAAGAAGCAGGGTTTAGGGTGTCTTCTTACCCAACCCAAACCCTATATCGTTATTTGCATGAGCATCCAATTGACCCAACATTCTGTGAATGTGGGTAGGACCTTTGGGTTTCAGGGTTTCATCTTGGCAACAAGTGCGAAACTAGGCTGAATCCTTAACGTGCTAAACCCTAGTTAGCACTTGGGGTATTTATGGTATCGACTGAACCATGCCTATACGAATCCCTTGCAGGTTAGGTGATTTAGATAATTTGATCTACTTGTCTTGCGACAAGGACGAACATTTCCTAGACATGATAAACTTGATCTAAAGGAGAAAAATAGTTGCAAAATGTCACAATACATGTAAACATGCGATTCATTGCTTCTACGTACCACTAGATTTGCAATAATCCTATCCTTTCTTGCTAAAAATCAAAACGCATGATAATTTGCAGAATAACTTTCATAGGGCCTACTAGGACTTACATCAAAGAATCATGCCTACAACCTTTTTTTCTACGCTTTAGAATCTCATGCTTTAATAAACCATGCAACCTTTTCTAAATGCAACTCTTGATGAATGAATTTTTCGCATGACGAATATGCAACAAGCAACTTTCTCCTAGCTACAACATAGTTAATGAAGTTCATGCAAAACCAAAGCTAGTGTTAACTTATTCCATTTTACAAGCACATGCCACATGCAAGTCCATAGAATCATTTTGGTGCTCTGCTATTTCCTTTGGGATAATATCCTACGAGTGTTAACGACTTTTCCTCATGAATCATTACAAGGAAGATATTGCCTAAAATGCAACATATGCTTATTCCTTCCATGTCCAGTCAAAAATGCACTTAATAATTTCATTCCTTTGCCCTAAGTAATAGGCATTTAGACTCATTACTTTGGACCTTATCTATCGTTCAAATAGATAATTTATCAAGTGTACTCTTATCACTATTACTTGAACTAACGATAAGCAAGAAATGCATTATCCCTATGCTAGGTGAATTTGAAACATGCATAAGTGCTTTAAAGCATTTCTTTATGTGGAAAATAAATTCGTAGAACCTGGGTTTGTGGATCCACGGTGATTTCCATGTGAATGTTAGGGGAAGAACCTCTCGTAGGCACGCCTTGCGACTTCTTGGGGGCCATCGTTGAGGATTTGAACTCCGCAGATTACCATCGCTTCTATGCGTTCTCCGAACAGCCCCAAGATTTTCCTTCTCCCTCGAATGTAGGAGACTCCTTCACCGAAATGCGGATCTCTGAGAACCCTGGGAGCTTGTGGGATTGGGGCTTATGGGAAGGCTTGTGGGAAGGAGCTTTATGAGCCGGTTTTTGAAACCGGGGTGGCCACGCAAAAACAGGGCTTAAGGAAGCCCCCTTATGGAAGCTTCCAAGGAAGCTTCTATGCTTTAGAGCTTATGTGGAAGAGGGAGGGTTAAATGGCAGATTGACGTTGAGGGGGGGCGGAAAACTTATGACAGTTACGTTAGTGGAAATGGCTGGGCGGGGCAACGACTACAGCGATAGCCTGGCGGCGGGTTCGTGGCGGTAGTGGTATCTTCCCAGCACGGCAGCGTTCGTCAACCGGCAACCTATCGTTTGCTCCTCCCCCTTCATCCAAAGCTAGGGGGGTTTTTATAGCCTAAAGGGGGGAGAGGGAAGCCACCATGTGGCTGGTGCATGGCTCTCCCCCCATACACCCACTTCACCACATCACCTCCTTCTCCCATTCCCTTCCCTCTAGCCATGCATCGGCTGGGGAAATTAGTAAAAAAATTTGCTTTATTATCATCATTATCATCATTATCCATTTTTCCCCCTTCCAAAAGGGTGTTTCCCTGCGGTTATGTAGTCTTGCATCCCCAGGTTCGATTTCACAATGCAAAGGCCTCGTTTTTGCACGTGTGGGGTACGAATTAAACTTCTGGTAATTACACTGTGGGAGATAACCTTGTAAGGTTTTACGCGGTGTGCGGATATTCAAGTTTAGTAATATTTTAAAGTGGGAATATTACAATCTCTCCCCCTTGGAGGAATCGAGATGTCCTCATCTCGAGAAGAACTGGGGTATTGTTGGTTGAGAGTGCTTTCATCCATCCAAGTGGCATCCTCCTCGGGATAATCTTCCCACTGGACGAGGCATTCTCTCAAGGTTTTGGATCTCAATTGTCTCTCCCTAACATCTAAGATCCTGTCAGGCCGTAGCTCAAGGATTCCTTGGCTAGGCATTACAACTTGTTGGTCATCAAGTACATGGCTAGAATTAGGTACATACTTCTTCAGTAGGCTGATGTAGAATACATTTTGAACCTTTAGGTTCTCAGGGAGTTGCACTCTATAGGCTTTGGGTCCTAGGCACTTGAGGATCTTGTATGGTCCACAATACCTTGGACTTATCTTCTTGCAATCTCCTAAGAATAGGGAACTCTTCTTTGGGCGTACGCAAATGAAGACCATGTCTACTTCCTCAAAGATTCTATCTTGACGTTTCAAATCCGCGTATGCCTTCTGTCTATCCTTGGCGGCTTGGATGTCCTGTCTTATTGACTTCATTTGGTCATCCATATCTTCCAGCATTTGCCTTGAAGCTTCAACCCTCAGGGTTGGATCCGAGAAGTCTAAAGGACTTCGACAGTCGTGCCCATGCAATGCTTGAAAAGGGGTCATCTGAATACTTTGTTAGTAAGAAGCATTGTAGGCAAACTCAACCAGTGGCAAGTATTGAATCCACCTTTTTGGTTCATGGTAGCAGTGTGCCCTTAGCATATCCTCGATGACTTGGTTGACTTGCTCTGTTTGACCATTGGTTTGGGGATGGTAAGTTGTACTAAAATAGAGTTGAGTCCCAATGGCTTCGAAGATAGCTCCCTAGAAGTGTGATGTGAAGAGGGAATCACGATCACTAATGATTCTTCTGGGCAACCCATGTAGCTTGAATATCTCCTTGATGAATAACCTTGCAATGTCTGAGGCTTTATAGTTTGTCTTAACAAGAACAAGATGTGCAACCTTGGTAAGCATATCAACCACAACCATGATGGAGTTGTATTCTCCTTGAACTTGGGGCAGGCCAACAACAAAGTCCATACTGATGAATTCCCATTTCATTTGGGGAATGTCAAGTGGTTGCCACTTTCCTGGCATTTTGACATGTTTAGCTTTAATACGTTGACAAGACAAACACAATGACATATTTGAGAATATCACTCTTAAGCCTCTCCCAATAGTAGCTCTTCCTGACTGTATTGAGGGTCTTGGCATAGCCAAGATGTCTTGAGAAAGGGGAATCATGAGCTTCCCAAAGTATCTTCTACTTGAGTGACTGGCTTGTCGGTATACATAATCTCATTCTATAGTAGACAAGTCCACTATTGATAGAGAATTCTTGATACTTAGCCTGTAGATTCGGGTCTTGATCCTTGATATGGATCTCCCTTACCATCTTTTGATAGGTTGGATCATGGCATGCTTCTTCTCTAGCTAGCTCGAGTATTGGATTGTTTGGCATGTATACCTTTGTGGCTAGAGGTCTAGCTGTTGACGGATTTTGCAAGATTAGAGAATTAAGAAATGCCTTGCGACTAAGTGCATCGGCAACTACGTTCTCCTTTCCAGGCTGGTATTTGATTTCAAAATCATACTCCTCCAGCACTTCAATCCACCGACGTTGCCTCATGTTGAGTTCATTCTGGGTAAAGATCCACTTGAGACTTTTATGATCCATCACTAGGGTAAACTTGTTACCCAGCAGGTAGTGTCTCCAAAGCTTTAGAGCATGGATAACAGCTAACAGCTCTAGATCATGGGTAGCATAGTTCCTCTCATGGCTTTTCAGTTTTCTTGAAGAGTATGCTACAGGATGACCTTCTTGCATAAGCACACATCCTAGGGCAAGTGTGCTAGTATCAATTACTACTTCGAACTCCTTACTAAGGTCCAAAAGTTTTAGGATAGGTGTTGATACCAAACTTTGCTTTAACCTATCAAAGCTAGATTGTTCGGTAGTTGACCATACAATTGATGTTTGCTTCTTCAGTAGATCCGTCAAAGGTGCTGCAATCAAAGCATAGTCTTTGATAAAGATCCTATACCATTCTGTCAATCCAAGAAAACTGCATATTTCTTTGACAGTTGTTGGTATTGGCCATTCTAGAACATCTCTGACTTTGGCTGGATCCACTCAGATTCCTTCTGCTGATACGATGAATCCTAGATATTCAATCTAACACTTGAAGAATGCACACTTCTTCATTTTGGCATAAAGCTTGTGTGCCCTCATTGTCTCAAGGACAATGCAAAGCTAGGGTTCATAATCTTCTTCCTATTTGGAATAGACTAAAGTATCGTTGAAGAAGACGAGTACGAAGTCATCAAGACATGGCCTAAAGATATCCTGCATTAACCTGTTGAAGGTGGCAGGTGCATTCGTAAGACCGAATGACATGACTAGGAACTCAAAGTGTCCATATCTTGTGTTGAAGGCCGTCTTTGGGATATCTTCTTCCTTGATCCTTATCTGATAGTATCCAGACCTCAGATCAATCTTGGAGAAGATCTTCACACCTTGAAGACGGTCAAGAAGTTCATCTATTCTTGAAATAGGGTACTTGTTCTTAATGGTTGATTGATTCAACCCTCTATAATCAATACATACTCGAAGCATTCCATCCTTCTTCTTCTAGAATATCACTGAAGCTCCCCATGGCGAACTACTGGGACGGATGTAGCCTTGATCTAATAGTTGCTTGAGTTACTCCTTCAGCTCAATTGCTTCCGGGATGGACATTCTATAAGGCCTCTTTGCAATTGGTGCAACTCCCGGCACTAGCTTGATCTCATGATCAACTTCCCTTTGAGGCGGAAGTTCTGTCAGCTCTTCAGGAAATACGTCCGCGTACTCCTTTAGCCATGAAGGTTCTTCACTAGACTCCTGCTTTTGATCTAGCTTATTAAGCTTAATCAAGTAGACAGGTAGTCCCTTTCTAACTCCCTTTATGATCCGAGATGCTTTGGCCAATTGAATTTTCAGCTTTCCATCCTCTCCTTGAGTTGTGACCAATTCCCTTTCAGAGTTTCAAAAGGAAACTTGACCCTTTCCACAATGAATGTGGGCATCATTAGGTTTAAACCAATCCATTCCGAGCAAACACTCATGGATACCTAGGTTCATGACCCTGAATCTGTCAACTTTCCTCCCAGAAAGAATTCCACCTTAGCAGTTTGCCTGGTACAAGTGACCTCACGACCATTTGCTAATTCCACAATCAAGGTAGGTGCTTCTATTGTGGGTATTCCTAATCTTCTTGCACAATTAAGTTGGTGAGATAAAGGAATGTGTACTGCCACAATTAATCAAGGTTTTGAACCTTTTACCTTGATAGTCCGATGGTGTCTGAATCACCAAAAACAGGTGATTCAGGCCTTTCTTGTGAAGGGTGGCATGGATTGTTGCCCTCTCAAAGTCTGCTTCCATGGTCGGGTCTTCTTCTTCACACATTTCCCTGTTGGCAACACAAGCGGTTCTTCCTCTGCCTCGGGTGGCAGCTCCTTGGCCACGAGCGGTTTCTTAGAAAGGTCCTTGACGTTGTCCTCCGCCAATTTTGGGACATTGACTTTTGAAATGACCGGGCTCGTTGCAGTGGAAGCAAAAGAGATTGCGGCCATTTCCTTGGGTAAGAACAAAGTGATTGACATTGTTGGTCCTTGTTTTCTTCCTTTGTCCCTGGTTTTGACCTTGAACTCTCTTCGCCTGGGACCTATATGCTCCTTTCATCTGATCATTATAAGACCAAGTCTTGTTACTTCTTGGCCTCTGGTCTGCACCTCTTGAATTATGGGCGCAGCTCGAATGAGTGCATCCTGAAGGTCTGTTGGGCACATAGATTCGAGGCGGGTATTTACAAGTGGGTTTAAACCGGCACAAAACTTCGACACTTGTTGTGTCATATCCATTTGTGGCGCATACTTCAGAAGAGAGACGAACTTTGAATAGTATGCGTCAAGAGTCAAACCCAGCTATTTCAGCTCATAGAACTCATTCATTTTCTGCGTGCAATACGCAGGTGGTAAGTATCTTCCCTACATAGTTTTTTCCAGCTTTTCCCAGGTAACAGACCCTTCAGCAATTCCTTGGTCTCTACACCATTTCTTCCACAAAAGTCTGGCTTCGCCGGTGAGCTTCAACTTGGCGAGCATTGCCTGGTTGGTGGGTACAGTACCTGCCTCTTCAAAGTAATCTTCCATGGACAATATCCAAATCTCAGCATCAGCTTGGACAGTCCTTCCTTTCCCATCAAATTCTGGCGGCTTGATCTACTTGAGAAGAAACTTCTTCTCCTAAATCACAGCCGTACTTGGTGTAGGGATCGGATTAGGAATCTGTACCTGGGGTTGTGCCTGAGTAAAGGATTCTTAACGTTAACAACTCGCTAATTGTTACTATTATATTTCAGACCCAATTCAGCTTTCAGCAAAGAAACCTAACCGCTTACCTTTTTATTAATACTCATAGACAAGACAATCATTGATAAAAAGAAGTATTTATTTCATTCATATGGGTATATCCCTTTCGGCGTACAATATTTCTTGGGATGGTAGAGCAAGTTGATACATTAATTTGGGGACAATAATGTTGTGTTACATTTAGCTACGGGAACTAGGTAATAGTACCAATTTTGGTCATGGATCTTCAGGAATTGATAAGTCATCGAAAGATTAGGGTATCCTTTCCTTTGGTACCCATTCTTCTCAAAGCCTCCCAACACCTTGATCCTGTCGGCGGGGATTATGCGGGTCACTTCCTCGTACACATATGTGTTCAGCTCAACCTTCTGACCTTCGACATGTAAAGTTGTGTTTACGTGAGCCTCAACAAAAATGAACAGCTTTATAATCTTCATGTCCTCCAACCATTTGATTCTCTTTAGGTTGGTTCGAAGGTACGCAAACCGATGGGCAGCTATGTAGTAGATTCCTAAGTCGCCCCTCCATCTCCGTTCCACGTACAGAGGCAATGGATTGTAAATATGGTCTAGGATGTTCATCATATCGATCCTTCGTTGATAATCTGAGGCATGCATCATGGTCATAAACATGACCTGGAACACCATGAATGTGTTCCATGCATCGTGGTCATAAACATGACCTGGAACACCATGAACCTGTTCCATGCTTCATGACTCTGCAAGACAGCATTGAAAGTAAGGAAATGTTCTTAACAGCAACATTTGATTTACTTCTTCTTCTTAAGTTTTCTTATAAAGATAGATCCTTCGTTGGTTTTCTTTGATACCAACTCTAACGTGTCCACATGTTCCCTTTTAGGACACATCTTAGCAGTCCATCAAAAAGAGAGTCTAGAAAGCTCCGCCCTCCACTCCCATGGAATGTTACGGGGTTTGCGATCTAGGACTTCCCGCATCTGACATGTAGCGGGAGTATTCCGGCCATTCCCACTTAGGACCGACCTGAATCAGGGTTTCCCCTAATGGTCACTTTCCTAAACGGCAGCTAGCGTCGAACCCCAGGCAAACTACTTTACGCAGAAACGTCAAGGACGAAGTGGATTCATGCTGCACTTGGTTCAAGGAGAATGGGAACCAAGAGGGATGCAAGGCTCGACCTCTCTGCCCATAAGGCATAGTCCCATTCCATTCCCCTAAAATAGCATAAATCCGGATTCTAGTAACCTAAACTCTGGGTCAGTGCCCTTGCTGTTCATATCCTTTGAGAAGAGCTCCTTGCTGTATATTTCGTTTGAGAAAAGTTCCCGGCCAACCAGGACCACCCATCCGTAGGATAGACCCATGGCCACATCCATCGCACTTTAGTTGTCTAATTACGTACCACATTTAGTTGGACATGTATCAAGCAACTTCCTTAATTAACCAGTTAGACACTGGTTCCTTCATATAATCTTAGCACTTGACATAGAAAAACAGTGCCAAAAATGTTCATTTTCAACAGGTTATCTTACTTATCTTTGGAATACATCCATAGAATCCAGCCCGTAGGCTAATCCATAATCCGCCCAAAGAAAATCCATAATCCGCCCGAAGGCTATCCAGTAATCCACAAGGATTACTAATCCAAGATTCCACCCATAGACTAGTATGCGGGCCTTGAGATCCAATCTCGAGTCATGTTGGTCTCTTGTGCAAGGTCCAGAAGGCAAGGGATTTACGGCCAGAGCCCCCCTTGGCACCCAAGCGTCCTCCTGCTCCAAGTAATGCCCAACGGAGAGACCTCTCGTGGCGGGTTTGGTCCACGTTCCGAGCGCGGCGAACAACCCCCTTGGTTAGGGTCAGGCAGATAGCCGGGGGTAACTGATGATGTCTTTCCCTTCAAGCCTTCAACCTGAAGCATTAAATAACTTTTTATCTTTTAGTTTCTTGAGAAAATAATGCAAGCAGTGCTATTAAAGTGTTACAAGCACAATCAGTCCAGTGGTCATTTATTTTGGCCAACTGCTAAGGAGTGAATCCTTATCTCTGAATGCATCCAGCATTCGATCCGGGATCAATTGCAACTTGGCAAGATCCCCAAGGGTTTGTTTGTTCCCCCTTTTGTCCTTGGGTCAAGGTCATACCCTGTCAACCCAATTTAACCAACACCTTAGGTTTCATTAACAGTAAGTCCTGGCGACCATGTCGCTCTAACTTGATTGATCCTTTGCTTCCAAGCAAATACTTAACTTCCCTTAGCTTGGCACTTTTATCCAAGAAAGGTGATTTAACATGATGACTAATCATCCTCTTGCAAGTTAAACTTGCGCAAGAACCTGCCGACCTCATTCCAAGGAATGGAAAAACTCTCTTGTGATCAAACCACAAGGCCATGCGACGTTGCAACTTGTTGCATAAGTGTCGCATCTATTCCATGGGATCATTTCACCCATTGAGTGGCGTTTCCTGGTCAAGGAATTATGTTTAGAAAAGAAGTAGGGTTTAGGGTGTCTTCTTACCCAACCCAAACCCTAGATCGTTATTTGCATGAGCATCCAATTGACCCAACATTTGTGAATAACACCATATTGGGGAATATGGAAATTTTCCATAAGTTTGGGACACATGGTTAAATATTTGGATTTATCATAACTTGAACACTATCACTCCAAATCAAGTGCTCTATAGCTCAATAGATTCCTTTTTTCAAGCGATTTCAAATGATAGGTCACATCATATGGTTTTGAGAAACTTATGAGCACGTTATCTGGGTGCCACCTTTTTAGTATTCAAAAAATGGGAATTGGGAGATTCCCAAACTCGCTAATATTGTGTTGAATGTGGGAAGGACCTTTGGGTTTGAGGGTTTTGTCTTGGCAACAAGTGTGAAACTAGGCCGAATCCTTAACGTGCTAAATCCTAGTTAGCACTTGGGGTATTTATCATATTGACTGAACCATGCCTATACGAATCCCTTGCAGGTTAGGTGATTAAGATAATTCGATCTACTTGTCTTGCGACAAGGACGAACATTTCCTAGAGATGATAAACTTGATCTAAAGGAGAAAAATAGTTGCAAAATTTCACAATATACGTAAACATGCGATTCATTGCTTCTACGTACCACTAGATTTGCAATAATCCTATCCTTTCTTGCTAAAAGTCAAAATGCATGATAATTTGCAGAATAACTTTCACAGGGCCTACTAGGACTTACATCAAAGAATCATGCCTACAACCTTTTTTTCTATGCTTTAGAATCTCATGCTTTAATAAACCATGCAACCTTTCCTAAATGCAACTCTTGATGAATGAATTTTTTGCATGACGAATATGCAACAAGCAACCTTCTCCTAGCTACAATGTAGTTAATGAAGTTCATGCAAAACCAAAGCTAGTGTTAACTTATTCCATTTTACAAGCACATGCCACATGCAAGTCCATAGAATCATTTTCATGCTCTGCTATTTGCTTTCGGATAACATCCTACGGGTGTTAATGACTTTTTCTCATGAATCATTACAAGGAAGATATTGCCTAAAATGCGACATACGCTTATTCCTTCCATGTCCAGTCAAAAATGCACTTAACAATTTCATTCATTTGCCCTAAGTAATAGGCGTTTAGACTCATTACTTTGGAAATGCACCAAAATAGCAATATGCAGCTAATCTTCTAAGATGGACAACTCCGAAAATGCAAATGATCCAATTGCATGACATGCATCATTCCTTATCTATCGTTCAAATAGATAATTTATCAAATGTACTTTTATTACTATTACTTGAACTAACGATAAGCGAGAAATGCATTATCCCTATGCTAGGTGAATTTGAAACATGCATAAGTGTTTTAAAGCATTTCTTTATGTGGAAAATAAATTCGTGGAACCTGGGTTTGTGGATCCACGGTGATGTCCACGTGAATGTTAGGGGAAGAACCTCCTACAGGTGCGCCTTGCAACTTCTTGGGTGCCATCGTTGAGGATTTGAACTCCGGGGATTACCCTCGCTTCTACGCGTTCTCCGAATAGCCCCAAGATTTGCCTTCTCCCTCATACGCAGGAGATTCCTTGACCGAAATATGGATCTCTGAAAACCCCGGGAGCTTGTGGGATTGGGGCTTATGGGAAGGCTTGTGGGAATGAGCTTTATGAGCTGGTTTTTGAAACCGAGGTGGCCCCGCAAAAACAGGGCTTAAGGAAGCCCCCTTATGGAAGCTTCCAAGGAAGCTTCTATGCTTCAGAGCTTACATGGAAGAGGGAGGGTTAAATGGCAGATTGATGTTGAGGGGGGGACCTTATGACAGTTACGTTAGTGGAAATTGCGGCGGCCTGACGGACTAGGCGGGGCAGCGGCTATAGCAGCTGCTTGGCGGTGGTTTTGTGGCAGCAGTGGTGTCTTCCCAGCATGGCAGCGTTCGTCAATCGACAGCCTATCGTCTACTCCTCCCCCTTCATCCAAAGCTAAGGGGGGGTTTTTATAGCTTAAGGGGGGGAGAGGGAAGCCACCACGTGGCTGGTGCATGGCTAAGGGGGGGTTTTTATAGCTTAAGGGGGGGAGAGGGAAGCCACCATGTGCCTAGTGCATGGCTCTCCCCATACACCCACTTCACCACATCACCTCCTTCTCCCATTCCCTTCCCTCCAGCCATGCATCAACTGGGGGAATTAGTAAAAAATTTTGCTTTATTATCATCATTATCCATTTTGGCCCCTTCCAAAAGGGTGTTTCCCTGTTATTATGCAGTCTTGAATCCCCGGGCTTGATTTCACAATGCGGAGGCCTCGTTTTTGCGCGTGCGGGGTATGGATTAAAATGCCGATAATTACAATGCGAGAGATAACCTTCCACAGGTTTTACGCAGTGTGCGGGGAGTCAGGTTTAGTAATAGTTTTGAGCAAGAATATTACAGCCCACTAAGGAGGAGATTTGACAACGTCGAGAATCGTGAGTACATCCTCCCGCCGTCGTCGACGCTGGAATTTGGAGAGCTTTAGTCCTTCTTAAGCTCTTTAAAGCTTAAGACTTCCAAACTAATTAAAATTTCTTCGCTGTTTCTTTTGAGAAGAAGCGACTTACAAATTAGCTTCCCGAATGGTCCTTTCTTGACAAAGAGTTGTCCTTTGTGTTCAAATAGCATAGCAGGGGGTTCTTCATCGCTAGGAATAGGCTGGTATAGACGGTTCATTGTCGTGAGACTAACTGTAGAGCCCATTCATTCTAGGAGCTTCACCTTCGCGCGAGATGGTAAGCGATTGGAGGCCCTTGATCTCAAATTTTCTTTGATATCACTAGTGCACAAATAAGATGCAAGATGCGTACGTAGCGAGCGCCGAAAGATCCCCAAGAACAAAAGAACTCTATTAAAGCTCATAAAACAAGAAGGAAGATTTGCATGACATGAAGAAAAGAGACAAATTGGGTATCATCTCCCCCCATGCCTTGTGTGAGCGCTCCACAAGGTATATATTTATAAATTTATTAATCTTCAAGCTTAAAGATAGTCCAATTTACAATTAGCATGCTTTGACTTTTGTATTTGCTGTTATCCAAATAAAGAATAAAGCGGTTGGGCGCCCCAAAAGTTGGATTGTGTCCAAATACAATATCCAATAATGAAATATTTAAACCGTGTGCCTATGCACATACAGAATAATAAATATTTCTCAAGCTTTTCAATAAATAAATGCACCTAAATAATTATTAGTGCCATGCCTTTAATAATAAGACACGCGCCCATAAAAAATTATAATTTCTTTTAGGTAATTTGAATACACACTATCACTGAGTGCTTCCCAATGCCACTGCTACATGCTCTATACATCAACTGAAGCATTCATAATTGTTAGAAAATAATAAAATTAAATTGAGAAAAGTGAATACCTAGCAGTCTTCAGCTACAAAATAAATAAATAGGTTGGAACTCTATCCCAACCTTAATTTAATACGAGTGCACTCTAAACTCATAAACATCCATTAATTTAAATATGTATTTTATGGAATCACCCGCTACGGAATCACCCACATGCACATTAAATTAATCTGATGCCCGAAAAGGATAGATGTCCCCGTCAACTTCTCGCACAAGGAATCCACCGTGGAATAAAACCCTCACAGAATCCACTATGGTCTCACGGAGTCCACCGTGGAATATGCCTTCTGGCATCAGCGCATGCCACATTGTCAAGCTTGTCAAGCCCAATGTACAAAACATGTGATGTATATGGGGGATAAGTGGAAAGTTTCTAAGAACTTTCTAAGGGATGGTTTGCCCTTGTAAGTTGTGTTGATACCTATGAGAACCACACTTTGAACATGTCTCCATAGTCTCATACTCTCCTCGAAACAACATGCAATTGTTGACACATGCATGGATGCTATTATAGTCCATGCCAAGCTTTTGTAAAACATATCGTGCATCATCATGAGACTTAGGCATGGTATTTTTAAGTAATAATATATGATACTTTAGTAACCTTAAAAGAAATCATAAAACACCTTGAAAAGGCACAATTGTTTTTTTATAATGGTGTCGAAAAGAAATCAACGAGGCGTACTCAAAAGGTACCTAAAAAACTCAATCACACTCGCATCGCTCCACCCATATTTTGCTTACACACTTAGGAGTGCAAGTAGTGTCTTCAAGTGAGATACTTGGCACCCATCATATAATGGTATGGATGCTTCCTCTCTAAGTGGATTAGATGTCTCGATATCTATGGGCATCAATGCATTGATCATTGCCTCCATCTCAGGCTCCAAGATTATATGAAAGTTTGTCTCCTCTAGTATTGATGGTATAGATTGTGTAGTGCCTTCCAAGTGGTGGATTGGATTGGGCACTCCATCCATTGCACGCCTACGAACTCTTCTAACTAGTCACAATAGGTGCACTCCTCCTTGGGTGAGACATCACCTCCCTATATAAATTTTATGGTCACATCGACTATTGTTGTACATGATATTTGACCCGAGAAAATCACAAAAAAAAATTTGTCTAACACTTTGTTGTACATTTGGAGGTTTGAAATAAAGAAGAGGGTGGGAACAACCTCTTGGGAAATCCAAGAAATCACTAGATGGAAATATTTCATGGACCGGTTTACCAAGGGGGGGTGAAGAGTAGAGATCAATGGAGGAAGGTGAAGGGAAAATGTGTAATGTGAAAAGAAAAGACATGAAATGGATTTGGAGCCATCCAAAGGGCATGTGAGGCTCATAATGTCATGGCTTTAGAGCCTTATGATAATTCAAACAAATGGGACCCTTCTTAGAAGCATTAGTGGAAAAAAATTAAGCACATGATTTTGTAAGATTTTTGAAAAATACTTCCACTCCGATTAAAAAAAACTTTTTGGAATGAAAGTTGTAGCGCGTGAGCTGAAGTTTTGGCTGGTATTTTTTTATAATTTTTTGGAGCTAGGAGTCGGGAAATATGGCCAAAATGGTGGACGCTAACTTTTTCTAACTGTAGTAGAGACCACCTCCCAATTTTATACACACCCACACTTTCTTTCCCACACTTAACACTTCCATAAAACATCATTCATTAGACTCCCAACCCTTTCCCCTCTATTCTCCTCTCTCTTAAGCTAATAAACCATTAGAATTCCCCTCCTAAATCACCCTTAAATCATCCTTAATTGTAGTAGTAATGTATGAATTCTCACTACTCTCTCTCCATTATCGCTAGATATGATCTTATTTTATGAAAATTCTCTATATTTTTTTATAGGAGAGCTTTTGGACTCAAGCTATGGGGGGAGAATGGAGACAACTAACATATGATGGAACTTGATTAAGTACAAAATTGGTCAACAAAACATCTAGATGGAGCTTCCACATTGGTGGAACCGCCTTAATGCATCTTTGGTGGTGTTAGTTTCTATTCTATCTTAACCTCCTCCCTAAACACCCTCAAGGCCTATATAAAGAGGCATTCTCCTTTGTAATTTGCAAAAAAAAAAAGAGAGACTCAAGAGGCCTTCTTCAGCCCTATTGAGCCTTCCCCATTTTCTCTCATGAGCTTATGTAATTCATTCCCTTACTAAGCTTATGCATGCTCTACAGTGTAATAAGCCCATGCTATTGGTGTCCATATTGTGTATATTGGTTATGTCTTGAGGGCTCTCCACCTCTTATGTTCTCTTAAGCTTTATTGATTCATCCATTTTTTGTAGTTCTCTCTCTCTCTCTCTCTCTCTCTCTCTCTCTGTTTGCCTCTCTTCTCCCTCACAAGCTCCTCTTCCTCTTGCATAGCATCCTAGTCCACTCTTCCATGACTAGGTGGTGCCCTTACCTCATTCACTTTGTGGCAAAAGGGAGTTTGGCATAGTATAGAGGCTGCCATACTGAATTTCCTTCATCAATATTCAATTAGTTTGCAAATATAATGCATGATTGATACACACTTTGCTTACCGTTTGCTCAAAGTTTGAGATCACCTTATCAATGATCTATAAATTGAAACTCGCCGAAGCATCGTATGTGTTATATAGACAGGTGATGCTTTCGTCTAGTTGCCAGCTTTTGTCTGGTTGCATTGAGAGCAAGGACACGAGACACGTTGATCAAGATATGCCTATGATCTTGAACATCAAAACCTTAATCATTTTCCACTTTGTCTACATTATGACAAACAATTTGTCTAAGTTTAGACAAGGAAGTGGTGTCTTCTGAGGAAGACACCTCTCACTCTTCAAATTTTCCATATGTTTGATGTGTCATATGCTAGGCACTAAAAGGCTTTGTTGCCTAATTTGTCATTGTTGGTGGCTAGTAAGGCTCATTTGGTGATGTGGTCACTGTTGCATAGTGTGTAAGCTTAAGAATATTTTTGATGATAAGGTCCATTTTTCACAGTCCCTTCCTTTGTCTAAGCTATGATTGTAGGGTTTTCTAGAGTCATTCAATATTTGGTCTCTCTATTTCTCAAATTTCTTTATGTATTTTGTGATTTTTTTAACAATTTATTTCTTTATGTATCTTGTGTTCCTTTGTTAGAAATTTTTAATTTTACTAACTTGCAAGTGTATGTAGGTGTACCATGCACAACTAGGTTTTTGTTTTCCACAATCAATGTGATTCAATATAAATGCAATTATCTTCATGATGATGGTGCTCAAACTACCAATTCAATTATGACATATGCAAACAAGCATTCAATCACAATTTTTACAACACTACACAATGTGTGAACTCCCTTTTTTGATGATCCAACCACTTGTGAGTGATTTTGCAGGCTAATTAAGGTGAGATCCTAGTCTTCTTAGGGTTGTCATCTCTTAGATGTAGTCACTTTTGATGACCTAGTTGCATGAGGTCCAAGGGCTTGACTATCACTATTAGTGCTACCTCCACTCAAGTTGTTCTCACCAAATGGTTCCAAGTGAGCCTATGAATAGTTTTAGGTTGACTACTCAAGTTCACTTCTTAAGGTATGAAGGGGACCTTTAGCACTCACTTTGGAAGTAAGCGTATCAAAAGTGTTGGCATAATCTCTTTTGCCTCTATCTAACACTCTGAAAACACTCCTAAAGGTGTCCAAACAAGTGAGGTGAGTTCATCTTCCTGTTAATGAAGACTTGGTTACTCCTTCTCAAGTGCAATGACCCTTGTGACTTGTCAATGTGTAGGGAGTTTCTTTCACCAAGATTTTAACCATGAAATGTCCTCTTGCATGACTAAGGTCTCTCTTTGTTTTTCTCTACTCCCTCGTATTTTCTTGTTCATTCTCCTCTCTCCCACCCTCCCTCTCTCTCTCTCTCTTTCTCTCTTTCTTTATTATGTTTCATATTTATTCACACTCTCTCTCATTCTTTCTTCCTTTTTCTTTCTTCTTCTCCCTCTCTCATTTCCTCTCTTTCTCCCTTAATGCACCTCATTAATGTCAAAAAAAAAGAAAAAGGAGAAAGAACAAGAACAAAGCAAGAGGGAGAAATATACTCACCACAAAGGCTCGAAGATGGATCTCACCCTCCAAGGTCTCAAGCTCGACATTGCTAGTTTGACTAATATTGTGGACTTTGAAGGGCCCTAATACTCTAATTTTCATTTTCCGCTTATGGCCCTTCATAGAGTATAGCAACACGAGGTCACCTTGCTTGAAGTCATGTAGTTTGACATGCTTGTCAAACCAACTCTTATATAATGCTTTTTCATAGATTGGCACATGGGTAGCTAAGAGCTAGTTCTCAAAAAGATGTTCTAGCTCTACTAGGCATTCCATCAATATCTCCTTTCCATCCCATCTCTCTTGTACTGCTGCTCTTAAGCTTGGAACAATAAACTCTAATGGCATGATCACTTTGGTTGGATAGGTAAGCTTGAAGGGTGTTTTTGCCCCACTACCATCTTATAGGCTATCCTATAGGCCCATACCGTTGCCATGCACTTGTTATCCCAATCGCTATGCAAAAGGTGGTAGAGACCAATTCAGTTAGGGCATTCACACAAATTTTATTTGTGGATTCCACCTAACTATTGGCTTGAGGATAGTAAGGTGATGATTTCCTATGGATGATCAAGAATGTGAATAGCAAATGAGAAACCGCTACATTAATAAAGTGTGTGCCTTGGTCACTAACTATCTTGATGGGTAACCAAATAATGATATCACCTACTCCCAAAGGAACTTAGCCATGGTCCTAGTGTCGTTCTTCCTGGTGGCTCAAGCTTCAGCCCATTTTGTGAGATAGTTAGTGGATACTATGATATACTTGGCTTGGGAATATTGTGCCGCGGGACTGATTGGCCCAATGAGGTCAATTCCCCATTTTTTGAAGGGTTATCGTGCTATGATCGGGGTCAAATCCATCTTATCTTTATGAACAATGACCTTGGTCCTTTGGCACTCGTCACAATGCTTTACAAATTTGATAGAATCACATTATAGGGTGGGCCATCATAGTTAAGATTATAGCACCTTACAGGCCATGGTGTCTCTACTGAAGTGCCCTCTAGCGATTCCACCATGGGTTTCATGTTGAGATATTTACAATCACACCTACTTTAGTCCTTTTGTGAGAAGCACTGAGGGCCCAGGACCAGAATCCCATATGCATAGTAGGAGAAAGTACCACCACTCAATTCCTATAAAGCATTGTACTTGCACTCTTTTTCTAATGCAATGATAGTACTCTTTTCTTTCCAGTAAAGTGTCATTTCACTATCAATACACAAGATTGTGTTTATGAGTCCAAGTCTCAATCTTGGAACCTAATTCACTTGTGTAACAATTTGTCCTAGTCACGGTCAATGTCTTCATGAGTTTCTTTTTCCTCTTTCAACCTACATAGCTTCCGCATCTGCCATGATCTAGATCCCGCATATTTCACATGGTATCAGAGCTCACTTGTGTCAAGATTGTGGGAGAGAAGGAAGGAGTCTCATTTGTAGCTTTCTCACTTACACAATGGGAGAATACACACAAAGGTGGAGGCTGAAAATAGTTTTTCTCTTCTTAGTTGTGTAAGCCAAAAAGAACTCAAGTATAGAGAAAATAGAAGAACCCTATATATGGGTCTCAAACCAAACTCAACTAACTAAGGTGGCATACTAACTGAGCCACAAACTAGAGTAGATAAGGATAGCTGTCATCTAGCTATTATTCATGGGTGGTGTACCAACTGCATCTGCAGCTAACAAGTTGGTGACATAAATGCACAACGATCATCCTGGCATATCACGAGTGGAGCTCGATATCTCAACACTCCCCCTCGAGCTCAATCCCAATTCCTGCACACCAAGTAGGTCTCTGAACTTGCGCAGCTTCTCTGCGCCCAATTCTTTTGTAAATATGCCAGCTACCTGATCCTCTGTGCTGACATAAACTAGATCAATAAGACCTAGTAAAACCCTCTCCCGCACATAGTGATAATGCATCTCAATGTGCTTTGTTCTAGCATGATAGAATGGGTTATTTGCCAAGTATATACTACTCATGTTGTCACAATAAATGACAACTGGCCCATCTGTAGGCTAATGCATATCATAAAGTAGCTTATGCAACCAAGCTACCTCACATACAGCCATTGCTGCACCCCCTGCATTGTGCTTCACCTTATAAACCCACTTACAACCAATTGCATTCTTATCTTTAGGCAAAGGTACCAATTCCCCATGTAGCATTTGCTTCCAAGGCATCCATTTCTTCATCCATGGCTTTCTCCCATTTTTCTTTTCCTATGGCTTGCTCAAAAGAAGTGGGTTTAGTTCCTATATCACTTTGACTATATAAGCATAGTGAATGGCTATAAATCCATCATATTTCAGCCTATCCACAGGATACCTAGCTTTGGTAGACCTACGCAAAGTAGGTCCCAAGTGCTCTCAAAACATCCCTGGTCTTCCTTACTCCAGGTGTAACAATAGAAGGAATACCCAACTCATCATCAATGCTCTATTCTGAGCCACAGGATTCACCATCCACATAAGAGTGACCTGCATTCACATCAAACATGGGCTGATCTACCTTCTCTTTTCCTTTTTGTGAAACCTGCATACCACTATCTGCATTGCTTTGAGGAAATTCTCCTGATCTCAATCTGCCTGTCCATGACGAAGAATGTGAACCACTACTAGAGAAAACTCCAAGTCCACTAATATTTTGTGTCTGCTACTGTGAATTCTGTGCAGCATTACCATTTTGTGCATCTATATCATTAATCACATTTATTGGTTTATACCAGCTACTCATCTCATTTAAAAAAACATCTCTGCTCACTGTAAACTTACAAGTAGAAGGGTTATAGCATCTATACCCTTTCTGCTCTGTAGAGAGTAACCAATAAAGATGCACTTCTCAGCTTTTGGATCCAACTTGGATCTCAACTCATTTGGCACATGAACATAGGCAATGCAACCAAAAATTTTCAAATGAGAAATATCTGGTTTCCTACCAGTATGCCTCTCCTCTGGAGTCATCCCATGTATTGCTGTAGTGGGAGTCCTGTTCATTATGTAGACTGTTGTAGCAACTACTTTAGCCCAGTAAAAATCTTGCAAGTCTTTTTCGTTGAGCATGGCACGAGATACCTCTCAAATATGAATGTTTTTCCTTTATTCAATTCCATTTTTTTGTGGGGTATGACTGCATGAATATTGCTGCTTTATGCCATGCTCCTACAGGAACCTTGCAAACTCATTTGAGAGGTACTCTCCCCCTCTATTTGATCTTAGGCATTTTATTTGCAGGCATGTTTCATTTTCAACCATAGCTTTAAGAGTTTTAAAATGCCCAAACACTTCACTTTTCTTTTTCATAAAATACACCCAAACTTTTCTGCTATAGTCATCAATAAAAGTGACAAAATAATGACAGCCTCCAATAGATGCAGCTTTAGTAGTCCATACATCAGAGTGGATTAATTCCAATGGCTTCTTACTCTCTTGAACATGTCTAGGAAATGGTTTCCTTGCCTGTTTTCCAAATTGGCAGGCTTCACATACCTTATGCATTTCTGCAACCTTGAATTTAGGCAATCCTACAACAATATTTTGGGCCTGCATTGATTTAAGTCACTGTACATTAACATGACCAATGCGTTTATGCCAGATATCAATATCTACAACTACATCGGTCCCATGTGCAAACATTGCTGCACTCAATTCACGCATGTCTGCATCCAACGTAAACATTCTACCCTTCTTCTTTCCTTTTGCTATCAAGTGACCTTTATTTTTCATATCCTCAACAAAGCATCCATGAGGATTAAATCTGACCTGCAAGCCCTACTCAACCATTTGACCAACAGAAACTAGATTCTTGGTGATATTCGGGACATGAAATACATCTGACATGTATTTCTTTTTCCCATCCTACATAGACAAAGGAATTTTTCCAATTTGCACAATAGGATGTGCAATATCATCACCAGTCTCCACAAATCCTAGTTTTCCATTTTCCTTGCATCCTACATCCATTCTGCATGACTTGTCATGTGGTTTGACGCACCTGAGTCAACATACCACACTTCATTGCTTTCTTCTGCACTTGTCACAGAATTGTTCATGTGCTGCACCATAAACAAATGCTCATTTCTGTCATCACCGTGTCTACTAGAAGATGCATAATTCCCTTGTTGCAATTTTCCATTCATGATGTCATTTTGCTTTTTATAGCAGTCTTTAGCCATATGTCCCATTTTACCACAGCAGTAGCATTCAACATTGCTGTTTGCATTTTAGCCTCTTTGCCATCCACCATAACCTCTTTGGCTCCCCTTGCCTCTAAAGTTACCACGTCCTCCTCCATAGGACTGGTTTTCTTGAGTTTGCTACATATTTTGATTTCCACCACGGCCTCCAGATCGGCCTCCTCTACCTCTGCCTCTACCTCTTCTAGCATTTGAGTAGAAGACAGTTTCTTTTGAAGTTCCTCCTGAAGAAGATGCGCCACCATTTCTCTGCTCCTCAGAAATTAGAAGAGCAATCAACTCCTCAAAATCGGGAAATCTTTCACGGACAGAAATGGATGTTCGGAACTGTGCATAATCCTTTCCTAGACCATTCAAGGTCACAGAAACTAAATCATTATCTTCCACTGGCAACCCAATGGAAGCAAATGCATCTGCAATCTTCTTCACCTTCATGTGGTAGTCATTGATGCTCATACTTTCTCTTTGCACATTGTGCAACTCTTGCTTGAGCTACATTTTCCTAGCTTGCGTAACTGTGCTATACATTTTTGACAAAGTATCCCATGCCTCCTTTGGCGTACTTGCATCCTGAATATGCACAATCATAATAGAGTTTGAAATATTGATAGACAGCCAGTACATAACTTTTTTGGCTCTCTCATGCCATCCTTTAAATGCCTGCATTTGCTGTTGATTGGGAACATCAGGAAGAACTGGTTCTTCTTCATTTCCTGCAACAATATCCCAATATCCTTTTCCCATAAGGAAATTTGTCATTCTAAACTTCCATGCTTGGAAGTTGTTCTTGTCAAGCTTTTCAGTGACAATCTGTGAAAGAGAATCAGACGCCATTAATAACACTACAAAGAATTCTGTCACTGCAAAAAACACAGCTTCAGCCTCACAAGGGCAAATCTGCAAAACTGAAGAAAGTGGTATTTGACCACACAATTACTTCCTAGTGACGATTTTGCATCAACAAGCAACAAGGATGATTCTGTAACTCCCAATGTCTCTGCGCACAAGCATACGATGCAATTTCTAAGGTAACTTTTCACCGACTTGTAGAACAGTGATCACGAAGGGCGTCTCAATCTGAGACAATGCACTCTTGCACTTTCCGACTGTGCTACCTGCAGAGACTTGCTCCCAAACTCGAAAAATGAAAGCAACACTTGTCCTCTTACCAGAACACCGCGAACTTGGTTTGCTTTCTTGAGCTCCTTACCACGAACCAGGCTCTGATACCATGTCAAGATTGTGGGAGAGAAGGAAGGAGTCTCATTTGTAGCTTTCTCTGATACCATGTCAAGATTGTGGGAGAGAAGGAAGGAGTCTCATTTGTAGCTTTCTCACTTACACAATGGGGGAATACACACAAATGTGGAGGCTGAAAATAGTTTTTCTCTTCTTAGTTGTGTAAGCCAAAAAGAACTCAAGTACAGAGAAAATAGAAAAACCCTATATATGGGTCTCAAACCAAACTCAACTAACTCAGGAGGCATACTAACTGAGCCAGAACTAGAGTAGATAAGGATAGCTGTCATCTAGCTATTATTCATGGGCGGTGTACCAACCGCATCTGCAGCTAACAAGTCGATGACATAAGTGCACAACGGTCACCCTGGCATATCACGAGTGGAGCTCGATATCTCAACAATTTGAGCATGGCCCAACTCTCCTTTCACTCCTCTCAGCTCCTTTCCATCTCTTCTCAGCTCAGTTTGAGTACTAGACCCTATCTCCAACTTCATTTGCATTCCTACCTTCAATGAAGCTTCCATGGCAGCCATAGACAGCAGCATCATGTCAGTTTGAAGCTTCCATATCTCTCTCCACATGACAAATCTCTCTAAACTTCCTTCTGGAGACGTTTTTCTCTAATTTCAAAGCTCCTTCTTGGTACCTCAATCATTGATATTGGGCAACTATAGCTTCAGCATTGCCTCTTTTCAGAGTTGCTACCATAATTGTGTCTGTGGACAGCACCTACCTACCTCTATTGGAGCAGCCATATCTCATCAATTAGGCCGTATCTCTTCAATACTTCTCCTTGAGAGTTTTTCTTCAGATCAAGGAGCAACTTCTTGGCACAAAAATCAAAGAGATTGATGGACACCATGCCCGGCATTTGCATTTTCCCAAATCTGGGTGCAGTTTTGAAAGTGACCACTTTGAAGACTTAGATCTCTCAACTCGAGCATAATAAGTAAAAACCCTCTTAGGGGGAGTTAGATCCATTAGTGAGGGTCCTCCATCTCAAAGGGTTTGAGCGGATTCAACCTGTGGAGCGCGTGGGAGCTATTTACCAGTTGCTAGTCCCTGTTTTGACAGGATAGCCATAGCCACTTACCTTTAAGCTCATTTTTCCTTCATTTTCTCTCTCCTGCTACTTAAACCAAGCCAAGGCCACTCTAATCTGAATTTTTCAGCAAGTATTAAACCATCAAATCAGAAAGAAGGAAAATCTATGAAGAGTTTTTGAAGATCATCAAGTCAAACTCAAGCAACAAACATCAAATTTCAAACTAGTATCTTTTGATACTTCACTGCCATTGCTTGTGTCTTTTGACACATACAAGGTCAACTCATTCCTGGTTATTCAGAGTCATTTGAAGCTAATTTTCTGCTGGTCTCTCAAGTCAAGCATGGGCAAAGATTCTCCAACTGCCCGTTTCAAAGGAGTCGGGTTTCATACCTGGCAGACCCGCATCAAATTGATCCTGATGAAGAAGGGCCTCTGGGCCATTACCACTGGAAAAGAAAAGAAGACTCGTGATGAGGATATTGCTGTCACTTGGCAAAAAAATGATGATAAGTCTCAGGCCATTATCAAACTGGAGCTAGACGACAGCTATATCCACCATGTGGATAACTGTGAGACCTCACAGGATACATGGAAGAGACTTGACACCTCGTTCGATGCACAGTCTAAATCATCAAAGTATGGTCTCCTAATTGATTTTTTCAGGCTTGAAATGAATTCCAACATGTCACTTGCCACACATCTAAATTACATGGAAGGACTTCTAACCCAACTTGCGCGAATCAACATTAAAATGGAAGAAGATGTCTGCATTGGTTAAGAGTTTGCCTCCTGAATATAATAATGTATCAACAACTTTAATCAACATACCAAATCTTGAACTTATTGATATCCAGGCATCATTGTTAGAGGAGGAAAAGAAGCTAAAAACTAAGGAAGAACCAAGTACCTCTAGAGATGAGCATGCATTATACGTTGGCAACAGGTACAAAGGCAAGAAGGATCAGCTCTTCTGTGACTTCTGCAAAAGGACTGGACACATCGAGAGGTTCTGCCACGCTAGAAAGAGGTCCCAAAAGGCCTATCTAGTTGCAGTCAAAGAAAAAGAAGAAAATGGAGCAAAGAAAGAAGAAGAAGACCACCACGAGAAGGACAAACCTCATCAGTCCTTCTATTCAGATAGACTTTTTTAGTTTTGTATTTCCTAGCCCTAATGCCTCAAACATAAACTTGTAAACTCCTCAGTTATCCTTGTACTACAGTCTCTGTACGCTTTGTGAGGTCCCTGCTACAACCTCTGGATATCCGTCATGTTTGTGATACCCACACTTAGCCTTTTCTGCAACAGCCTCTGGTGTTTTTGCCATGTTTATGGTGTGCCCACACTTTGCAGGTGTTGCTTTCACTAAAGCCTCTACACACTTTATACTTTTGGTTGTGATTGAGGAGGAGTGTTGAGATATTTACAATCACACCTACTTTAGTCCCTTTGTGAGAAGCAGTGAGGGCTCAGGACCAGAATCCCATATGCACAGTAGGAGAAAGTACCACCACTCAATTCCTATAAAACATTGTACTTGCACTCTTTTTCTAATGCAATGATAGTACTCTTTTCTTTCCAGTAAAGTGTCATGTCACTATCAATACACAAGATTGCGTTTATGAGTCCAAATCTCAATCTTGGACAATTTGTCCTAGTCAGGGTCAATGTCTTCATGAGTTTCTTTTTCCTCTTTCAACCTCCATAGCTTCCGCATCTGCCATGCTCTAGATCCCGCGTATTTCACATTTTAGTCATCACATCATGCATTTCATGCTCACACACACATCTTTGCAATAGCCATCCTATCCCAATCTATATAGGGCTGAATCTTAAGGATAAGGTGCTTTAGCCTGGTCTTTTTTATAGCTCTCTTAGGTAATCCATGCTCTAAGATCTCGATTATGTCATTTGCCCAATATGGCGTTAAGTCTACGCTAAACAAGTCTTTCTCACTAGGCATGCTAAACATGTGCATATCGGTAGGTCCTCTACAATCCCCTATCCACCAGTGGCTTCTTTTGTGGATATGCGATACATGTGATCGGCCATGTAATGTTGCTTGCCCTTGTGTACCAGCACAAAGAAGTCAAAATCTAGAAGTAGAAGCAACCATCTAGCTATGTGTCTTGTAGTATAGGGTTTATTTACAAGATAAAGCAAGTCTTAATGGTCCACAAAGAAGGGAAAGGCATAGCCAAAAGATAATGTTGAAACTTCTTTACAACAAATACCATGGCTAGGCTTTCCTTGTCCATCACGGAGTAGTTTATCTCCGTATCCATGAGTTTTCTTCTAATAAAGGTCACTAGATAGTCAAGATTGTGTTCACCAAGTTGGCCCAAAACAACTTCCATGGCAAAATTTGATGCATCAATATGCACATGGAATGTTAATCTCCAATCTGGGGCTCATATAATTGGTGTGGAAGTGAGAGCCTTTTTCAATTTCTCATAAGCACATTGGCACTCCTCACTCTAGTCAAATACAATTAGCAACTTACAAAGTGGTCTAGCAATCAATGTATAGTTCAAGATGAAGCGCCAATAGTACCTTGCGTGTCCTAGGAAGCCTTGAACTCCCTTATAGTTTGTTGGTGGTGGCAAGTCGACAATAACCCTCATTTTGGAGAAATGTGTGGTGGTAGCAATGTCTTTCTTGGACACTAGATGCCCTAGCATACATTTTTGTTTTACCCAAAACTAACACTTTAAGGGGTTTAGAGAGAGACTATACAATCTACATCATTCAAAGACTACGCAAAGCTTATCTAGGTTTTCAACCCAACTAAAGTGTATGCATAGGCCATCAATGAATACATTTAGTTCTTACCTAAGCATGTCCTTGAAGATAGTGTACATTAGATGGTGGAAGGTGGCACATGCATTAGTTAGCCTAAATGGCATGAGTATGTAAGCAAATATGCACCATTTCGTGGTGAATGCCATCTTGTGTCTATCATCAGGGTGCACCTAAAATTTCTTATAGCCCAAGAAGCCATCCAAGAAACTATAGGCTTCTTTTTCTGACACTCTCTCGAGCATGTGTTCTATGTAGGGAAATGGATAATTGGCTCTCTTGGTTGCAGCATTGACTTTTTTGTAGTTTACACACACTCATATTTTTTTGTTCTTTTTCAAGACAATCATGATGGGTGATACCTAGTCCATGTGCTCAATCTTATAGATGAATGAGGCCTTCAATAGTTTATCTATCTCTTCTTTGATGGAGTGAGCATGCTTCGGATTCATAAGGTAAGGTTGCTACTTTACTGGTGGTGTTGCATCAGGAGTTATTGAAATGTTATGTATCACGACTCTCAGATAAACTCCTTTGAGTTTATCTATGGACTAGGAAAACACATCTATGAACTCTCGCAAGAGAGCCACGAGATCAACCTCCTCTCGCTCAATCAAATTGTTAGCTAAAAACACGGGTCAAGGCTTCTCCCCTTCGCATGCTAAGTTGACTTTCTTAACTTTGGCAAGTCCTTCTATGAGTTTTCTTGCCTGTCCTTGCCTCTTTGCTTCCAACAAGATCACTATCCTATCTCCCTTCTTAAATTTAGTGAAGCGCTTTGGTAGGTCATGGGGCTTCCTTTGTTATTCGGCCTCCGATCCCTTTGGTTGTCCTCTCTTTTTCTCCTTCAATCATCTATGCCTTAGATGGACCAACAAGTCCCTCTTGATGCATCTAGATTTACGTGGTTGGGGTATCTCTGGATCACTCTCAGAGCTTACTTCTGATTCCAAGTTAAACTCGCAACCCTTGCTAGAGGAGAGAGTCTCCCTTGGAGGTCACAGCTCTAAGGCTGATTCTAAAGAGAGTCACGGCACTAGGCTAGACTAGCCTTGGTTTCTCATAGTCTATCATGCGTAATTGATCCAACCAAGTGCAATCACATTGAGTTCTAAATAATCCTCTTTCAATTCTAAAATAATTGGCTTAGTACCACTTGGAGTCTACTTTTATTTGTTCAATTAGTTGGCCATCTATGTCATACTCTATCATCTCAGCCTCTTCTTCACTTTCCTCATTTGGGAAACATAATTCCTCATACTCATTGTTCGAATCACTACGTTTTGATTGCTCATCATTGTCTAGATCTCTATTCTCTATTCTTTTTCCTTCCATGATCAATGTCCAATTGCACATAAGGTTTAGGCTATGCACCTTGGTCCATTGCCATTTTGGCTCATCTGTGAGGTCTTGGAGTTGCTTGAGATTGGCGGCTAGGTTATTGGCTAGCTCCCTCATCAAGTACTCAAGAGTCCCTTAGAGCTCAAGTCTATTAGAAGGAATATGGAAAGGGGCAAGAGTTTTTCATATAAAAACATTTCACAAAATACTAGGACTTCTGGCCACTATGCAAAGTGGCATTGAAGGTGGGGTCTCACCCTTCGATAGCTAGGTTATGGTGGCTTTATGGGGCTCACCTACTATCAATGCAACTTTCTTAGAATCCTCTTCTTCGTCTGAAAATGGCAAGTTGATGGTGGCTACTACATGTATCCAATCCCGCTCATCTTCAGGATGACATGGAATATACTTTATTAATGGCCCATACGAATTCATGTCTTATGAGTCCCCCTTCAAGATAGAGGAGATGACATCCAAGTCAACTCGCATGGTCTTCTAGGTGTCCATCTTGACTCTTACTACCTTCGACCTATTACCTATGAATATAAGATCATTACCCTAGACTTTGATTACTCGTGTATTCCGCATCCAGGGTTAGCCTAGTAGAATGCCATAGTTTACTCCCTTCATAACTATGAAGTTCATTGAGAATTGGACACCTGCTATTTTCAAGAGCCAGTCCTTCAACACTTTTAACGGCCTAACTTTCATGCTATTAGCCAATGTGATGTTAAACCTTGTGATCTCCATTGGCGGGCTACCCCATGCCTGTAGGACTGCATGGCTAAGCACACCGACTCCCACTCCTGTGTCTACTATCCCCTTTCTTGTGACACCTGCTAATGCTACCATTGGTGGGACTACATGCATCTATGTGCCCTCCTAGAAAGCATTCACATGCAAGGACTTAGGCATTGAATTCAGTGTTAGGCTCAACATATGTGTGGCTGCATCATGGTCATCCAAATCGGCCGCTCGTTAGATCCCTCTACCCATTTCTTTAACTCTCACCATAATGAGAAACTTTGCCTAAGCATATTCCCCATTGGCAATGTCACATGGGCCAATATCAACATTGTAAGCAAGTTACTAGCTGCTTGCCTTTCATTATGCTCTACACTCTTTTTCCATTGTTCTTGGGCAGTCTACCCGCCTCTGCTTGCGCCTAGGCTTCACCTTTGTGGTGCTACATGGGATGCGGATGCTTCTCTAGATTCTATGTGAGTAGGTGAGAGAGGCATGATCAAACTAGAAAACTCATCAATCTCATATTCTAGCATGGGTTTGGTATCCTTTAGGTGCTCTTGGGCTTCTTTCACCCACTCCTTGACTTTGTCAACCACTTCTAATTGGTGACTTAGATTCGGATATTCCCCAACCTTGGTACTCCCCTTCTTCACTGTCTTAGGAGCAAATGTTTCCACTCCTACATTTGTGACTTGCTTACCATTTGGTAGTGTAGTAGAACTATCATTTTTTAGTGTGACTTTTGTCTCAGCTCTCTTTCTTCTCCTCCTACAACTCCTCTTCTCTATGGAGACTACGTCAAGATTGCTAGGTCTAAGTAATAAGATACCAGCCTGCCTCATCTGTGCCTTGGTCATGATATTCAATGAAATGGGAGTGGCCTCACCATCAAGTGTCTCGACTCCAAATATCCCCAAAGGTACAGATGGCATGATAGCTAAACTAGTGGATGGTTTCTTTCTAGGGCCCTTGACATACAAATGAGTGATTCCACACTTAAGGCATCTCAAGTCAGCCTTTCCTCAATTAGCTTGCTCTCATTTCAAGGCAATTGGATGAGATGTGTCCTAGGTCTCGCCACAAGTCCAATATGTGAGAGGCTCTTGGTTTTGACCTCCTAAGTCTCTACCCCTTCCCCGACCTAGCGTCATCATCGATACTGTTCTAAAATCCATTAGAATGGGATTACCCTTTTCTTCATAGGAGACATAGGGGTCTATGTATATCTCTTCCTCATTTGGCTCCTCGACATAATGCACTGGAGCGTGATGGGTCACGAAGGGTCTAGGTATCCATGTGGGGTTGATGTCCATCCTAGGGATAGTTGGCCTTGAATCATTGGCTCTGCTAGAAGAGCTAATGGAGCTCCCCTTCCGTAAGGTGGTGATCTATTCCCTAGGTAGTAAGACTGTGGGAGCTTTTGCTCAACCGCCAAGACCCACAGACCGCTTATTGTTTCAAGCGTTCCAAGCGAGCTCTAATGGCTATCTCTCACTTAGCTGACATGTCGTCGATCCTACAAATGTAGTGAGCTTACCTTGATGCCAATGTGAGTAGCCTCCTCCCTCGCACACCTTGGTAGCTCCACGATTCTTGATGCTAGCTCAAGCATCCTCAAGCCTCCTCTATCTCCAAGCTCCATTCTCCATAGCCGCGCGCGCAAGAGAAGAGAAGAGAAGAGAAGAGAAGAGAAGAGAAGAGAAGAGAAGAGAAGAAGAGAAGAGGAGATGGTGAAGAGCTTCACCCTCTTCATCCCTCACTCCCACACACTCACTCCCTCACACTCTCACACTCCCTCTCTCAAGAGCACACACAAGCAAGAAGAAGAGAAGAATAGAAGAAGAAGAAAGCTCTTGTTAGTCACACACCAAAGAATGAGTTTCCATTCACTTTTTGAACTTTATATACAAACCCTAAAATCCCATGGGCACCCATCCCTTTTTTACATGACCGACCATTGTGGCAAGGTCCTTTTTCCATTTCCCTCTTCTATCCTTATGCCTCTAGCCTATGCCCATCTAATATTTTACAATTGGCACATGAGGGAGCCTGGCGCTCTTTTCCAAGAGTTTTCCAAGTTTTTTGAGGCGCCTTTCATTTAAAATCGCACCTTTGGTCTTGGCTTAGCCTTTAGAGGTTGCCTGCTTGTCTTTGCTCTTCTTCCATGCTTTTCCACTTTTTCCTTCATTTTCCGCCATTTCCCGCCATCTCGACTTGGGGTTAACATTACCCCCCTCTGAGACGGGTGCCAGTCCCTTGGCACTTTTGTGTTGTTGTAGGGTTGTAGGCACTTGGGCAATGATGGTGTAAAGGGAAGAGCCACATGTAGATTCAGGTGCATGTGGAAGCTGATGTTTGTCGAGGAAGCCAGATGGATAGCAAGTGGTTGACGGGGGCCTCCGAAGTTGGTGGTTTTCCGCTTGCATGATGCCTGAAAGGAGAAGGTGCGGTGCTCTCCCTAAGGGGAGTGTCTACCTTACTGTGTTAGTGCTGTGTGCTCATGCTAGTGGAATGGGGAGGTGGGTCTAACCGCAGGAAAGCTTGGGTGATGTCCCACACTTGAGGACCCCATTTGTGTTAAGGAAGATGTGGTGCAAGTGGCTTAGGGTGACACGTCTAACCATAGGCGAGTGTTAGCTCCCTAGGTATGTCCTGCCCTTGATGTGCCCTAAGTATGAAGTGGAAAAGCAAAAAGGGCTAGGGGGTTAGGGGTGAAGCCGACCGACTGAAGCCATCGGGCACACCTAACTGGAGAACCCCTAGGTGCAATGATAGTGCTCTATGTGGTGTTTAAGTGCTTCTGCAAGTGAGTGCTTGTGTGCCTTTCCTTTCATGTTATTCTTTTTTTTTAAAAATAAATAAATTGTGGAATGAAAGCCAGGCCTAATTGTCTTCATCTAAATGAGGAGGGGAAGGGGGTTGGATGGATTTGCTCAAAAATTGGAAACTTAGCATGTAATCTTTTAGATTCATGCAGACATGAAGAGAAGTGGTGGAGAGAAACGGGTGATTGCACCTAGTGAATTGGCTGTCATTCATATCTTCTAGGAGGGCTAGGCAAAAAGAGGGGAGGAGACTAGCCCTCATCATAAGACGAGCCATGGCGCAGCTGTCAATAGCATTAGGGTCAAAGAAGAGGGGAGGTAGGCCGTGCTCTTGTGGAGTCGAGTCCTGCTTAAGGAGTAGCTTAAGTAACCTAAGATAATTACAGGTTGTTACAAAGGCGGGGTCAGGGCATGAGGAGAAATCCGCAAGAAAGCGTGTCATAGAATCATCTAGGCTTTTGAAGGTAAAGAGAAGGGCATGCTTGAAGGATACTACATTAGAGTTATAAATAATAGGGAAGTCGTACCGCCCATGGAGGGTGGCATCAAAATCCACCCCTACCCTTTGAAGGTATGCCATGTAGGTAGGGTTGTTCCACTCGAATGGCAGGGTGTTACAAAACGCCATCTAGGCGAGCAAACTGATGTCGCATGCTCGCCTCCTCCACAGGGGTTGGCTTTTGTAGCCCTCTACAATGTGTGGGACTTCAAAAACTTTGTTCTGCTAGTAATCAGCCACTTTTGTGCCCCAAGAGGTTGGGGTTTTTTCTTGCTCTTCTAGTCATCTTTACCCCAACCGGCCACCGATCGCGATCACCTCATCCATCACCTTGAGCGGAAAGACCCTCCGCAGACTGTTGGGTAGGAGAAAACTAAAGGTGAATGGATCCTTTCCTTGTTCTTGTATCTTCCACAGCACCAGTTCTGCGTGGAATCCCGCGGGGAGATCATCAGGGCACGGTGGGAGGGGTGCGAACGGCAACACAGCTAGTTTGGCTCTTAGCTGTTTCCTGACTTCCTCTACTAGCTTTTTGCGTCTTTCCCTAGATGCGGCTTTTCTTTCTGGAGATGGGTCCTCTTATGGTGGCTCTTGAGACTGCGGCGAGGGGGGTTGTGGGACTACATTCTCCCTGAATCGGCTCATGTCGATTTCAAGTTGTGTTTCCTCCCCCTGCCGTTCTCCCTGTGGTGCTTCTTCTTCAAATCCAAGGCCATCGATTTCCTGGGGGGTTAGGCCGGCCAGCAATAGGTATTTTCATTGCTCATCCAAGCTCAGCCTAACCTCCGCAGGTAGGGGTGGCATCTGCAATCCAACGTGTAAGGCTCTACATGCGATGCCGAGCTTTCTTTGCATCACCTCCAACGACTCTCCTTGCGCTGAGTGGGTAGTGTCCAAGATGGTGTCGAGAAAGGCCTTCTGTTGAGTGCCGAAGGCCACTTGGGTGGCTTCTGCCTTGCTCTCTGCAATGATTTTCTCCTTCTTTACCAGAGCAAGGCGCCACGCCAGTGTCTTCACCCTCTTTTCATTGTGCACAGCCCACTCCTGTGCTCTTTTGTTCATTTCTTCCAAGCTCTCTCCTTGCTTTAGGGTTAGTATCATGAGTTTTTGCTCGTGGTCTTCCAACTCCCTGACCAGCCTCTCTTGCTCTTCTTTTTCAGAGTTTAGTTGATCTGTCAGGCGCTCGATCTCCTCTTGCTGCTCCTTTATGTCTTGTTTTCTCTCCTCATCCCTGGCATTCAGCTCAGCCACAAGTGCATCAACCTGAGAAGATTTTGTAGTGAGCTCTTGGTATTGCACTATCAAGAGCTTGTGCTCTCTTTGCATTTTCACTAGCTCCTGTGTCTCGTTTTCAAGCTACTGTCTCCAGTGCTCCTCCCTATCATCCTTAGCCTTCATTTCTTGTTTGAGATCTATGATCTCCCTTTGTTGCATGGCTATCATCCTCGTTTTATCCAGTTGGAAGGCAGCTATTGATTCCTTCTCAGCTGCCAACTAAGCCACAGCTATCTTGCATTCCTCCTTAGCTTTCTCCAATTGGGAGAGCAGCTCGGCGACGTACTCATTGTAATTAGCCAATGGCGTCATCGTTGTGTGGATGGGTGAGGTTGAGGCTTCTACCTTCTGCCTTTTAGGCTCTTGCTTGGATTCCGCATCAGTAGCTGGCCTCTTTTGTCCTGTGGCCGTGGTTTTTGTGCTCTGTCCCTGGCCCATCTCTTTGTTGATGAAGTATTGCATCCACGCCACGAAGTTTGATACGTCGGCACTGGTCGGGATGCTAGGGGTGATGGTGGTGGGTTCAGTGGAAAGCACCAGGAGGGTAGGAATTGGATGAATCGGGGCCTTGCCCTTGCCCTCAGGGACTGGAGGTGGCACAAACTCCGGCACCTGTGTGCTAGACCCTGGCCCTTCTTCTCTATGCGGGCTCAAGTTCCCCAATTCATCTGCTCGGCTTTGTTGCTCGATGGACCGGCGTGTGGCTTCCGCCAGGTCCTCTTCCTCCTTCCTTCGTAGCTCTTCCTCTTCCTTTCTTCTCCTTTCCTCCTCCACTTTTCTCTGCTCTTCCTTCTTTTTCTCTTTTTCTTCTTTTTCCTTTCTTTTCTTCTCCTCTGCTTCCTGTTTCGATACCTTCTTTGCTTTCTGTAATTCTTCTTTTTCCTTCTCCTCCTCCTGTCTCTTCGTCCTCTCTCTCTCCTTGGCCTCCTTTAGGGACTCTTTCTTTGCCCTTTCCAAGTCTTCTCTCTCCTTCTTTCTGCCTTCATCATCCTTCTTCTTTCTCTGTGTTGTCTTCTTCTTGGGTTTCTTGGTTGTCTTTTTGCTTGTCTGTCCCTCCCCTTCTTCTTCTATCTCAGTTCTATCGGTGGACCTGTCCTTGTCCTAGTGAGGAGGTGACCTTTTTGGCGTTTCTCCTTCTCCTTCTTTCGCATCCTGTGCTTCCTTCACTGCCTCCTGGATGAGGGCAGTCAAGACACCTCCATACCCGATGAAGGAGGCTTTGGAGGAGGCTTTATTTCTTTTTGTAACTTTAGAGGCTGGATATACTCATCTTGTTGGTACACTTCCTAGGGCCAATGCTTTGGCTGCCTGATCGATCGTTTTTCGCACATACCCGTTCCAATCTACTTTGTCTAGGGTATGGGCTGCTACATTCTCCAGCACAAGTACGCTAATTCAATGCATCAATGAATTGTAGCGATGGCTGGAGAAGAGCACATGTATCAGCTTGGCTTGCATCCTGGCTTCTGCGTCAGGGATATCCTGGATGCTTATGCCGTCATTTGTGAGCATGTCTTCCTTCTTCATTTTAAGCATGGCATAAACATCCCTTTTTTGTTTCCTCTCCATCTTTGGTACCAACCCTAAAGCCTTCTCCACCAAGGCTGGGTCTAAGCGGACCTGTACCTACTTTGCATCTTCTCCTCTGCCCACCGTCACAGTACCACATTCTTGATTTGGGTTGTACGTTCTGAGGAACTCCACGCACTTCAGGTGGTCCGGCGCCTGGAGAACTTTTCAAGATACCTCGTGAGGTTGCATTGTTCAACAACCCTCCTGGCTGCTTTCTCCTTGGCCACCACAACTTCTATGTTGTGGATGGTTCGAAATTTGAGCTAGCTGAAGGCACGATTCTCTAGATGGATGCGGTATTGCTCCCTTTCCTCATCTGTGAACGTGAGTCGATGAGCGTGGTCTTGCTGCGACATTTTATGCTCCTGCCATAAACGTAACTTTCATTAGTACTTTCCACATATTAATTCGTTGACTGCTGGACAATAAAAACTCTATGCTTTTTTAATGAATTTATTAAAAAGCCATGTAGCTTTGCCTTTTTAGACTTAGACTTGTTGCCCTTTACTTCAAAGTTTTCATCCCCATTTTCCTACCCCATCCATTTTTTCATAATACATGTTTATGCTTTTCACTGATTTTACTTTGATTTATCCCCTTTGATTCATTTCTCATCTGATTCATTTCACCTTACCACCTTACCCCCTCCCCTTCCATCTTGAGAAGAATCCTTTCTAGGATTGAGGGTCAAAAGGTCAAGGGCTTTTGGCATGTTGGGGTAGGAGTTACTTGTGAAGGAGCCAAGTATAGAAATTTGGATTGTATTCCAATTCAGTCGCGCGGTCCAAATCAAAGGGTCGAATTTCCACATGTGTGATGTATGTGAGAACATCTGTGATGAAGTCACCAGAGTCGACACAACTATCAATGTGTAGCTCTTCCTCGGTCAACAAGCGATCAAGGTAGGAGTGTCCTTTGAGGTGTTCTTCCATGGGTCGGCCCCGAAGAGTGGTTAACACTCTATATGAGATGGGCGCGACGTAAGTGGGATCATACTCTGCTGTTTTGATGGCACGGCGTTGCTCAGTGTTGGTCATTATGCGACATCCTTCAACTTCCCATTGCAACCGAAGAGCATACCACTGCCTCAAGAAAGGTGATCTAGTATCAGCGAGGTGTGATAACTTTGTGATTTCTTAGTCGGTGATAGTAGAAGTGGTTCGTGGATTGTATGATGTGATAAGGCGCTGTTTGATGGCTTGCTCCTTGGAGATTTCGCTCTTAATCAATTCAGTAGCAGAGCGAGAAGCTTTTGCAAACACGAATTCAAAGGTTTCCCAAGAGCAAGGCATATTTTGCACTTCAGTTGCAAAGGGTTCTTCTAATAGACCTAGGTCCAAGTGGTCATAGCTTAGCGCGAGTGACACGAAAGTGTCATCTAGTCATTTAATACAATCCACCACGTCATCCTTGATGTCCTCAGCAAGGTCAGCGGCTAGCGCTAGAAAGGATTTTTGTTCATACAAGGGCGTAAGGCCGACAGGTGGTCGAGGTTTGATAGAACAAGAGCTTTTGACAACGAAGATGGGCGGTTGGGAGGGTTTGTGAGTTTGTGGTTGGGCCGCTTGGATGTTAAGTGGATTAGGAGTAGCCACAACGGACGGGCTGCTGCATTCAGGTTGGAGTTGGGGAGGTGGATTGACTTCGGCGGGGGTGATGACTCTTGTGACAGAGCCTGCGGTTCAGGCCAGTAGGCTTGTTGGACTCTCTTGGGCCTAGGCATGGATGAGGTGGATGGTTGTGGTTCAGCAGAGCATTGTGGCTTGTGGTTTTGAGGGTTTATGGGATGCGGTTTGATCAAGCTTGAGGGCAGTGTATGAATGGTGCCTTTGGTCGTGTGGGCCTTAGGGATCCACAGCCAGGTATTTCCCTCGTAGTAGCCTTGCACATGTAAGAGGGCTTTAGGGACCCGTCATTGCTTGATCATGCGGCACTTTCTGTGACTACGTCTTGGCCTCCTAGGGCTAGAGTTTTTGGTCCTACGAGGATAGGAGTGTCGACTCCTAGGCGGCGGTTGCAGCTGCTTGGGCTTCCATTGAAATCTAGGCTATTGAGCCTGATGTTTTGCTACTGTGGGCTGTGATTCCTGAATGCTAGGAGGTGGCGGTCGCGCACTACCCCCCTCCGTAGATTTGGTCATGGAGAATTCTATCGGTGGCTTTGCGGATGGTGATGAAGTCGCGCAGCCCTTGCTGAAAGCTGTGATAATGCAAACGTTGCCTATTGCGAGGTGGATGCGCTGCGACTCATAATCAACATTGCAGTGAGTCTACTTTTTGAAAGTGCGCCCTAGCAGTGACTCCGTGCCTGCAGCTTTTGCATTTGGCAACACATAAAAAATCATTGCGACAGTCTCAGACTCGATAGAAATGGCTACTTTGCACTTGCCGAGGAGTGCGTAGGGATGGGCCCCATATGGGCTTAACATGAGTTAGGACATTGAAGTCTCCTCCCTCATCGATCAAAGCATTGAAAGCACATGGTTGTTTTGTAGTGACCATTATGGAGGTATGCAGGCTCGACGGCTTCCTCATCCTCGTCATCAATCTCAGTGATTGTGGCCACTTGTACTTTGACAGGAGGTTCTAACATCAGTGGCTCATGCAAAGGATGGGTGGGAGGATAGTACTTCTTGACATGACTGCCATTGAAGAAGCCTATTCCCTCACCGTCTAAGGTTTCGAGTTTGACATTGCCTGTGCAGCTGATTGCACGAACTTTGAAGGGTCCAAGGCCTCGAAATTTCATTTTCTGTTTATGTCCCTTAACGGAGTAGAGGAGTACTAAGTCGCCCTGTTCAAAGTCGCGCTGCTTGACATGCTTGTCAAACCAAATCTTGCAACAGGTCTTCTCTTTTCCTTGACGTTTGGCACCTAACAGCACTACCACCCTATCCCCTTTTTTGAATTTCATGAAGCGCTTAGGGAGGTCCTGCGATTTATGTTTTTCTTTCGTTCGCGCATCCCTGGGTTGTTTTACCTTTTTCTGCCTTAACCGTCTGCGCCTCGAGTGGATGGGTAGGTCCCCCTTCGTGTGTCTATAGTCGTGGCCAGCCTAGGGATTTCTAGATCACTGTCCAAACTAACCTCCAACTCAGAGTTGAACTCCCCATATTCGCTAGAAGAGGTAGTCTCCCCTGGTGGGCGTAGTTCAGATGGTGATTCTGTCCTAAGGATTGGTGTCGTCCCTGGCTCGGCTAAGCTTTCTCACTCAAGGTCTGTGGCTCCTACGAGTTCCAACCAAGCGCGGTCACATTCCATGTGCATGACCCCTCGCTCTATCCTAAAGATGTTTCTTTTCTGCGGCTTGGAGTCTGCTCGTATTTGCTCTATTTCTTGTCCTTCAGTGTCACATTCTACAGTATCTACTTCACCCTCCGTTCCATCACTGAAGGATTGGCAGTCTTTGTATTCGTCATTAGAATCCCCTTTATCAGACTGCTCATCATCTCCTAGGGCTTGGTACACCTCTTGTCGTTGGTTAGGGAGTAGGGCCCAATTATACATGAGGTTAAAGTCATGCATTCTGGTCCATTGCCACTTGGATTCACCTAAGAGATCCTAGAGTGGTTTGAATTTTGCAGGTGAGTTGCCAGCTAGCTTGTCTGTCAAGTATTCCAGCATCTCCTGGAGTTCCCTTTTGTTAGTTGGGACTTGGAAGTTGACAGGCCTAGGCTTTCCTCGAAGGGTTCCTACCATCATGCGGACTGGTACGGAGAGTGTGTTGCTAGGCTTGCCGATCGTTTTCATGGTTTGCTCATATGCCTCATGGTCTGAGAATGGCAGGTCGATTGTAGCAAGAACATGCATCCAATCCCGCTCATCCCTTGGGCATGGGATATACTTGGTCAAGGGCCCATAGGACTCCTTGACCTGAGTGTTACCCTTGAGCATAACAGAGATGGCGTCTAGGTCGACTGGTGAGGTCTTCCAAGTATCCATCTCTATTCTTATGGTATGCATTCTGTTGCCAAGGAAGATCAAGCAGTTACCGCAATCTTCGATGACTCTAGCGTTGCGCATCTAGGGTCGGCCTAATAGGATATCGTAGTCTACTCCCTTCATGACTATAAAGTCAACAGAGAACTGGATGCCTGCAATCTTCACTGGCCAGTTCTTAAGTACCCCGAATGGCTTTACTCTCATATCGTTTGCTAGTGTGACATTAAACCTAGCAGTTTCGATAGGCAGGTTTCCCCATGTCTGAAGCACTGCGTGGCTAAGCACACTAACCCCAGCTCCCATGTCTATGATTCCCTTTCTTGTTGTGTCGCCTAGGGCTAGGACCAGTAAGATTGCGTGCATCTTAGAACCTTTTGAGAAGGCATTGACATGCAAGGATTTAGGCACAAAGTGCAGCGTCAAACTTGGTATTTGTGTTTCTGCGTCATGGTCTTGAGGGTCTGCTATGACCTGCCCTCGTGACCCTTCGACCCACTTCTTAAGATCTTGCCATAGGGTAGGATGCTGCCTAAGCAGATCTCCCGGGCTAAGTGTTACAGGGGTAGTCACTAGCGTGGTCAAGAGATCGTTGGATACTTGTCTTTCCCTTAACCTAGATTGTCCTGGCCAATGGCCGCGACAGATCTGTGGCTCTGTAGCATCAAGGCTTGGACTTAGCGGCACTACTTGTGGCGCAGTTGCTTCTGCCAACTGAGGTTGAGGCGGTGACATTGACGTGCGTACACTGGAGAGATCATCGATCTCGTCCTCTATGATGGGCTCAACATCCTTGAGATGCTCTTGAGCCTCCTTCACCCATTCCTTCACCTTTTCTATGGCCTCTAAGTGTCACTTCGGATGCGAGTATTCCCCTACCTTACCGCTTCCCTTTTCGGCCATCTTAGGGGTTGAAGTCTCTACTTCTGCATCTGAAATCTTCTTTCCAGCAGGCAGAGCCGTAGCACTCTCGGTTTTTAGTGCGACTTTAGCTTTCGATCTCTTCTTTTTCTGCCTGCGGCTTTTCTTCCCTATCGAGGCTACGTCAAGGTTGCTGGGTCGTGTCAAAGAGATGCGGGCCTGCTTCGTTTGGGCTCGGGTCATGATCCGCAATGGGATAGGCGTGGCCTCCCCATCGAGGTTTTCGACATCAAACAGCCCCAATGGGACAAATGGTACATTGGCTGAGCTAGAAGATGGCTTTTTCTTTGGGCAATCTATGAAGAGATGGGTGATTCCGCACTCTGCGCACCTTTGGTCAGCCTTGCCTCTGTTTTGCTGCTCTCTCTCAGGGCAGCGTGATGAGATATGACCGGGGTGACCACAAGTCCAACAAGTGACTGGATCTTGCATCTGCCCTCCTAGGCCTCTACCTCGTCCTCGTCCTAACACCATCACCGGCACGGGTCGATAGTCCATGAGGACAGCATTGCCCTCATCGTCATGCGAGACGTAAGGGTATATATAGGTTTCTTCCTCACTTGGCTCTTCCACATAGTGGACTGGAGCATTGCTCGGTGGATGGGTCACGTAAGGACCAGGTGGTCTAGGAATGCCCGTAGGATTTATTTCCATCCTAGGAACGGCTGGCTTCATATCGTTAGGCGCGGGAAGGGCCAATGGGGCTCCCCTTCCAAGGAATGGCTGCGGCCTGTTCGCTAGGTAAGGCTGGCCATTGGGTTGCGAGTACGGAAGTCTTCTTGGTAATCTGCATTGTACGACGTCATGGACAAACCTACCGCAGTTAGCACAAGGTCTTGACCTAGGGTCTTGACACTTGGCTAGTAAGTGGTTTCCGCCACAAGACACGCATTGGACGTGCGGGCGCGTTGGTCGTCTCAGTATGTCTTGCAACTTGGCTAATTCCAACTTGACATCTCTCGGTGGCCTTCCCCTTATCTTGGAATGATGGGATTGATCGCTCACTAGAGGCTGACGCTCTCTCTAAACCTTGCGCGTTGGTCTCCTCTACGTGTGAGCCCCTGGAGCTTCGCTCTTTCAACTGATCATCGACTCTAATGGCTTCCTCAAACACTCTAGCTATCATGTCTCACTGCAAGCTTGAATTGCCTGCCAGAGCCTTATATAATTCCTTGTCTCGGATTCCGCTGATGAATACAGTCGAAATTGCTCTTTCAGTTGGTCGCTCGCCCAGAGGGATTCTCTTGAAGAGACTCCTCACATGGGTTACGTAGTCGCGGATGTCCTCCTTCTCTTTCTGCTTGACGTTCATCAAGCTTAATAGTAGGTTATCGGAGTATCCGGGCTCAGCGAATCTCTTGACGAAGAGATCCTTGAGGTCATTGAAGTTGGCTTGCTCTACAGCATCTAGGCTCGTATACCACGTCCTACCCTTGCCGCCTAGGCAAAGCCCAAACGCTTGCGAGCGTTGAGTTAGGTCGTTGAGGGCGTTGGCTTCATAGACTTGCTCAAATTGCTCTACAAAGCTCTATGGGTCGTCATGGGGTTGGTACTTGTCGAGTTGCTTGGATCGGTATTTTGGACTGGCTCTTTGAG
The DNA here is from genome assembly GCF_053477565.2 of Lygodium microphyllum. Classification (NCBI taxonomy): domain Eukaryota; kingdom Viridiplantae; phylum Streptophyta; class Polypodiopsida; order Schizaeales; family Lygodiaceae; genus Lygodium; species Lygodium microphyllum. The sequence goes on from NC_141144.1 coordinate 46,545,640, forward strand.
CCTTGGTTCACCCCTAGTCATGCGAGCAGCGATGTCGCTAATGCCACGGCACTTTGTTCTGCAGCCCTGTTATCTAGCAGTCGCTTCATGAGAAGCTCACTCAACATCAAGTCCCCCTCTAAGGCCCTCTCGTGATCTATTAAATTCTTACCTGCTAATTTTAACACTCGTTGCACCTCGCGCAACTCCACACTTTTCCTTTGCCTTCTAGCCTGCTGATCCCTAATGTACTCGGCCATGCTTTGCGGCATCGAAACTGCTTACCAACTGCTGAATAGTAGCATCTGGGAAGACGTTCAAATCGAGTTCCTCATTAGACCAGCGGTCTGAGCTTTCCTCTGCCATTGTTGAGTTGTCTTGCTCCACCAAGCTATCGTTCAGGTTCAGTAGACTTGTTAAATCCATGTCGTTGGCACCCCTTGCTTGGTCCTAATCTGCACTTTGATGCTTTGTCTATGTCTTGGGTCTTCTCATATTAGTGGGTTCCTTGAATGGTTTATCTGAGTGAGTTCTTTTAGTTATTGAATATAAACCTCAATTTATGATCACTCAGTGCGTGTGTCGTTTCTCGTGCACTTGTGCTCAATCAGGCTTTCAGCTTTCTTAAGTGTACTTCAAGTGCGGAAATTCAATGTGAGTGCAGCAAGCAATTCCTAAGCGTCGTACGCACTCTTGCTTGTTTCGGGCCTGGTAGGCTTGTAGATCAATTTTCTGGCAGTTTTGTCAGGGTTTAGGGTTTTCTCGTATGTCGCCTTGCTCGCTTTCGATCAATCAGGTTTTAGAGCTCAGCGGTTTGCATCTAAGTCCTTGGGTCTCACAACTACCCATTTCTAGCTGCCAAGCGGCTACGCACTACGATTTCTCCTATTACGTGTGCCAGAATCAAGTTTTGAGTGCCCAAAGGGTTTCGACAGTTTGCGCTGCTGCGTATTTGCTGGGTCAGGTCAAATTTTTGACAAATTTGATAAAAAGTTGCACTCGGACCAACCGGTCCGAATTGCAGGGTCCGAGTAGGTCACTCGGACGGGCCGAGGGCCAAATTTCAGGGTTAGACTCGGACGGTTTTGATTCGGACGGCCGAATGGCGAATTCGAACAAGGTGACTCGGACGGGCCGAATGGCACTTGGGCCGAGGGCCGAATGTGGAAAGTGGCCGAGGGCCGAATTTGAGGCTTGGACGAGTGGTTCGAACGGACCGAGGTCGAATGTGCCACATGGCAAAAAGTTTTGACTCGGACGGCCGAATGGGTTCACTCGGACGGTTTGGATTCGAACAGCCGAGTGGGCCAAGTGACAGGGGCCAAGGGCCGATTCTGGGACTCGGCCCAAGAAAGGCCACTCGAGCGGGCCGAATGCGGCGCATAACCCGCGCGAACACAATTTTGATCGATTCACTAGATATAGGCAAGCACCATGGCCATGCACTTCCAGATCCTATCTAGGGGAGTAGAGGGAGAGATTCATATACGTGAACGGGCCGATAAGTACTTCAATGATGCGATCGAATCGATGTGGGCTAGAGCTCTCTATCTCTCTCCCTCTCTCTCACTCACTGAAATGGCACAAATGAGCTCTCCCTTGGCCTCTTGGCTCTTATATCCCTTCCCAAGTGTGGCGTTGATGCCCCCAATCACTCACTTGCCGATCTTAGGCATCACTAGCGAGCATTTTACCCATTTTTGCACGATTTTTGCCCTGTTTTGAAACAGTAAACCCTACCCTTCTCCGGTTCGATTTCCTAATTCTAACCTATGCTACATGCAACAAAAATCGAAGGCAAAAAACTAAAATATATTCTCCATGCCTTCCAATCATCAAACAACCAAAATATCCCAAAATACTTACTTGTTTTGGAGATCAAAAACACCCAAACTTCCTACCTATCTCAAGCTCTATTTCGGGGATGAATCCCCTACTTCGATGCTCGATATGAGGCGTGCAAGTGCTCAAGCTTGAATCCGTTGGTCCCGACAATGGAACCAAAATGTGGGAGCTTTCGCTCAACCGCCAAGACCCACGGACCGCTTATTGTTTCCAGCATTCCAAGCGAGCTCTAATGCCTATCTCTCACCTAGCTGATGCGCCATCGATCCTACGAATGTAGTGAGCTTACCTTGATGCCGATGTGAGTAGCCTCCTCCCTCGCACACCTCGGTAGCTCCACGATTCTTGATGCTAGCTCAAGCATCCTCAAGCCTCCATCTCCAAGCTCCATTCTCCATAGCCGTGCGTACAAGAGAAGAGAAGAGAAGAGAAGAAGAGAAGAGGAGATGGTGAAGAGCTTCACCCTCTTGATCCCTCACTCCCACACACTCACTCCCTCACACTCTCACACTCCCTCTCTCAAGAGCACACACAAGCAAGAAGAAGAGAAGAAGAAGAAAGCTCTTGTTAGCCACACACCAAAGAATGAGTTTCCATTCACTTTTTGAACTTTATATACAAACCCTAAAATCCCATGGGCACCCATCCCTTTTTTACATGACCGGCCATTGTGGCAAGGTTCTTTTTCCATTTCCCTCTTCTATCCTTATGCCTCTAGCCTATATCTATCTAATATTTTACAATTGGCACAGGAGGGAGCCTGGCGCTCTTTTACAAGAGTTTTTCAAGTTTTTTGAGGTGCCTTTCATTTAAAATCGTGCCTTTGGTCTCGGCTTAGCCTTTAGAGGTCGCCTGCGTGTCTTTGCTCTTCTTCCATGCTTTTCCTCTTTTTCCTTCATTTTTCGCCATTTCCCGCCATCTCGACTTGGGGTTAACAAAGACTGATTGTCTGGTTGTGAGTATAGAAATAACTACCACAACAATCGACAATGCATTACATCATAGTCAAACCTAACACAATTGGCCCACAGTCTATTTTTAGGATCCATGCACTCAACTGAAAGGTATTTCCTCCACAATGCATGCATTGCATGTGAGGTCTTGTGGTCTTTATCATCATCTCTTGAAGTTTAGCCAACTCTATGTTCATGTTTGCCAATTCCTGGCTCTAATCAATATTCCTTTCTTTCTCTTGGGTGCCCTGGCTCTCTTGATAGTAGTCATGGTCCACTCATATGGCTTCTTCAAAAATCCTAGCTAGCATGTCCCTTTGTAAGTTTAAGTTTCTCACCAAAAAAAGTTACAACTAGGCATAGGAGAAAAAAAACAAATACAAGAAAAGTAAACAAAAAGAGTTTAGAAGGTTAAAAAATGAAAAGCAATAGTGGAAGTATGCTTGAATTGTTGTAAATGGTTGTGAATAGAGATTTGAGCCATTTTTATAAATATGGTAGAATAAACAAGTAATTTTACTAGTGTGATTAATAGGGCTGAAGTAAAAGACAAGTGCTTTTACGTCTTTATAGGTGCCTATAGCCTAGAGAGACCTCCCTATAAAATGTTATTTTTGGAATGGATCTGAAGAAATCTCTATCCTACTGCTATAGGTGAGAACTAAATTTTTTCTTTGGCTATAATTAAAGATATCTCACATGGATTTACCAAGCAAAGAGAGTTAAAGTGGTTCCGCATTATTTCAAGCATATTCGAACTATTTTACCAAGGGTATTTCACATTATTTTCAATAGTTTCCTTTGTATTTGGTATGGAATTTTCTTTTGGGCTGAAAGAGTGATGTTGATCCATCATCTCAAACAAAGCTTCCCTAAGATATCATCTTAGGTATAGTGTATTCAACTTAATGGGATTTATTACAGTTCGGCAAAGTTTCCAAGAGTTATATGATTTCTTATTGGGTTTAATTGTTTCTTGTGTTCTATAGTATATTTGAGAGTCCTAGTTCCAATATTTCTTTCTTTCATATGTCTTGTATTTTCCTTGATTCCTTAACATATTAGGCCTAGACCTTTCCAAACCCTGGCATTTTGTGAACTCGATGCAAAAGGCCCATCTGCCCTAAAAGAGGAGTATTTCATAGAGGATGCAAACAAACTAACCAACTGGACTTTCTTAGTGTGGGTTCATAAACCTATAAAGGGCCTTTTTGCTCCAGTGCTACAAAAAGAGAGCTTAATATTAATTTTGATGAATTGGATAGTGTGGAGTAATTATATTTTCTTAGAGATAAAAGTGTTTTGTTTCTATAGGCTAGGGACCCTTTGTTGCAGCTAGAGAAGCCATTAGAGGATGATACTACAAACCAATGCATATAGACCTGATCTGAGAAAATCACCAAAAAAATATTTGTCTAACACTTTGTTGATTTTTTGTACATTTGGAGGTTTCAAATAAAGAAAAGGGTGGGAACAACCTCTTGGAAAATCCAAGAAATCATTGGATGAAAATATTTCATGGACCGGTTTACCAAGGGGGGGTGAAGAGTAAAGATCAATGGAGGAAGGTGAAGGGAAAATGTGTAATGTGAAAAGAAAAGACATGAAATGGATTTGGAGCCATCCAAAGGGCATATGAGGCTCATAATGTCATGGCTTTGGAGCCTTATGATAATTCAAACAAATGGGACCCTTCTTGGAAGCATTAGTAGAAGAAAAATCAGGCACATGATTTTGTAATATTTTTTAAAAATACTTTCACTCCAATCCAAAAAACTTTTCAACATGAAAGTTGTAGCGCGTGAGCTGAAGTTTTGACTTGTATTTTTTAAATAATTTTTTGAAACTACAAGTCTAGAGATATGGCCAAAATGGTGGATGCCAACTTTTTCCAACTGCGGTGGAGACCACCTCCCAATTTTATACACACCCACACTTTCTTCCCCACACTTAGTACTTCCATAAAACATCATTCATTAGACTCCCAACCCTTTCCCCTCTCTTCTCCTCTCTCTCAAGCTAATATACCATTAGAATTCCCCTCCTAAATTACCCTCAAATCATCCTTAATTGTAGTAGTAATGTATGAATTCTCACTACTCTCTCTCATTATTGCTAGATATTATCTTATTTTATGAAGATTCTCTATATTTTTTTATAAGAGAGCTCTTGGACTCAAGCTATGGGGGGGAGAATGGAGACAAATCACCTATGATGGAACTTGATTAAGTACAAAATTGGTCAACAAAATATCTAAATGGAGCTTCCACATTGGTGGAACGCCTTAATGTAGCTTTGGTGGTGTTAATTCCTATTCTATCTTAACCTCCTCCCTAAACACCCTCAAGGCCTATATAAAGAATCATTCTCCTTTGTAAATTTTTTTAAAAAAAGAGAGAGCCAAGAGACCTTCTTCAGCCCTATTGAGCCTTCCCCATTCTCTCTCATGAGCTTATGCAGTTCATTCCCTTACTATAGCTTATGCATGCTCTACAGTGTAATAAGGCCATGCATTTGGTGTCCATATTGTGTATATTGGTTATATCTTGAGGGTTCTCCATCTCTTGTGCCCTCTTAAGTTTTATTGATTCATCTATTTTTTGTAGTTGTCTCTCTCTCTCTCTCTCTCTCTCTCTCTCTCTCTCTCTCTTAGTTTTCCTCTCTTCTTCCTCACAAGCTCCTCTCCCTCTTGCATAGTGTCCTAGTCCGCTCTTACATGACTAGGTGGTTCCCTTACCTCATTCACTTTATGGCAGAAGGGAGTTTGGTGTAGTGTAGAGGCTGCCATACCGAATTTCCTTCATCATAAATTGGTGCCTCCACTGAGGACATTCTCATCCACAATTCTCTACCTCCTTATGCGAGACGATACAACACATAGTGGTGCATCCTCTACAACAAGTGCTCCAAGTGGCTCTTCTCCAATGCCTTCACCAACTCTTTTGAAGCTAGTCGAAGTCTACGACTCCCACAATGGTCTTCCAAGGAAGCCCAAGAAAGGAAGTATGCCTACCAAATGACGGCACGTATGCGAGTAAAAGGTGTTCACCTTAGAAATTCCATTCTCTCACAATGAAAAAAATCATGTTGCCATCAATTGCTAGGTTCTCATAATTGTGATGAGTGTTTTGAAAACAAAGTGAAGGCCCTTTTGGAAGGTCCTTGTCTCCAAATCATCAAATCCCTCTCTCTCTCTGGCCTAATCCACATCAAAGGAGGACAGTTATGCATGAATGGTGTGGAGTTTTATAGAGGTGCAAAGTATGGAGACTACCTTTGATTGTTGCTAGCTCAAAGGTTGGGTGTGGTTAAAAAGGTTGCCATCACACCTTATGAAATATATGTCGCCGAGGATGGACACACTAAGACAAGAACAATCACTGTTGAGCAAATTCTCTGTATAGCAAAGTTGGTGGGTTCCAGAAAGAAACACTTTGGAAAAAATCCTTTATAATTCAAGAAAGTGCATTCCCTCTACTCCCTTAAGTAGTCTCCACTTATGAATAATAATAATGGCCTGAATTTTTACACCTTCCACTCTGTACAAAACATCCAAGTTAATGTATGCATTAGTAGGAAGATTTTCTTCCAACAGCATCTTGTCATTTACTTTGGGGCTGAAAGATTAAGGGAGATCCTTGTATGACCAGAACCTATAATCTTTCCAATGCTAGACTACAATGCATCCTTTAATGTACATGTCTTTATTTTATTATAATAGTTTCTCATGAATCACCGTGAGTTGTATGGACCAATCCAACCTCTTGCTATGCAAACTGTGCATATTGTATCCAACACAAAGGTTAGATTCCAAGGCATTATTAGAAGCATACTGGGGCCTAGACATCTTGCTAAAATCAATGCATCTGTGAACCCATTCATCCTTCCCCTCATAAAATACAACTTAAGTCTAAACGTGTTTATCTTTGTACTCTACTAAGGCAACATGGCATTTCCAAGCTTCTTTGGACGCAATGGAAAAAATGCAGTGGATTTTTTGGACAACCTTGAGATGGCCTTCCTTGTCTCTGGGAGGGATGATGAAGCATTAAAGTTGAGGGCTTTTCCTTTGGTGCTCAAGGAAGAAGCTAGAATGTGGTTCCAAACTCTAAATCCGGCCTAAAGAGCTGAATGGGAGGGATTGAAGGCAGCTTTCTTGTAGAGATTTCAACAAACTAACTCAGCTAAAGAGTTATGCCAAACTCACCCTAGAAGATATGATCACCCTGCCAGAGGTCCTCAACAACGAGTAAGCCCTCCTCATGCTAGGACTCAAGAGCAAGAGTAGTCACGACCTGCAATTTTACAACCATCTTATGTTCAAGCTGAAACCCCTGCTATTCAACCAAACGTTAATGTCATAAAAATAGAGGAGATGATCAGGGAATAGAAGGCTCCAAGAAGAAATAGCAAGAGGTAAGATGAAGGTAGATGTAGTAGAGGCCATGCTTATCAAGCGGGTACGTGTCCAAACCGAGGCAACCAAGGAAGCAATCAATGAGGCAAGTACATCACGGGCACCTAGAGATAAAGGGAAGAAGAGAAAGACTCCATCTAGGTCTAAAATTGATATCTCCGACTTCCCTTCGGGTTCTCGGACACAACCTTATGATCTGATCTAATGTGAGCTCTCAAGGGCCAAAAATTACTTTGCCACAACTACTTCTCCCTCTCCAAAGCTATGATGACAACGGTCAAAAATGGTAAGCACAAGGGCAAGGCAAGGTAAAATGGTTAGTGCAATCAAGGCATATGGCCTCAAAGATATAGTGCCTTTAGTGGAAGCTCAAATCAAAGGTCAACGGATTCGAAAAACATACATCGATAGTGGAGCAGAGGTTTGTATCATGACAGAAAAGCTTATGCATCAATTAGGCTTAGAAGTAATGGAATCCTCAATCTTTAGGGCAAAGATGGTCAACAATGATGCGATCACATGTGTGGGTGTAGTGAAAGCTTTGAGAGTTTCTGTTTTTGGAATCACTACAGTAGTGGATGTTTACGTAATGCTAGTAAAGGGAGAAGGATATCCCCTCATCCTAGGGAGACCTTGGCTTATGGGCATCGGAGCTAGGCAAGATTGGGGAACAAGGGATCTGGAGTTGAGGCCACATAAGGTGTATGGCCATGATCAAAAGGTGGTTTACAATTTGAAGAGTGGATGTCAAGAGAACCTTGAACTAGAAACGTCTGCTGATGAGTGGAGCTCAAGTGGATGTTCCTCATCGGTAGAAGAGAAAGAGAGTTCAAGCGAAGAGAGTGATAGCACTCTCGAAGTTATGGGCATCACCTTAAAGGATTCTACCTCATCAGAAGACGACCCAAGATTCCAAGGAGAAGATGTGTGGGATGCTAGCCTAGAGAATATGATATCCAAGGATATAAAGGATGAAGAAAGGGAGGGTTATGTGAATGTTCTCAAGAAGCATGCATCATTGTTTATTTCTGATTATACTCACATTACACGTGTCACTGCAGTAAAGCATCACATCCAACTCAAAGAAGGAAGCAAACTTGTAGTTCAAAGATTGAGAAGACTGGGAGTTGTGCAACAGGATGCACTATTGATGGAGGTGAAGAGACTCTTGAATGCAAGATTCATATACCCAGTGGGAGATTCAGAATGGGTCTCCCCAGTAGTAGTGAGGCCAAAGAAAAATGGTAAGTGGCGAGTATGCATAGATTACAAGCCACTAAATGCTACACAACAAAGAGGGACCACTTCCCTCTCCCATTTTAGGATGAAATCTTGAATGAAGTAGCGGGACATGAGCGGTATACAGTGTCTGATGGCTACTCTGGCTACTTCCAGATTCGCATTGTAGAGGAGGATCAGAAGAAGACCACTTTCATCACACCATGGGGTTGTTTTGCCTTTCGGGTCATGCCCTTTGGTCTCACAAATGCCCCAGCAACCTTTCAATGATTCATGAATATGGTCTTCCAACCTTACTTTGGTAAGTCCATAAGGGTTTTCATAGATGACTTTTGTATTTACAGCTCAAGGAACATACATCTATGCAAGGTTGATGAAGGATTTACTCGCTTAGCTAAGTTGGGTGGACAAATAAATAAGGATAAATGTCGCATTGGGGAAAGCAAGGTTACACTACTAGGGCATGTAGTGTCAATTGAAGGAATTGATGTAGATCCAAAAAAGGTAGAAACATTGCTAGCTCTACCTTCCCCAACCTCCATCAAACAATTAGTCTCCTTCTTACAAAATCTAAGATATTTGGGTAGATTTATACGCTTACTCTTTCAGGCCATATATCCCCTGCGGCAATTGACACGCCAAGAAACACTTGTATGAAGTGAAAAAAGTGAAGAATATTTTAAGAAGATAAAGAAAATGTTGGGGTCACTTCCTATAATCCTCTAGCCTTATTGGGAAGAAACATTCTTTGTAAACCCTAGCATGGGAGAAGAGGCCATTGGTGTTGCTCTCCTACAAAAACATCCTTATTGGGAAGAATCATTCTTTGTAAACCCTAGCATGGGAGAAGAGGCCATTGGTGTTGCTCTCCTACAAAAAGATCCAAAAACATCCTTCATGAGGCCTGTGTATTTTTCCAACCGCCTCATGAAAGCCTCAGAGAAGGCTTATATCTCCATGGAACAACTAGTGTTGGGCCTCATGTTTGCAGTAACCAAATTTTGGCCATTGTGATCATCACTGTGGAGGATATGTTTGCCTATGCACTACAACATATGGAAATCTCTGACAAAATAGCAAACTGGGTGGTCCGACTTCAAGAGTTTGATTATACTGTGCAAGTTGAAAAAACAACTTGAGCATGCCTGGCTGATATTTTGACAAACATGTGCTATGAGAAAAACCTTAGGGTGAAAAGAAAGGACCTTCCACCACCCCCATCCATAAAGACTCTTGTAGATGCTTATAGCCTCTACTTTTATGGAGCATACAAGAGAACTAAGGATAAGGCAGCCACAAGCATTGTTGTTTTCTCTCCTTTAAGAGAGAAAATCTATGGTGAAGGAATTATCCTGGAAGGTGTCCGCTCTAACGATGAGGCAAAATATCAAGCTTTAATTCATGGTCTTTGTTGGTGTCTTAGTAATCTAATCGAGAGGTTGAATGCTTTTGGAGACTCCATGCTATTGGTAAGGCAAATGCAAGGTACATGGGCATGTAAAAATACAAACCTCTCTAGTAAAATGAGAGGCCAAATCTCTTATGAGAAGATTTAGGGAGGCACAAGTACATCATGTGCCAAGAGACCAGAACAAGGATGCCGAGCATCTAGCATCATCAAAGCTGAATGAGTCAATGGTGGGAGTAGTTGCTATCAAACCCCCGCTTCAGTAAGGGAAAGAAGACTTAGAAGATATTCTACACCTCTTAGAGTAAGGAGAAACTCCCAAACACCTAACTAAGGGAGAAAGACAGTGGCTAGCTCAAAAGGCTACAAGATATTGCATGGTAAATGATAGTTTATTTTGTCTTGGTAAGGATGGTGTGCTTAGGAAAGTGCCTTCAAAATAGGAAATTGAAGAAATCTTAAAAGCTTGCCATGATGATATGTGTGGAGGCCACTTTGCATATGACATCACAAGTAGAAAGGTTCTACAAGCCGGCTTTACTTGGCCGAGATGTCAAATATTGGTGTCAAACATGTGAAGAATGTTAGAAATCAGGACCACGACGGCTCATAGTAGAACCCCAAGCCCCAATCAAGGTCTATGGACCCTTTGAGAAGTTGGGAATTGATGCCATAGGGCCTCTACCACGCACTCCATCAGGAAAAGAGTATATTATCATGGGGGTAGATTACATAACTAGATGGACCGAGGCTATGCTAACTAGAAGAATCACTACTAAGGAAGTGAGTAAATTCATCTTTGACCACATTTGTTGTAGGTTTGGTACCCCTCTTGAAATATTATCAGATAGAGGACCAGGGTTTGGAGCTAATGTGGTGGGTGAACTCATGCAAAAGCTAAATATTCAATGACAACACTCTACCCCTTACTACCCTCAATGCCATGGATTGGTGGAAAAGGTAAATAAAATGATTTGTAAAATCATCAACAAACAGGTACATTCAAGGTCTCGGGATTGGGACAAGCACCTTAGCGGAGCTCTATGGGCTTATAGAACCTCCTTCAAAACCATGTTAGGGTTCACACCTTTTCATCTAGTATATGGAAAAGAGGCTCTTTTGCCTATTGAGGTGAAATTAGCTAGCCTTCGGGTATTAGGTGGCATAGTAGGCTCTCAAAAGGAGAAGTTACATCAAAGATTACTGGACCTAGAGAGGCTACAATTGGATCGTGAAGAAGTCATCAACCACTACTCCCAAGAAGCTAAGAAGCGTAGAGAAAAGTTCAACAAGAAGCTAACAGATAAAAACATCAAGGAGGGATCTTTAGTGCTTCGATATGACAATCGCTTTGATAAAAGAAAGGATGGCAAGTTTCTCTACCGGTGGGAGGGACCATTTTGGGTCACAAAAAATTTCAACAATGGCTCCTACAAACTTCAAGACATTGAGGGTAAAGTGCACAAGACCATGGTAAATGGATGGCACTTAAAACCCTATCACATCAGGGTGGGGTCAACTCAAAATACCAAAGAGTGTCTAGAGGCATAAATACCTCTAGCCAGGTTTGGGGGGGCTATATGATCCGAGAAAATCACAAAAAAATATTTGTCTAAAACTTGTTGATTTTTTGTACATTTGGAGGTTTGAAATAAAGAAGAGGGTGGAAACAACCTCTTGGGAAATCCAAGAATTCACTAGATGGAAATATTTCATGGACCGGTTTACCAAGGGGGGGTGAAGAGTAAAGATCAATGGAGAAAGGTGAAGGGAAAATGTGTAATGTGAAAAGAAAAGACATGAAATGGATTTGAAGCCATCCAAAGGGCATGTGAGGCTCATAATGTCATGGCTTTGGAGCCTTATGATAATTCAAACAAATGGGACCCTTTTTGGAAGCATTAGTGGAAGAAAAATCAGGCATATGATTTTGTAAGATTTTTTAAAAATACTTTCACTTTGATCCAAAAAAACTTTTCAACATGAAAGTTGTAGCGTGTGAGTTGAAGTTTTGGCTGGTATTTTTTAATACTTTTTTGAAACTACAAGTCTGGAGATATGGCCAAAATGGTGGATGCCAACTTTTTCCAACTGCGGTGGAGACCACCTCCCAATTTTATACACACCCATACTTAATACTTTCATAAAACATCATTCATTAGACTCCCAACCCTTTCCCCTCTCTTATCCTCTCTCTCAAGCTAATAAACCATTAGAATTCTCCTCCTAAATCACCCTCAAATCATCCTTAATTGTAGTAGTAATGTATGAATTCTCACTACTCTCTCTCCATTATTGCTAGATATGAACTTATTTTATGAAGATTCTCTATATTTTTTTATAAGAGAGCTCTTGGACTCAAGCTATGGGGGGGAGAATGGAGACAAATCACCTATGATGGAACTTGATTAAGTACAAAATTGGTCAACAAAACATCTAGATGGAGCTTCCACATTGGTGGAACGCCTTAATGTAGCTTTGGTGGTGTTAATTCCTATTCTATCTTAACCTCCTCCCTAAACACCCTCAAGGCCTATATAAAGAATCATTCTCCTTTGTAATTTTTTTAAAAAAAGAGAGAGCCAAGAGGCCTTCTTCAGCCGTGTTGAGCCTTCTCCATTCTCTCTCATGAGGTTATGCACTTCATTCCCTTACTATAGCTTATGCATGTGTAACAAGCCCATGCATTTGGTGTCCATATTGTGTATATTAGTTGTCTTGAGGGTTCTCCATCTCTTGTGCCCTCTTAAGTTTTATTGATTCATCTATTTTTTGTAGCTCTCTCTCTCTCTCTCCCTCTCTTAGTTTTCCTCTCTTCTACCTCACAAGCTCCTCTCCCTCTTGCATAGCGTCCTAGTCCGCTCTTCCATGACTAGGTGGTGCCCTTACCTCATTCACTTTGTGGTAGAAGGGAGTTTGGTATAGTATAGAGGCTGCCATACCAAATTTCCTTCGTCAAGACCGAATGGAAAGATGTGCAAGATGTTGTATCTAAACTAGTGGAGAGATAGAGAAGAAGAGAGATGTTAGCCATGCCTACACCTATGCTTGATTATCAAATCACAAGTGTCAAAGTCCATTGTAATTAGGTAGCCACCTCCCATTCCTTCTACACACTCTTTAAAAGACACTACCATGGATAAACTCATAAAAACTATGTAAGATTTGCATATCAAGCTTGCTAAGCTTGAAGGGCCAAGGAAATCTTCTACTTTGAAGACCATATCTAGGGAAATTTAATTTTTCCATAGCATATAGTGTGACAATATAGAGCATGACCACAAAGATGAAAAGCCATATAGAGATGCTTTAAGAAAGATGTTGATTTTGTGAAAGGATGGGAAGATTCATGCAAATGAAATGAGTATGTCCCTTTGTACAAACTTTGAAATGGGAGGTATATACAATATGCAAGAAGATCTTCTAGTGTGGAATGCATATGTAGCCACAAATACTACTGCCTATGGACTAAAAATAGAGAGATCTTTAGTTTCTAGTGCACATAACAAAGAAGAGTTCTGGATCCATGCCATGTAGACTACATTGAATGGTAAAGTACAAAAGATTGAGCTAAATGATGTAGGCCAAAGTATTAGAGAGAACAATGGACATGATTCACATGTGGATCCTTATTCAGTTTATAAATATTTAGCAAAGATATAGCACTCAAATATCATTATTGAAGACAAGCGAAAAAAAGAAGAAGATGATCTAGAGTTGGGTTGCAAGAATTCTTTACAACAAGATGTAGTAAAGGTTGTGAGCAATAATCTTGAAAATTTTCTTGGGATGCTATTCCCAATGCTAAAGATATAGGTAGCTTGCATAATGTGGATGAGATTTTTATAGATGTTCAAGCTATGTTTGCTAATGATACATGGATCCAAAGTGTCTTTCAAGATGTTAATGATATGTAAGAGTTATCCAATGATAGAAATAGGTTGTCTTAGGGTGTGCAAGATGATATTTTGATAGATAATATAAATGAGGTTTCAAAAGAGGATATAGGAGATACAGATGCTAAGATTGAGGATGCAACTATGAAGATTCCAAATGTTATTCAATCTATGCAAGAGCCAAAGAAGTTTCTCTTTAAGGTGCTATCCTATTAGTATAGAGAGAGATCTCTGTATGCAATTGGCCTATTGATGGATACATAATGATGGTTGCAAAGCTAAAGGGGATGAAAACTCTTCACTTGCATTTCTACACATGTTACAAGGTACACTAATACAGATGATAGAGTGAGGGAAAGTATGTCTTTATGTACATGCTAATGGAACAAATATGAATATGTTCTATGTGTTTCAAGAGTTTGAGAAGATTGGAAAAGGGATATTAGAATACTCAATGTAGTGGGAGCTCACGCTCAACCACCAAGACCCACGGACTGCTTATTGTTTCAAGCATTTCAAGAAATCTCTTATGGCTATCTCTCACCTAACCGACGCACTGTCAATCCTCTCGGGGTGTAGTGAGCTTACCTTGATAACAAAATGAGTTGCCTCCTCTCTTGCACATGCCAGTAGCTCCACAATCCTAGATGCTAGCTCAAGCATCCTCAAGCCTCCTCCATCTCCAAGCTCCATCCACCATAGCCACGTGCGCGAGAAAAGAGAAAAAAAGATAAGAGAGAAGAAGAGAGAAGAGAGATGGTGAAGAGCTTCACCCTCTTGATCCCTCACTCCCATACACTCACTCACTCTCACACTTCCTCTCTCAAGAGCACACACACAAGCAAGGTGAAGAGAAGAAGAGAAGAAGAGAGGACTCTTGTTAGCCACACACCAAAGAATGACCTCTCATTCACTTTTTGAACTTTATATACAAAACTCTAAATTCCCATGGGCACCCATCCCGTTTTACATGACTGGCTATTGTGGCAAGGTCCCTTTTTCTAATTCCCTCTTATTGCTTCATGCCCTAAGCCTATACCCGTCTATTCTTTTACAAATGGCACAGGAGGGAACCTGGCACTCTTTTACAAGAGTTTTTTGAGTTTTTTGAGGCGCCTTTCATTTAAAATTGTGCTTTTTGCCTCAGCTTAGCTTTAGAGGCCGCCTCGATGCCTTTGCTCTTTTTCTATCCTTTTTTCACTTTTTCCTTTATTATTCCACCATCTCAAATTGGGGTTAACATTACCCCCCTCTGAGACGGGTGCTAGTCCCATGGAACATCTAGTTGTTTGTTGGGAAAGGGTAGGCGGTTGGCAAGTTGTTGGTCAGATGATGGTAGGGCCACATGTGGACTCAGATGCTTTGGAAGCTTTGGCAATTATGGTTGATGGAGAAGCCAATCAGATGTCAAGTGGATGATGGGGCCTCCAAAGTTGGTGGTTTGCCGCATTTTGTAGTACCTAAAAGGAGAAGGTGCAATACTCTACCTAAGGGGAGTGTCTACCTTACTATGTAGTGCATTCTGCTCATACTAGTGGAATGGGGAGCTGGGTCTAACTATCACAGGCAGGCCTAAGTGATGTCCCACACTTGAGGATCCCATTCGTGTGATAGGGAGGTGTGGTGTGTGTAGCATAGGGTGACAGGTCTAACCATAGGCGAGAGTTACCTCCCTAGGTATGTCCTGCCCTTGATGGGCCCTAAGCATTAAGTGGGGGGTCAAAAGGGGCTAGGGGATTAGGAGTGGAGCTGGCCAACCAAATCCACTAGACACACCTAACTTGAGGATCCCTAGGTGTAGTGATTGTGTCCTATATGGTCCTGGTTATGTCTTCATGTGAGTTATTCTTTCCATGTCTTTTTCTTTTTGTGATGTGTTTTCTTGCCTTTCTTTCTTACTTTTGTTTTCTTTTATTTTCTTTTCTTATTTTAAAAATAATTTTTATTAAGCTAGGATGACAATCAGTTTCTAACTTTCATAATTAGAGTGAGGTGGAGAAGGGGGCCAAATAGATTTGCTCAAAAACTGCCAACTTTGCATGTTGTCAAGATTGTGGGAGAGAAGGAAGGAGTCTCACTTGTAGCTTTCTTGCTTGCACAATGGGGGAATACACACAGAGGTGGAGGCTGAAAACAGTTTTCCTCTTCTTAGTTGTGTAAGCCAAAAAGAACTCTCTCACAAAGAAATAGAAGAACCCTATATATGGGTCTCAAACCAAAGACAACTAACTAAGGTGGCATACTAAATGAGCCACGAACTAGAGTAGATAAGGATAGTTGTCATCTAGCTATTATTCATGGGCGGTATACCAACCGCATCTGCAACTGACACGTCGGTGACATAAATGCACAACGGTCACCTTGGCATATCACGTGTGGAGCTCGATATCTCAACACTTCCCCTCGAGCTCAATCCCAATTCCTGCACACCAAGCAGGTCTCTGAACTTGCGCAGCTTCTTTGCGCCCAGCCTTCGTAAATATGTCAGCTACCTGATCCTCTGTGCTGACATAAACTAGATCAATAAGACCTAGTAAAACCCTCTCCTGCACATAGTGATAATGCACCTCAATGTGCTTTGTTCTAGCATGATAGATTGGGTTATTTTCCAAGTGTATACTACTCATGTTGTCACAATAAATGACAACTGGCCCATCTGTAGGCTGATGCATATCATAAAGTAGCTTATGCAACCAAGCTACCTCACATGCAGCCATTGCTGCACCCCTGTACTCAGCCTCTGTGCTAGATAAGGCAACTATAGGCTGTTTCTTGCTGCTCCAAGTGACTGCAGCACTCCCAAAAGAGAATACATATCCACTAGTAGATCGTCTATCAGAAATGCTACCAGCCCAATCAGCATCAGTGTATCCATGCAACTGTATCTGAACCCCAGTCTCATAAAATAGTCCATACTGCAATGTGGACTTCACATACCTGAGTATGCGTCTAGCCGCATCCAAATGCGGTTTCCTTGGAGCTTGCATAAACTGACTTACCAATCCAACAACATAGCTCAAATCTGGCCTGGTAAAAGTCATATAAATCAAGCTTCCTACTATGCGTTTGTACATAGTAGGGTCTTCCAAAAGCTCACCTGCATATGCCCAAGAAATAACGCAGCTCTCCCAAATCCTTCATCTCAAACTTCTGCTTCAATAGCATTTTCACATGAAGGATATCTTCATCACTATCACCTGTCATAATCAAATCATCAACATAAATGACAAGTAGCATAATACATTTCTCTGTTTTTCTCACATAAAGTGAGAAGTCTGCCTTGGAAATCTGAAAGCCAATAGTGACAAGATATTGTCCTATCTTGTCAGACCATGCTCTAGGTGCTTGCTTCAAGCCATACAATGCTTTCTTCAACCTGCAGACAAACTCAGGATGAACATCATGCACATAACCTGGTGGCTGTTCCATATAGACCTCTTCTTGCAAATCACCATGCAAGAAGGCATTCCTTACATCCATCTGATGTAAAGACCATTCCTTTGATGCAGCCAAAGCAGTGACGGCTCTTATGGTTGCCATCCTTGCAACCGAATTGAATGTTTCTTCATAATCAATGCCATATGTTTGTGCATACCCCTTGACTACTAATCTTGCCTTGTATCTGTTCACAGAACCATCTGCATTGTGCTTCACCTTATAAACCCACTTACAGCCAATTGCATTCTTACCTTTCGGCAAAGGTACCAACTCCCATGTAGCATTTGCTTCCAAGGCATCTATTTCTTCGTCCATGGCTTTCTCCCATTTTTCTTTTCCCATGGATTGCTCAAAAAAAGTGGGTTCTGGTTCCTGTATCACTTTGACCATATATGCATAGTGAATGGCTGTAAATCCATCATATTTCAGCCTATCCACAGGATACCTAGCTCTGGTAGACCTGCGCAAATTAGATTCACTCCCAGGTGCTCTCAAAACATCTCTGCTCTTCCTTACTCCAGGTGTAACAATAGAAGGAATACCCAACTCATCATCAATGCTCTATTCTGAGCCACTAGATTCACCATCCACATAAGAGTGACCTGCATTCACATCAAACATGGGCTGATCTACCTTCTCTTTTCCTTTTCGTGAAACCTGCATACAACTATCTTCAATGTTTTGAGGAGATTCTCCTGATCTCGATCTACTTGTCCATGGTGAAGAATATGAACCACTGCTAGAGGACACTCTAGGTCCACTAATATTTTGTGACTGCTACTGTGAATTCTATGCAGCATTACCATTTTGTGTATCTACATCATCAATCATATTTACTGGTTTATACCAGCTACTCATCTCATCAAAAACAACATCTCTGCTCACTGTAAACTTACGAGTAGAAGGGTTACAGCATCTATACCCTTTTTTCTATAGAGAGTAACCAATAAAGATGCACTTCTCAGCTTTTGGATCCAACTTGGATCTCAACTCATCTGGCACATGAACATAGGCAATGCAACCAAAAATCTTCAAATGAGAAATATCTGGTTTCCTACCAGTATACCTCTCCTCTGGAGTCATCCCATGTATTGCTGCAGTGGGAGTCCTGTTCATTATGTAGACTGCCGTAGCAACTGCCTCAGCCCAATAAAAATCAGGCAAGTCTTTTTCATTGAGCATGGCACGTGATACCTCTCCAATATGCCTGCTTTTTCTTTCTGCAATTCCATTTTGTTGTGGGGTATGACTACATGAATATTGCTGCTTTATGCCATGCTCCTGCAAGAACCTTGCAAACTCATTTGAGAGGTACTCTCCCCCTCCATCTGACCTTAGGCATTTTATTTGCAAGCCTGTTTCTTTTTCAACCATAGCTTTAAGAGTTTTGAAATGCCTAAAAACTTCACTTTTCTTTTTCATAAAATACACCCAAACTTTTCTACTATAGTCATCAATAAAAGTGACAAAATAATGACAGCCTCCAAGAGATGCAGCTTTAGTAGTCCACACATCAAAGTGGATTATTTCCAATGGCTTCTCACTCTCTTGAACATGTCTAGGAAATGGTTTCCTTGCCTGTTTTCCAAACTGACACGCTTCACATACCTTATGCATTTCTGCAACCTTGAATTTAGGCAATCCTGCAATAATATTTTGGGCCTGCATTGATTTAAGTCGCTGTATATTAACGTGACCAATGCGTTTATGCCAGATATCAATATCTGCAACTACACCGGTCCCATGTGCAAACATTGCTGCACTTAATTCAGACATGTCTGCATCCAACGTAAACATTCTGCCCTTCTTCTTTCCTTTTGCTATCAAGCGACCTTTATTTTTCATATCCTCAACAAAGCATCCATGAGGATTAAATCTGACCTGCAAGCCATGTTCAACCTCTTGAGCTCTTTACCACGAACAAGGCTCTCATACCATGTCAAGATTGTGGGAGAGAAGGAAGGAGTCTCACTTATAGCTTTCTTGCTTGCACAATGGGGGAATACACATAGAGGTGGAGGCTGAAAACAGTTTTCCTCTTCTTAGTTGTGTAAGCCAAAAAGAACTCTCCTACAAAGAAATAGAAGAACCCTATATATGGGTCTCAAACCAAAGACAACTAACTAAGGTGGCATATTAACTGAGCCACGAACTAGAGTAGATAAGGATAGCTGTCATCTAGCTATTATTCATGAGCGGTATACCAACCGCATCTGCAACTAACACGTTGGTGATATAAATGCACAATAGTCACCCTGGCATATCACGAGTGGAGCTCGATATCTCAACACATGTATCCCTTGAGATTCATGCAAACGTTGAGTGAAGTGGTGGAGAGGAAGGGGTGGTTACATCATGTGAACTAGCTATCATTTATATCTTCAAGAAGAGCTAGGAAAAAAGAAGGTAGAAGGCTAGCTCTCATCATCAAGCATGTCATGGCACAGCTATTGATGGCGTTAGGATCAAAAAAGAGGGGTGGGAGGTGACATTCTTGTGGGGTAGGGTCTTGCTTAAGTAAGAGTTTAAGAAGCCTAAGGTAGTTACAGGTGGTTTTGAAGGCTAGATCAGGGCAAGATAAAAAGTCGACAAGAAAGTGGATCATGGAAACATCTAGGCTTTCAAAGGTGAAGGTGAGAGCTTGTTCAAAAGAGGCATAATTAGGATTATAGATAATGGGAAAGTCATAGCGTCCATGGAGGGTAGTGTCAAAATCCACTCCTACCCTACGAGGGTACGCCATAAATGTAGGGTTGTTCCTCTCATAGGGTAAGGTGTTGCAAAAGGCCATCCAAGCAAGCATGCTAATGTCACACACCTGTCTCCTCCACATGGGCTGGCAGCTATAGCTTTGTACAGAATGTGGCACTTCAAAGACCTTATTCTGCCAAAAGTCTGCCTCTTTGGTCCCCCAGAGAGTGGGATTCTTTTCTCTCTATTCCACCCATTGATGGTCTAGTCGGCTTCCAATCGCAATCGCTTCCTCCACTATTTTAAGTGGCATGACTCTCCTCAAACTATTGGGCAAAAGGAAGCTAAAGGAGAAGGGTTTTTTGTCCCTTTCTTGTCACTCCCAAACTATTAATTCAGTGTGGAAACCTGCTGGGAGGTCATCTAGGCATGGTGGTAGGGGTGCAGATGGCTGCATGGCTTGGCTTTCATTTGTTTCTTGGTTTCTTCCACCAGTTTCTTTCTCCTTTCCCTGAGGGTGGCTTGTCTTTTAGCAGGTGTGTCAATTTATGGCTGCTCTTGGGAATGTGGCGAGGGGGGTTGTGGGATCACCTCTTCTTTAAATGTATCCATATCAAATTGGAGTTCAACTTCATCCCTCTATCGGTCTGCTTGCTATGTTTCCTCTTCAAAGCCTAGTTCATCGACCTCCTGGGGTGTTAGGCTGGCCATCAATAAGTACTTTGGTTGATCATCAAGGCTTAGCCCCACGACATCGGGTTGGGGTGGCATGTGCCGTCCTGCTTGCAGGGCCCTGCGGGCTATGTTTAGTTTCTTCTTTGCCACCTTGAGGGACTCCCCTTCCTCTGAGTGGGTGGTATCCATTAGTGTATTCAAGAAGGCTTTCTATTGTGTGTTGAAGGCTACTTGGGCGACCTCTGCTTTTTCCTTTGTGAGGATTTTCTCTTTTTCCACGAGAGCCTGGCAATGCACCAAGGTCTTCATCCTCTGTTCATTCTGTCCCGTTGGCTCTCTTCTTCATTTCCCCCATGCCTTCCCCTTGCCTTTGCACTAGAGATATGAGTCTTTGCTCCTATTCTTTCAATTCTTTGCTCATTCTCTCCTGCTCTTTTCTTTCTAAGTTCAGCTTCTCAGTCGTGGTCTCCATCTCCTTGTGATGTTGTTCTTCCTCTTGCTTCCTTTCCTCTTCTTTAGTGGCAAAATCCTCTATGCCTCATTCAATCTGATCAGTATTTGCGGTTAGCTCTTCATGTTGCATGATCAAGAGTTTATACTCCCTCTATATTTTTACCAACTCTTAATTCTCATCTTCCAACATCCGCCTCCAACTTTCCTCCCTGTCATTCTTAGCCTTCATCTCCTGTTTGAGATCAAAAATCTCCTTTTGTTGCATGGCTATGTATCGGGTCTTTTCAAGCTGAAAAGCAACTACCGACTCTTTTTTCGCAACTAACTCGGCCACAACTATCTTCCTCTCCTCTTTAGCTGTCTCTAGTTGAGAGATCAATATTGCAATGATTCGTCATAGTTAGCTCGTGGCATCATCGTCCTGTGGTTGAGGCCTCCACTTTTTGGCGTTTTGGATCTTGTCCAGATTCGGTGTCTATGGCCGGTCTCTTTTGCCCTGTGGTCATGGTTTCCATGCTCTTCCCTTGACCTAATTCTTTATTGATGAAATATTGCATCCAAGTCACAAAGTTTGAGACATCAACACTAGTGGGGATGCTTGGGGTGAGGTGGTTGCTTTGGTGGTAGGCACCAGGAGGGTCGGGATAGGATGGATGGGGGATTTACCCTTCCCTTCAGTGATGAGTGGCAGTATGATCTCCGGCACCTGAGTGCTTGAGCCTGGCCCCTCCTTCTTGGGCAGGCTCAGAGCTCCTAGGTCATCTGCCCTGCTTTGTTACTCTATAGACCAACATGTGGCTTAGGCCATGTCTTCCTCCTCCTTCCTTCTCAGCTCCTCCTCTTCCTCAACAGCCCTTCTCTCCCTCTCTTCTTCTTCTTTCCTAGATTCTTCCTCCAATTTATCTGCTTCTTCTTTTTCTTTCATCTTCCTCTCTTTTGCCTCCTATTTTGACACCTTCTTGGCTTTCTTGGCTTCTTTCTTTGACTTTTCTACTTTCTATTTCTTCTTCTTCTCCCTCTCTTTCGCCTCTTTGAGGGATTCCCTTTTTGCTCTCTCTAAGTCCTCCTTCTCCTTTTTGCGGCCTTCGTCTTGCTTTTTCTTTTGTGTCATCCTCTTCTTAGGTTTCTTTGCTTGATTTTTCCTTCGCTATTCCTTCTATTCTCCCCCTTCTTCGTCACTTTCAGTCCTATCCCTAGATAACTCTTGGTCCTAATGAGGGGGCGATCTGTCACAAGCATTTCTCCTTCTCCTTCCTCTGCATCCTGTACCTCTTTTACTACCTCCTAGATGAGGGCAGTCAAAATACTTCCATAGCCAATGAAAGAAGCTTTGGATGAG
This sequence comes from Lygodium microphyllum, assembly GCF_053477565.2. Lineage (NCBI taxonomy): Eukaryota > Viridiplantae > Streptophyta > Polypodiopsida > Schizaeales > Lygodiaceae > Lygodium > Lygodium microphyllum. The sequence goes on from NC_141144.1 coordinate 46,567,973, forward strand.
GCTTTCTTCCTCTCAATGCTTTTGGAGGCTACAGACTCCCCGCCTACTGGCTTGCTCCCCAAGGCTAGTGCTTTTGTTGCCTGGTCTATGGTCTTGCGCACATAGCCATTCTAGTCAACCTCATCCAAGGTGCAAGCTGCCACGTTCTCCAGCACATACACACTAATTTGGTGCATGAGTGAATTGTAGCGCTGGCTGGAGAACAGCGAGTGTACTAGTTTTGCCTGCATGTGGGCTTCAGCATCAAGGATATCCTGGATGCTGATGTCATCATTGGTCAGCACCTCTTCCCTCTTCATCTTAAGCATGGTATAGATGTCTCTTTTTTTCTTCTTCTCCACCTTAGGCTCTAACCCCAGTGGCTTCTCCACCAAGGCTAGGTTCAAGGGTATATGTACCTGTTTGGCCTTCTCCCCCCTTCCCATTGCTACAGTTCCACATTCCTGATCTAGGTTGTAAGTTCTGAGAAATTCCACACACTTTGTGTGGTTAGGATTTTGTGCAAACTTCTCGAGGTGCTTAGTAATGTTGCATTGCTCTATGACCCTCTTGGCTGCTTCCTCCTTGGCCACTACTTCCTTGATGTTATGGATGGTTCAAAATTTTAGTTGGTTGTAGGTACGACTTTCCAAGGAGGCTCAACACATGCAGACATTGATGATGGACCACCTAGTTAGATGGGTCCACACATCTACACTTAGCACGTCGGTGGTCATTATGACTCTCACATGGCCACTGACTCATTACTTATTATATTCAAGTTGTTACACCTATTTACAGCTGGCATAGTTATAGCGCCAGCCGACTAGTGTAGTCGGCTCAATCCCAATTCCTACACACCAAGCAGGTCTCTGAACTTGCGCAGCTTCTTTGCGCCCAATGCCTTTGTAAATATGTCAGCTACCTGATCCTCTGTGCTGACATAAACTAGATCAATAAGACCTATAAAACCCTCTCTCGCACATAGTGATAATGCATCTCAATGTGCTTTTTTCTAGCATGATAGACTAGGTTATTTGCCAAGTGCATACTACTCATGTTGTCACAATAAATGACAACTGGCCCATCTGTAGGGGTTGATGCATATCAAAAAGTAGCTTATGCAACCAAGCTACCTCACATGCAGCCATTGCTGCACCCCTGTACTCAGCCTCTGTGCTCGACAAGGCAATTGTAGGTTGTTTCTTGCTGCTCCAAGTGACTGCAACACTCCCAAAAGAGAACACATATCCACTGGTAGATCGTCTATCAGAAATACTACCAGCCCAATCAACATCAGTGTTTCCATGCAACTATATCTGAACCCCAGTCTCATAAAATAGTCCATACTGCAATGTGGACTTCACATACCTGAGTATGCGTCTAGCCGCATCCAAATGCGGTTTCCTTGGAGCCTACATAAAATGACTTACCAATCCAACAGCATAGCTCAAATTTGGCTTGGTAATAGTCATATAAATCAAACTTCCTACTATGCGTCTGTACATAGTAGGGTCTTCCAGAAGCTCATCTGCATCTGCGCTCAGCTTCACATTCTGCTCCAAAGGAACTGAAATAGGCTTACAGCCTGTCATCCCATATTTGGACAGCATGTCCAATCCATACTGCCTCTGCAAGAGCTGTATCCCACTTGGTGATCTAATCACCTCAATGCCCAAGAAATAACGCAACTCTCCCAAATCCTTCATCTCAAACTTCTGCTTCAATAGCATTTTCACATGAAGGATATCTTCATCACTATCACCTATCATAATCAAATCATCAACATAAATGACAAGTAGCATAATACCTTTCTCTGTTTTTCTCACATAAAGTGAGAAATCTGCCTTGGAAATCTGAAAGCCAATAGTGACAAGATATTGTCCTATCTTGTCAGACCATGCTCTAGGTGATTGCTTCAAGCCATACAAGGCTTTCTTCAACCTGCAAACAAACTCAGGATGAACAGCATGCACATAACTTGGTGGTTGCTCCATATATACCTCTTCTTGCAAATCACCATGTAAGAAGGCATTCTTTACATCCATCTGATGTAAAGACCATTCCTTTGATGCAACCATAGCAATGACTGCTCTTACGGTTGCCATCCTTGCAAGCGGGCTGAATTTTTCTTCATAATCAATGCCATATGTTTGTGCATACCCCTTGACTACTAAACTTGCCTTGTATCTATTTACAGAACCATCTACATTGTGTTTCACCTTATAAACGCACATACAACCAATTACATTCTTATCTTTAGGCAAAGGTACCAATTCCCATGTAGCATTTGCTTCCAAGGCATCCATTTCTTCATCCATGGCTTTCTCCCATTTTTCTTTTCCCATGGCTTGCTCAAAATAAGTGGGTTCTGGTTTCTGTATCACTTTGACCATATATGCATAGTGAATGGCTGTAAATCCATCATATTTCAGCCTATCCACAGGATACCTAGCTCTAGTAGACCTGCGCAAAGTAGATTCACTCCTAGGTGCTCTCAAAACATCCCTGGTCTTCCTTAATATAGGTGTAACAATAGAAGGAATACCCAACTCATCATCAATGCTCTGTTCTGAGCCACTGGATTCACCACCCACATAAGAGTGACCTGCATTCACATCAAACATGGGCTGATCTACCTTCTCTTTTCCTTTTCGTGATACCTGCATACCACTATCTGCATTGCTCTGAAAAGATTCTCCTGATCTCAATCTGCATGTCCATGGCAAAGAATGTGAACCACTGCTAGAGGACGCTCCAGGTCCACTAATATCTTATGACTGCTATTGTGAATTTTATGCAGCATTACCATTTTATGCATCTACATTATCAATCACATTTACTGGTTTATACCAGCTACTCATCTCATAAAAAACAACATCTCTGCTCACTGTAAACTTACGAATAGAAGGGTTATAGCATCTATACCCTTTTTGCTGCAGAGAGTAACCAATAAAGATGCACTTCTCAGCTTTTGGATCCAACTTGGATCTCAACTCATCTGGCACATGAACATAGGCAATGCAACAAAAAATTTTCAAATGAGAAATATATGGTTTTCTACCAGTATACCTCTCCTCTGGAGTCATGCCATGTATGGCTGTAGTGGGTGTCCTGTTCATTATGTAGACTGATGTAGCAACTGCCTCAGCCCAGTAAAAATCTGGCGGGTCTTTTTCATTGAGCATGGCACGAGATACCTCTCCAATATGCCTGTTTTTTCTTTCTGCAATTCCATTTTGCTGTGGGATATGACTACATGAATATTTCTACTTTATGCCATACTCCTGCAAGAACCTTGCAAACTCATTTGAGAGGTACTCTCCCCCTCCATCTGACCTTAGGCATTTTATTTGCAGGCCTGTTTTTTTTTCAACCATAGCTTTAAGAGTTTTGAAATGCCCAAAAACTTCACTTTTCTTTTTCATAAAATACACCCAAACTTTTCTGCTATAGTCATCAATAAAAGTGACAAAATAATGATAGCCTCCAATAGATGCAGCTTTAGTAGTCCACACATCAGAGTGGATTAATTCCAATGGCTTCTTACTCTCTTGAACATGTCTAGGAAATGGTTTCCTTGCCTGTTTTCCAAACTGACATGCTTCACATACCTTATGCATTTCTGCAACCTTGAATTTAGGCAATCCTGCAACAATATTTTGGGCTTGCATTGATTTTAGTCACTGTACATTAATATGACCAATGCGTTTATGCCAGATATCAATATCTGCAACTACACAGGTCCCATGTCCAAACATTGCTGTACTCAATTCAGGCATGTCTGCATCGAATGTAAACATTCTGCCCTTCTTCTTTCCTTTTGCTATCAAGCGACCTTTATTTTTCATATCCTCAACAAAGCATCCATGAGAATTAAATCTGACCTGCAAGCCCTGTTCAACCATTTGACCAACAGAAACCAGGTTCTTGGTGATATTCGGGACATGAAATACATCTGACAGGTATTTCTTTTTCCCTTCCTGCATAGATAAAGGAATTTTTCCAATCTGCACAATAGGATGTGCAGTATCATCACTAGTCTCCACAAATCCTAGTTTTTCCATTTTCCTTGCATCCTGCATCCATTCTGCATGACTTGTTCATGTGGTTTGATGCACCTGAGTCAACATACCACACATCGTTTCTTTCTTCTGCACTTTTCATAGAATTGGTCATGTGCTGCACCATAAATAAATGCTCATTTTTGTCATCACACTGTCTACTAGAAGATGCATAATTTCCTTGTTGCAATTTTCCATTCATGATGTCATTCTGCTTTTTATAGCAGTCTTTAGCCATATGACCCATTTTACCACTGTAGTAGCATTCAACATTGTTGTTTGCATTTTGGCCTCTTTGCCATCCACCACGACCTCTTTGGCTCTCCCTACCTCTAGAGTTACCACGTCCTCCTCCATAGGACTAGTTTTCTTGAGTTTGCTGCATATTCTGATTTCTACTACGGCCTCCAGATCAGCCTCTACCTCTGCCTCTACCTCTTCCAGCATTTGAGTAGAAGACAGCTTCTTTTGAAGTTCCTCCTGAAGAAGATGCACCACCATTTCTCTGCTCCTCAGAAATTAGAAGAGCAATCAACTCCTCAAAATCAAGAAATCTTTCATGGACGGAAATGGATGTTCGGAACTGTGCATAATCCTTTTCTAGACCATTCAAGGTCACAGAAACTAAATCATCATCTTTCACTGGCGATCCAATGGAAGCAAGTGTATCTGCAATCTTCTTCACCTTCATGTGGTAGTCATTGATGCTCATACTTTCTCTTTGCACATTGTGCAACTCTTGCTTGAGCTACATTTTCCTAGCTTGCGTAACTGTGCTATACATTTTTGACAAAGTATCCCATGCCTCCTTTGGCGTAATTGCATCTTGAATATGCACAATCATAGAGTCTGAAATATTGATAGACAGCTAGTACATAACTTTCCTGGCTCTCTCATGCCATGCTTTAAATGCCTGCATTTGCTGTTGATTGGGAATATCAGGAAGAACTGGTTCTTCTTCATTTCCTGCAACGAATTCCCAATATCCTTTTCCTATAAGGAAATTCGTCATTCTAAACTTCCATGCTTGGAAGTTGTTCTTATCAAGCTTTTCAATGACAATCTGTGAAAGAGAATCAAATGCCATTACAGAACACTGCAAAAAATTCTGTCACTGCAAAAAACACAGCTTCAACCTCACAAGGGCAAATCTGCAAAACTGACGAAAGTGGTATTTGACCACACAGTCACTTCCTAGTGATGATTTTGCATCAACAAGCAACAAGGATGATTCTGTAACTCCCAATGTCTCTGCGCATAGGCATATGATGCAATTTCTACAGTAACTTTTCACCGACCTGTAGAACAATGGTCGCACAGCATAAAGCAGGGCCTTTTCCTGAGTGCGGCAGAAAACTTCCACCTCCAAAACAGGCCCCGAAATGGCCTCAAATCAAAAAAACAGAGCAACCAAGGCTAAAGCCCTATCCCGCAGTATATACTGCCCTCTTGCTACACCGCGAAGGGCGTCTCAATCTGAGACAATGCACTCTTGCACTTTCCGACTGTGCTACCTGCAGAGACTTGCTCCCAAAACAAAAAAATGAAAGCAACACTAGTCCTCTTACCAGAACACCACGAACTTGGTTTGCATTCTTGAGCTCCTTACCACGACCAAGGCTCTGATACCATGTCAAGATTGTGGGAGAGAAGGAAGGAGTCTCACTTGTAGCTTTTTTGCTTGCACAATGGGGAAATACACACACAGGTGGAGGCTGAAAACAATTTTCCTCTTCTTAGTTTTTGTGTAAGCCAAAAGAACTCTAGTACATAGAAATAGAAGAACCCTATATATGGGTCTCAAACCAAACTCAACTAACTAAGGTGGTATACTAACTGAGCCACGAACTAGAGTAGATAAGGATAGCTGTCATCTAGCTATTATTCATGGGCAGTGAACCAACCGCATCTGCAGCTAACAAGTCGGTGACATAAATGCACAATGGTCACCTTGGCATATCACGAGTGGAGCTTGATATCTCAATAGCAGGTTGATAGCAAAGGGAAGTAGAGTTGGATGTATGTTTACTCTGGATGCTGGAATTCCTACTATGAATGCTGCTATGTATGCTAAAGGAAAAGGTATTATTGCAGATATTGAAATTTGGCACAAACGCAGTCCAAAGGGTTGGTTACAGGTTTGCCTACATTTTGAGTTGCAGAATTTCATAAGGTATGAGAAGCATGTCAGTTTGGTAAGCAGGCAAGACAACCCTTTTCACATGACAGAGATGTAAGCAGAAATATCCTTGATGTTGTACATACAGACATTTGGGGCCTACACAAAATGTATCTCTTGGAGGTAGTTCATACTTTGTCACATTCATTGATGATTGTTCTAGAAAGCTGTGGGTATATTTTATGAAGGAAAAGAGTGAAGAATTTGAGCACTTTAGAACTTTCAAGGCTACAGTTGAATGAGAAATATGCTTGAAAGTAAAGTGCTTGAGATCAGATGGAGGGGGAGAGTATCTCTCAAATGAGTTTAGTGATTTTCTGAGGTCTCATGGGATAAAGAGACAGTTCACATGCAGGTATACCCTACAAAAAAATGGGATTGCAGAAAGGAAAAATAGGCATATTGCAGAAGTTGCACGTGCCTTGATGACTAAATAGAATATGCCTAAGCATTTTTTGTCTGAGACTATTCATACTGTTGTGTATATTATGAACAGAACTCCCACAGCTGTAGTTCATGGGATGACTCCTGAAGAATGTTTTACAGGTAAGAAGCCTGATGTCTTACACTTGAAAGTGTTTGGCTGCATTGCATATGTTCATGTGCCAGATAAGTTGCGGAAGAAACTGGATCCAAACGTTGAAAAGTGTGTCTTTATTGGATACTCTTTAGAGCAGAAAGGGTATCGATGTTATAACCCTATCACATGTAAGTTCAGAGTGAGCAGGGATGTCATCTTTGATGAAATGAGCAGTTGGTATACATCTAGTGGTGATGCATTGGATGATGATGATGATCATGACCCTCATGTGCAGGCTGAAAAGCAAGAATCACGGACTCTTAGTGGACCAGAGACATCATTTGGTAGTCCTTGGTCTGGGAGACTAAGGAGTACCTCTACATCTTTAGGTGCATCTAGTAGCACTACAGGTAAAGACAAAGGAAAGAATAAAGTGTCAGATGGCATTGATGCAGTTCTTGATGGAGACTCCAGTGGCTCAGAGAGCTTGGATGATGAGCTTGGTATTCCTTCTGTTAGGACACCAGGTGTACAGAAAGCTCATAGTAATGCAAAGGCTCCATTGAGTGATCCGGTGATACGCAGATCTAGTAGGGTCAGATACCTTGTTAAAAGATTTGGTTTTGAAGGTTATGGAGCTCACCATTATGCTTATATGGTGAAGCTAGTTGAGGATGTTGAGCCCACACATTTTGAGGAGGCTGTTGGTCATGCTCATTGGGATGCAACAATGGATGAGGAGATGGTTGCATTAGAGGCCAATAAGACTTGGGATCTAGTATCATTGCCGAAGGGCAAGAAAGCTATTGGATGTAAGTGGGTTTATAAGATTAAGCACAATACAGATGGTTCTATTAGTAGGTACAAAGCTAGGCTGGTTGCAAAAGGCTATGCCCAGACATATAGCATAGATTATGAAGAAACCTTCAGTCCAGTTTCTAGGATGGCAACTGTCAGATGTGTGATTGCTTTGGCAATAGCCAAAGGTTGGAGGCTGCAGCAAATGGATGTGAAGAATGCCTTCTTGCATGGTGATTTGTAGGAAGAATTGTATATGGATCAACCAGCAGGTTATGAAGATTTAGAGCATCCCACGTATATATGCAGGTTGAAGAAGGCACACTATGGGCTCAAGCAAGCACCTAGAGCATGGTTTAACAAGATCAAAGAGTATCTTGTCAATATTGGCTTTTATGTTTCTAATGCTGACCACTCACTTTATGTGAGAAAGGGAGATGCAGGTTTGGTCATCATAGTCATCTATGTGGATGACTTGATTATTACATGTGATAGTGATAGTGGGATTGCTGAAGTCAAGGATTTTTTGAAGAAGAAGTTTGAGATGAAGGATTTGGGTGAGCTAAGATACTTCCTTGGCATTGAGGTGATCAGATGTGATGATGGTATATGGCTATCCCAAAGACAGTATGGCTTGGATATGTTGCCCAAGTATGGTATGACAGCATGCAAACCACTTTCAGTCCCATTGGAGCAAAATGTAAAGTTGAGTGCTGATGTTGGGGATGAGATAGAAGACCCTACTATGTTCAGGAGGATAGTGGGGAGTTTGATCTGCATGACCATTACAAGGCCAGACTTGAGCTATGTTGTTGGTCTTGTGAGTCAGTTTATGCAAGTACCTAGAAAGCCACATTTGGATGCAGTCAGATGCATATTGAGATATGTGAAGTCCACATTACATTATGGATTTTTCTATGAGATAGGTATAGATATACAGGTGTTTGGATACACAGATGTAGATTGGGCTGGTAGTATGTCTGATAAAAGATCTACCAGCGGATACATGTTCTCTCTTAGTAGTGCAGCAGTTGCTTGGAGCAGCAAAAAGCAATCTACAGTTGCTTTGTCGAGTACAAAGACTGAGTATAGAGGTGCTGTTGTTGCAGCATGTGAGGTAGTATGGCTACAAAAGTTAATGGCTGATTTGGATGTGTAGATGGAAGGTCCAGTTGTCATCTATTATGACAACATGAGCAGTATACAGTTGGCTAGGAACCCTGTGTTCCATGCCAAGACAAAACATATTGAGGTACACTACCACTTTGTGAGAGAGAAGGTACTAGCAGGTGAGATTGACTTGGTGTATGTCAGCACACAGGATCAAATAGCTGACATCTTCACGAAGGCATTGGGTACAGAGAAGCTTCAAAAGTTTCGAAGCTTACTTGGAGTCACAAAGATGCAGTTGAGCTTGAGGGGGAGTGTTGAGATGACAAGCTCAACACATGTAGACATTGATGATGGACCGCTTGGTTAGATGGGTCCACACGTCTAAACTTAGCACATCGATGGTCATTATGACTCTCACATGGCCACTGACTCATTACTTATTATATTCAGGTTGTTATACCTATTTACAACTGGCATAGTTATAGGTCCAGTCGACTAGTGTAGTTGGTTATGCATTGTTTGACTTAGTAGGCCACTTTCCTTTATGTTGTATCTTATCTATACTTTGTGTACATTGTAAAGTGTGTGGAAGAAGAAGAAGAAACTAGCAAGAAAACGTTTTGGCCTCCATCTCTCTCCTTGTCTCTTGAGTGAGCTTCTCCTTGTGCATTCTGTGTGTGTTAGGCGCAGCATCTTGAGCAAGTCCTCCCACCATGCGATTCTTGACATATTGGTCCTCTCCTCTTTCGTGAAGGGGAGTCGATGGGCACGGTCTTGTTGCGACATCTTTTGTTCTTGTCATGAACCATAATTTCCATTAGTGCTTTTAAAAATAATAATTTGCTGAACAGAAAAACTTTATGTTTGTTGAATGAAAGCATTAATATCCAACATAGATTCTTCCCTTCAGACTTTTTGCCTTTTATTTCAAAGCTTTTGTGACATTCCTCCTATATCACCAGTTTCTTATGTGTTTATGCATTTTCTTGATCTTGATTGGTTTTAATTTGACTTACCCCGTCCCCTTCCAGATTGAGAAGAATCCTTCCTAGGATTGAAGGTTCGAAGGTCAAGGGCATTCAACATTCATATATAAGGGTTACTTGCGCATGAGCCAAGTATAGAAATTTGGGTTATACTCTAGTTGAGCCTCGCGGTCCAAATTGAAGGGTCGGGTACTTACGTTTGTGATGTAACTGAGGACATCCATTAGGAAATCACCAAAATCGACACGGCTAATCATGTGAAGCTCTTCTTCAGTTAGGAGACAATCGAGATATGGGTGTCCTTTGACATGCTTTTCCATTGGTCAATCACAAAGAGTGGTTAACACTCTATATGAGGTGGGTGCGACATAGGAAACTTCTTTATAGCAAATACCATGGCTAAACCCTCTCTCTCAGTCGTCAAGTAATTCATTTCAGTCTCAGTGAGTTGTCTACTAGCAAAGCTCACTAGATAGTCGAGGTTGTGTTTGCCAGGTTGGCACAACACTGCCCCCATGGCGAATTTCGAAGCATCAATATGCACGTGGAAGGTAATGGTCCAATCTGGGGCTTGTAGAATCTATGCAATAGTTCAATTCCTCATACGCTCATTGGCATGCTTCAATCCACTCAAAGACGATCAACATCTTATACAAAGCTCTGGCAATCAATGCATAATTCAGCACAAACCATCAATAGTATCCTATATGGCCTAAGAAGCATTGAACTCCCTTTATAGTTGATTGGGGGCAGAAGATCAACAATAACCCTGACTTTCGAGAAGTAAGTGGGAATGCCATTCTTCGACACCATATGCCCTAGGATGCATCCATGGCACTTTAAGGGGTTCAGGGAGAGACGATTAGGCAACACTGCTCAAAGACTTCTTGGAGTTTGTCTAAGTGTTCTCTCCAGGTCGAGTGAACACACAAGTCATCCCCCACGAAGACTTCCAATTCCTTGCAAAGCATATCTTTAAATATGGTGCACATGAGGCATTGAAAGGTGGCTGGGGCATTAGTCAACCCAAAGGGCATGACTATATAGGCAGAGATGCCCCACTCAGTGGTGAAGGGAGTCTTATGCATGTCAGTAGGATGCACTTGCACATGATTGTATCTAGAGAATCCATCCAAAAATCTATAGGCCTCTTTGCCCGCCACTCTTTTTCGAGCATATGCTCGGTGTACGACAATGGGTAGTTGTCTCTCTTAGTGGCAGTGTTCACCTTCTTGTAATTGACACACACTAATCTTTGTGTTTTTCTTCATCACTATGACTATGGGTGACACCCAGTTTGTGTGCTCAATTTCGTAAATGAATCCTGCTCTCATCAGCTTTTCAATCTCCTCTTTGACTACATGAGCATGTTTTGGATTCATCGGGTATGGTTGCTGCTTAATCGGCGTTGTGTCTGTGGCGTCATGGGTATGTTATGTGTCACTACACTCGGATCTACCCCCTTAAGCTCTTCTAAGGACCAAGCAAACACGTCTATATACTCTTGCAAGAGAACAACAAGACTCGTCTCCTCTTTCTCAATCAAGTCATCAGCAATAAAGACCGGTCAGGGTGTCTCCCCTTCCTATGCTAGGTTCACCTCCTTGACCTTGGCTGGTCCCTTGATGGGTTCACTCGTTTGCCCTTGGCGTTTGGCACCCAGCTAGGCTATTTTTCCCTTTCTTCCTTCACCCATCTATGCCTTAGGTGAACAGGTAGGTCCCCCTTGATGTGTCTGGTCTTGGAAGGTCTAGGTATTTTTGGGTTTCTATCTGAGCTTAATTCCAACTCAGAATCAAACTCACCATTTTTGCTAGAAGAGGTGGTTTTTCCTGGGCATTGCAGCTCAGAGGGTGACTCTGTATAAGTAATGGTGTCGTACTTGGTTGGGTTAGGCTTGCTTGTTCGAAATCTATGGCTCCCATGTGTTCCAACCAAGCGCGATCACAATCCATGCACATGATCCCTCACTCTATCTTAAAGATACTATTTTTCTATGGCTTGGAGTCCGCTTGTATCTATTCTATTTCTCGTCCCTCAGTGTGTATTCGAGCGTGTCTATCTCACCCTCACTTTTTTCACTGAAATGATGACAGTCTTCATACTCGTCATTGGAGTCATCTTCATTCGATTGCTCATCGTCTCCTAGGTCTTGGTATATCTCTTGTCTCTGATCGAGGATTAAGGCCCAGTTGTACATGAGGTTTAAGTCATGCACCTTGTTCCATTGCCACCTTGGTTCGTCTAATAGTCTTGGAGTGGCTTGAAATTTGCTGCTGGATTGCCAGCTAGCTTGCCAATCAAATACTTCAAAATCTCTTGGAGTTCCCTCTTGTTATTTGGCACTTGGAATGTGACAGGTTTAGGTTGCCCACAAAGGGTTCCTGCCATCATGCAGACTGGTACAGAGGGTGTGTCTTTTGACTTGCCAACTATCTTGATGACTTGCTTGTATGCCTCATGATCCGAGAATGGCAAGTCGATCGTAGCAAGGATATGCATCCAATCTCGCTCATCCTCCGGGCATGGGATATACTTGGTCAAGGGCCCATAGGACTTCTTGACTTGAGTGTTACCTTTAAGCATCGCGGAGATGGCATCCAAGTCAATTGGTGAGGTCTTCCAGTGTCCATCTCTACCCTCACAGATTCTGTTCTATTTCCAAGGAAGATTAAGCCATTACTCTAATCTTTGATGACTCAGGCATTGCGCATCCAAGGTTGGTCTAATAGGATATCATAGTCCACTCCCTTGATGACTATAAAGTCAACCAAGAACTAGACGCCTGCAATTTTCACCGGCCAATTTTTAAGTACCTCGAATGGTTTCACTCTCATACCATTTGCTAGTGTGACATTGAACCTGGCGGTCTTGACTGGTGGGTTTCTCCAAGTCTGAAGCACTGCATGGCTCAGTACACTAACCCCCACTCCTGTGTCTACAATCCCCTTTCTCATTGTGTTGCCTAGGCTAAGACAGGTAAGATCACATGCATCTCGGTGCCTTCCTAGAAACCATTAGCATGCAAGGACTTAGGCACAGAGTGCAGCGTCAAACTCAGTATTTGTGTCTCTACATCATGATCATGTAGGTCTACAGTAGCTTGCTCTCGTGATCCTTCAACCCACTACTTCAAGTCTTGCCATAGGGTGGGATGCTACCTAAGCAGGTCTCCCAGGCTCAACGTCATAGGGATGGTTACTAGCATGGTAAGGAGATCATTGGTTTCTCGTCTTTCTCCTATTCCGAATTATCCTAGCCAATGGCTGTGACTGATTTATTGGCATGTAGTGTCAAGGCTTTGCTTAAGCAATACCGCTTGCCGCGTAGTCCCATCTCTCGATTTTGGTCGAGGGGGTGAGACTAGCATGCTTATGCTAGAGAGATCTTTGATCTCGTCCTCTAGTATGGGCTTAGCATCTTTTAGGTGCTCTTGGGTCTCTTTTACCCATTCCTTCACTTTCTCGATAGCCTCTAGTTGGCGCTTTGGATGCGGGTATTCCCCTACCTTAGCACTTCCCTTTCAGCCGTCTTAAGAGATGAGGTTTCTTCCTTTGTGTCAATGACCTTCTTTCCAATAGGTAGAGTCGTGGCACTCTTAGTTTTTAGCGTGATCTTAACTCCAGGTTTCTTCTTTCTTTGTCTATGGCTCTTCTTCCTGATCGAGGTTGCTAGGACTTGGCAACGATATGCCATCCTGCTTTGTCTATACTCGGGTCATGACACGCAATGGGATAGGTGTGGCCTCCCCATCAAGGTTCTTGACACTGAACAACCCCAATGGGACAGATGGCACATTGGCTGAACTTGAGGATGGTTTTCGCATGGGACAGTCAATGAAGAGATGAGTGATTCCGCACTCATGGCACCTTAGGTCTGCCTTGTCTCTATTTGGTTGCTCCCTTTCAGGACAATGTGATGAGACGTGCCTTGGATGACCGCAAGTCCAACACATGATTGGATCCTACATCTACCCTCCTAGGCCTCTACCTCGGCCTCTTCTTGCCCTCATCGTCGTGTGAGACGTGTGGGTATACGTAAGTATCTTCCTCATTTGGCTCCTCCATGTAGTGGACTCGAGTGTCACTCAGTGGATAGGTCACGTAGAGACCATGCGGTCTAGGTATTGCTGTAGGGTTTATGTCCATTCTAGAAACAACTAGTTTAACGTCATTAGGTGCACAGAGGGCCAATGGGGCTCCCCTTTCAAAGAATTTTTGGGGTCTGCTCGCTAGATATGGCTAGTCGTATGGTTGTGAGTACAGAAGTCTTCTCGGTAATCTGCAATGCACGACGTTGTGACCGAATCTACCGCAATTAGCGCAAGGTTGTGACCTAGGGTCTTGACACTTGGCCGGCAAGTGGTTTCCGCCATAGTACACGCATTGGACATGTGGCGCATTGGTCGTCTCAACATATCCTGCAGTTTGGCTATCTCAATTTTTACCTTAGCCAAGTCTTGGTTTGTCTCAATGGCTTTCCCTTTGTCCTAGGCCATTGGACCTGATCGTTCACTAGAGGCTGACGCTCTCTCTGAACTCTGCGAGTTGGTCTCTTCTGAATTTGAGCTCTTGGAGCTCCGCTCTTTGAACTGGTCGTCTACTCGAATGGCCTCTTCAAACACCCTGGCTAGCAAGTCTTGAGTTGCCTGCCAAGGCCTTATACAACTCCTCACTCCATATTCCACTGATAAACATGGTGGACACCACTCTTTTGGTAGGTCGTTTGCCCATGGGGATTCTCTTAAAGAGGCTCCTCAGGTGGGTGACATAGTCATAGATGTCCTCTTTCTCTTTCTGCTTGACATTCATTGATCTTACTAGCAGATTGTCAGAGTATTAGGGCTTTGAGAATCTCTTGATGAAGAGGTTTTTAAGGCCGTTAAAGTCCGCTTGTTCTCCAGCATCTAGACTCATGTACCAAGTCCTACCCTTGTTGCCTAGGCAAAGCCTAAATGCTTGAGAGCGTTGAGTCAAGTTGGTGAGGTCGTTGGCCTCACAGACTTGCTCGAATTGCTCTCCAAAGCTGTGTGGATCGTCGTGGGGTTGGTACTTGTCGAGTTGCTTTGCAACAATTAGGATTTTTGACTTGCCCTTATAGCCTTGGTTTGCTCTAATCCTGCTAGTAATGATGTCATTAGTGCTATAGCACTCAGCTCCGCTGTTGTGTTGTCGAGAAGTTTGCTTCATGAGAAGCTCACTCAATTTCAAGTCTCCTTCCAGGGCTCTCTCATGATTGGTTTGATTCCCACCTGCTAGGTTCAGCACCCACTGTACCTCACGCAATTCTCTGTTTTGCCTTAAGCTTCTAGCATGCTAGTTTTGGTTGTATTTCACTATGCCTTGCAGTGCCTTGTGGGCTAGCTTTCGTTTCTCTTCCAAGTCTGTTATGATGGCCTCTGTCGTTCTGCCGTGGTGCTCATACCATATAATATACCAAATCATGCTTGAACCACCTATTAAGGTTAATGGAAAAAAAAAAATTCTTCTTCTCCCGTTGGCAACGGTCGTGCTGGAGAGGGAAAGGGATATAGAAGGGCCAGCAAGCTCCTCGCTGGAGCTTGCTTAGCCTCACTACCATGCGCACTGACACGATGGAGAGGGAGGATCCTCCTCCCCTCCTATTTAAACCCAGCGATGAGGGGACGAAGGGGGGAGTGAAAGGGCCACCATTCTGAACTGTGAGGGAGAGGAGACGGCACTCTGCAACATTGCGAGGGGAGAGAAAGATCAAGTATGGCTCGCTGATGCTTCCGGGAGTGGGGATGGGCCGTTGATGTCCGCCAAAGGCCAGCGTCGCCTCTGCTATGAAGTCACGCCCAATCATCCACCACCGCCAATTAGGCGTTGAAGATTCCCCCCTCCTGCCACGTAAGAAGCCATAGAAGCTTCTGAGGGGAAGCTTCTAAGGGGGCTAGATAAGCCCCCTTTCACCCCCTTCTTGTGTCTTTTAAAACCTTCCCCTCCCCCTCCCCCACCTCCCCCCCCTTCCCCCCCCTCCCCCCCCCTTTCCCCCCCTCCCCCCACTTCCCCCCCCCCTTCCCCCCCCCCCTCCCCCCCCGGGTTTTAACCCCTATAAGCCCCCTTTCTCTTGGGCCTTGAACCCACCCCCCTCCCGATTTTAAAATCACCACTTTTTCTTCCTTGGCTTCAAAACCACCACACCCCCCCCCCCCATGTTTAACCTATAAGCCCCTTTTCCTTGTGTTTAAAAACCACCCTCAACCCCCCCCATGTGTAATCCTTAAGCCCCCTTTTCCTGGGGCTCCCCTCCGAGTTTAAACCCTTGGCCTCCTTCCCTTGTGCCATTTTGGAACCCCCCATTTTATAAATTCCCTTAAGCCCTTTTTCCTTGGAACCACACCCCCCCCCCCCCCCCCGGGTGTCTTTTAAAAAAATTCTCCTTAGGGACCTTCCTGTAAGATTGGAGATTTTCCCCCATAAAAGCGTTTTTTACCTTAAAGGTCTTATCTCTCGGGTTTTTATTTCCTCCTTAGGGCCCTTGTTCATTATAACCCTTGAACTACCCCCGTTATATCTTCTCCTAAGGCCTCCTTAGGCCCCCTTTTTTAATAACCTTTAAGGCTACTTTTCCCCCCTTGGAGTTCCTCCCTTAGGATTCTATAAGGCCCTTTTTCCTCCAAGAGAATTTGTCCTTAGCCTTTCCTTTCAAACTCGCAAAATACCTTGGAGTTTTGTTCTTCTTCCCCACTCGTAAAAGAGAAGAGAGTGTTGAGGGCTTTTTAACACCTTCCTTTCCTGCTCAAAAGCCTCGAGGGAGCCTTCTAAAAAAACGGACGGTGCAAGGGAGCGACGGTGGAGTTCCAAAGAGGAGTGGTAAAGCTGCTTCCACGTCCGAAAGACTGAAATTGCGATGCCTCCTAAGAAAGTCCAAGGCGCAGCCGCAGGAGGGTCATCTCCGGGCATCCACATGGATATTTCACCCCAAGCCCAAGTTTTCCTTCTTAATTTTTATTTGATATTGTTGTAATTCAAACATGCAAGGTTAATTATTAGAAATAGGATATATTTTCGTCCTAATTGTTCACGATGAAGGAACTTAGTCATCAATACTTTTAAATGAAACATGAAAATTAAGAAAGCATAAATGCATTTCTAGCAAATAGCTTATGCATTGAAATGAATTATAAGACTAGACTATTATCCATTAAAATAGTATACTTCAGTTAAGCCTAGAAGTATAAACTGCATCTCGTACTATTAACCCATATCGCAATGAATCATCATGGAAAGTGCAAAGCATGAAACGGTTCTTACGATGCATAAACTCTATGAAATTCTTGTTGTCAATTGCACAAATTAGCAAGAAAAAGGTTGCTTATTTAGCATGAATTTTGTTCGCAAAGAAAAGAGAAGATTAGTTGAAATTAACCTAACCTCAAACCGATAAGGGTTGAAAAATCAATTTACGCATAGACAACGAATCATGTGGAAGTAATCTCGAAATTATCTTCTAGAGTTAACCAAATTGGTATAAACCTAAAATACCTAAACCGCGGAGTACTCGTTTGGAATAAGTTAAATTCCAAGAAATGCCTATACCTTAAATACTTGCCCACATTCACTGAATGTAGGGATAGTGAATTGTAATCGTAAAGTGAACTAGGGTTTGTCCCTGAGAATCTTACAAAGATGAAACTTAGAAACCCTAGGTCTAATGACGTCAGCTTAAAAGAACCTGAAACAGATTGTTTCCTGACTCCATAGTCTCATAGTTCGATGCAGCACTTACGCAACAAATGCAGAGTCATATGATCTTGTGATTGGATCATAAGGAAATGGCCAAGTTCTCGCAGTGAAGTTGGCATGTCCTTACGCAAGTTATCTTGCAAGAGGATGAATAATCATCCCAATTTAGTGGTCTTTCTTGAGTAAAGAAGATTGATTGGAAACTAAAAACCAACCGATAAATTGAAGTAACCAATGAACTTAAGGTTTCACCAAGTTGGGTTAATAGGGTACGCCCTAACCCAGGGTATAGGGGATCTTGCCAAGTTGCAAGTCATCCCGGATCGAGTGCTGGATGCATTCAAAAGGAAGGATTCATTCCTTAGCAATTTGCCAACAAAAAAGGTCAATGGAAATGTTTATGCTTATTGTAGATTTTAGAGCACTGTTTGGCTTTGATTGAGCAATGAATTAAAAGATAAATGGATATCTATACTTCAGGTTGAAGGCTTGAAGGGAGAGGCAGCTTCAGTTACGCCCGACTGCCTACCTGACCCTAACCAAGGGGTTTTTAATCACGCAGGGCAAGTGGACCGAACCCGCTTTGAGAGGTCTCTCCATTGAGCACTACTTGGAGCAGGAGGACGCTTGGGTGCCAGGGGGCTCTGGCCATAAATCCCTCACCTTTCGGGCCCTACACAAGAGGCTGACATGACTCGGGATTGGATCTCGAGGCCCGCATACTAGTCTACGGGTGAAAACTTGGATTAGTGATCCCTGTGGATTGCTAGATAGCCTTCGGGCGGATTGTGGATAAGCCTATGGGCTGGACTCTTTGTATTTCAAAGATAAATATGATAACCTGTTAATAAGGAACTTGTCTGATATTGTTTTTCTATGTCAAGTGATAAGATTACGTGAAGGAACCAGTGCCTAATGGGTTAATCAAAGAAGCTAGTTGTTACATGTCCAACTAATGTGTTAGGTAATTAAATAACTAAAACAACCCAAGGAAAGTGCGGAGGATGGGCCATAGGTCTGTCCTACGGATGGGTGGTTCCGGTTGGCCGGGAACTTTTCTCAAATCACGATGGACAGCAGGAAGATCGTCAAAGAACATGAACAAAAAAAGCGTTGACCTAGAGTTATGATTGAACCCGATTTACGTTGTTTTAGGGGAACGGAATGGGACTATGCCTTATGGTAGAGAGGTTGAGCTTTGCATCCCTCTCGTTTCCCATTCTCCTTGAACCAAGTGCAGCGTGATCCGCTTGGGACCAGGCATTTCTACGTAAAGTAGTTCGCTTGGGTCCGATGCTAGTTACTGTTAGAAAATGACCAATAAGGAAAACCCTAACTCAGGTCGATCCTAAGTGGGAACGGCCGGAATACTTCCACTACGTAGCAGACGGGGAAAGCCCTAGAACGCAAACCCCGTAACATTCCATGGGAGTGCTGGGTGAAGCTTTCTAGACATCCTTTCCGATGGACTGCTAAGACGTGTCTTGGAAGATACAAGTGGACACGTTACAGTTGGTATCAGAGCCAACCAACAACGGAATTGTTTTATGAAATCTTAATAAGAACAAGTAAAGCAAATATTGATGTTCCAAACATTTCCTTACCTTCAATGTTGTCTTGCAGAATTACGAAGCATGGAACAAGTTCTTAGTATTTCGAATCATGTTTATGATTGCAATGCATTCTCTGCATTATCGACAAAGGGTTTAGATGATGAACATCTTGGAGCAAATCTATAATCCATCACCTTTGTACATGGAACGAAGATGGACGGGTGCATCAGGAATCTACTATATAGCTGCCCACCGGTTTGCTTACCTTCAAACCAACCTAAAGAGGATCAAGTGGTTGGAAGACCTGAAAGTCCTGAAGCTGTTCATTTTTGTGGAAGCTCACATAAACTCAACTTTACATATTCAAGGTCGGAGGGTTGAGATGAACTCATATGTATATGAGGAAGTAACCCGTGTAATCCCCGCCGACAGGATTAAAGTGTTGGGCCGCCATGAGAAGAAAGGATTCCAACGAAATGGATATCCTGAACTTCCAATGATTTATCGATTCTTGAAAACCCATGACCCGAAACCATACTACTATACAGTTCCTGTAGATAAATGTAATACAACATTGTTCTCCCCAAACTAAATGTAACAGTTGGCTTATCATCGCAAGAAATGTTGTATTTTGAAAGGGCTATGCCCATATAAATACAAATAAGACTTCTTTTTATCAATGTCTGATTGTGCATGAGAATTGATAGAAAGTTAAGTAGCTACATTGCTTACGTGATAGCAAAATTGAAGATGTAATATAAATCAATAACGATTATCGTATAATAACATTAAGAAACCTTTATCCAGGCACAACCCCAGGTATAGGTTCCTAATTCGCCTCCTACATCAAGTACTGCTGTAATCCAGGAGAAAAAGTTCATTCTCAAGTAGATTAAGCCACCCGAGTTTGACAGGAGAGGCAGGTTCGTCCAAGTGGATGCTGAAATTTGGATTGAATCCATGGAGGATTACTTCGAAGCAGGGTACTACACCCGCCAATCAGGCTATGATCGCCAAGTTAAAGCTCACTAGCGAAGCCAGGCTTTGGTGGAAGCAATGGTGCAGGGATCAAGGGATCGCAGAGGGATCCGTTACCTGGGAGAAGCTGAAGAAAGCCGTGCAAGGAAGATATTTACCACCTGCTTATCGCACGTAGAAAATGAATGAGTTCTACAAACTAAAATAGCTGGGGCTCACGCTTGGTGCATACTATTCTAAATTTGTCTCACTTCTTAAGTATGCACCGCAAATGGACATGACACAGCAGGTGTCCAAATTTTGTGCGGGTTTAAATCCACCAGTAAATAACCATCTCGAATCTATGCATCCATCAGATCTTCAGGATGCACTCATTCGAGCGGTGCCTATAATTCAGGAGGTGCAGTCTAGACCAAGGGGTAACAAAGCTTGGTCTTATAGTGACCCAAACAGAGGAGCATTCAAACCTCAGATAAAGAGAGTTCGAGGTCATAATCAGGGACAAAGAAAGAAATCAAGGACTAACAATGTCAAAAACTTTGTTCTTACTCAAAGCAATGGCCGAAATCTCCATTGATTCCATTGCAACGAAACCGGTCACTTCAAGAGGCAATGTCCCAAGCTTGGTGGGGGACACCGCCAAGTACCTTTCCAAGGAACGGGCTGTGGTCAAGGAGCCGCTACCTGAGGAAGAGGAAGAATCGCCTGTGTTGCCAATAGGCAAATGTGCGAAGAAGAAGAAGAGGAAGATTCGACCATGGAAGCAGAGTTTGAAAGGGCGACAGTCCATGCCGCCCTATACAAGAAAGGGCCGAATCGCTAGTTCTCGGTGATTCAGACACCCATAGGACTATCAAGGTAAAATTTTCAAGACCTTGATTGATTGTGGCAGTACACATTCCTTTATCTCACCAACTTGCGCAAAAAGATTAGGAATAGCCACAGTAGAAGCACCTACCTTGCTTGTGGAATTGGCAAATGGTCGTGAGGTTACTTGTACCAGGCAAACTGCTAAGGTGGAAATCTTCCTGGGAGGAAAGAAGACTTCGGTCAAATTTAGAGTCATGAATTTAGGTATCGATGAGTGTCTACTAAGAATGGATTGGCTTCAGCCTAATGACGCCCACATTCATTGTGGAAAGGGTCAAGTTTCCTTTCAAAACTCTAAAAGGGAATTAGTCACAACTCAAGGTGAGGCTGGAGTGCCAAGAATCCAATTGGCTAAAGTATCTCGGATCATAAAAGGAGTCAGGAAAGGATTACCTGTCTACTTGATCAAACTCAACAAGTTAGATCAAAAGTAAGAGTCTAATGAAGGACCTTCTTGGCTAAAGGAATACACGGACGTATTCCCTGAAGAGTTGACAAAACTCCTGCCTCAAAGAGAAGTGGATCATGAGATTAGGTTAGTACCAGGAGCTGCGCCAATTGTAAAGAGACCTTATAGAATATCCATACCAGAAGCAATTGAGCTAAAGGAACAACTCAAGCAACTACTAGATCAGGGCTACATCTGGCCTAGCAGCTCACCGTGGGGAGCTCCATTACTGTTCTAGAAAAAGAAAGATGGGACACTTCGACTATGTATTGATTACCGTGGATTGAATCAATCAACGGTCAAGAACAAGTACCCTATTCCTAGAATAAATGAGTTTCTTGATCGTCTTCAAGGTGCAAGGATCTTCTCCAAGATTGATCTCAGGTCAGATTGCTATTAGATAAGGATCAAAGAAGAAGATATCCCCAAGACGGCCTTCAATACAAGATATGGGCACTTTGAGTTCCTAGTTATGTCATTCAGACTTACGAATGCACCTGCCACCTTCAACAGGTTAATGCGAGATATCTTTAGGCCATATCTTGATGATTTCATGCTTGTCTTCTTTGACGACACTTTAGTCTATTCCAAACAGGAAGAAGATCATGAACCCCAACTTTGGATTGTCCTTGAGACAATGAGGTCACATAAGCTGTATGATAAGATGAAGAAGTGTGCATTCTTCAAACGTCAGATTGAATATTTGGGATTCATAGTATCAGCGGAAGGAATCTCTGTGGACCCAGCCAAGGTCAAAGATGTGCTAGAATGGCCAATACCAACATCTGTCAAAGAGATACGTAGATTTCTTGGATTGATAGGATGGTATAGGGTCTTCATCAAAAACTATGCTTTGATTGCAGCACCTTTGACAAACTTACTGAAGAACAAACTTCCATTTCATGGTCAACTCCCGAACAAAATAGCTTCAATAGATTGAAGCAAAGTTTGGTATCAGCACCTATTCTAAAACTTCCAGACCTCAATAAAGAGTTCGAGGTAGTATCTGATGCTAGCATACTTTCCTTGGGATGTGTGCTCATGCAGGAAGGTCATCCAATAGCATAGTCTTCAAGGAAATTAAAGAGTCATGAAAAGAATTATGCTATGCATGATCTGGAATTGCTAGATGTCATCCATGCTCTAAAGCTTTGGCGACACTACCTGTTGGGTAACAAGTTTACTCTAGTAACTGACCATAAGAGTCTCAAATGGATCTTTACCCAGAACGAGCTCAACATGAGGCAACGTCGCTGGATTGAAGTGTTGGAGGAACATGACTTTGAAATCAAGTACCGACCAGGAAAAGAGAATGTAGTTGCCGATGGACTTAGTCGCAAGGCATTCCTTAATTCCCTAATCTTGCAAAATCCATCAATAGCCAGATCTCTAGCTACAAAAGTATCTATACCAAACAACCCTATACTTGAGCTAGCTAGAGAGGATGCATGCCATGATTCGGCCTACCAAACAATGCTAAGGGAAATCTCTATCAAGGATTAGAACCAAATGTTGCAGGCTAAGTATCATGAATTCTCTATTAATAATGGACTTGTCTACTATAGAACAAGGCTATCTGTACCAGCAAGCCAGTCACTTAAGCAGAAGATTTTGTGGGAAGCTCATGATTCCCCTTTCGCAGGACATCCTGGCTATGCCAAGACTCTTAATGCAGTTAGGAAGAGCTAGCATTGGGAGAGGCTCAAAGGTGACGTTCTCAAATATGTCACCAAGTGTTTGTCTTGTCGACGTATCAAAGCCAAACATGTCAAGATGCCAGGGAAACTACAACCGCTTGACATTCCCCAAATGAAATGGGAATTCATCAGCATGGATTTTGTTGTAGGCCTACCCCAAGTCCAGGGAGGATATAACTTCATCATGGTTGTGGTTGACATGCTCACTAAGGTTGCACACCTTATTCCAATAAAGACAAACTATAAAGCCTCAGACATTGCAAGATTTTTTTATCAAGGAGATAATCAAGCTACATGGTTTACCCAAAAGAATCATTAGTGATCGTGACTCTCTCTTCACATCACACTTCTGGAGAGCTATCTTTGAAGCTATTGGGACTCAACTCTATTTTAGCACCGCTTACCATCCCCAAACGGATGGCCAAATAGAGCGGGTAAATCAAGTCATAGAGGATATGCTAAGGGCATACTACTGTCGTGAGCCGAAGAGGTGGATTCAATACTTGCCTTTGGTTGAATTTACCTATAATGCTTCTTACCAACAAAGCAGTCAGATGACCCCTTTCCAAGCATTGTATGGTCATGACTATCGAAGTCCCCTAAACTTTTCAGATCGAACCTTAAGGGTTGAAGCTTCAAGGCAGATGTTGGAAGAGATGGATGACCAAATAAAGTCAATAAGAGAGGACATCCAAGCGGCTAAGGATAGACAGAAGGCATACGCGGATTTGAAGCGTCAAGATAGAATCTTCGAAGAAGGAGACATGGTCTTCATTCACGTACGCCCTAAGAAGAGTTCCCTATCCTTAGGAGATTGCAAGAAGCTAAGTCCAAGGTATTGTGGACCGTACAAGATCCTCAAATGCCTAGGACCTAATGCCTATAAACTTCAACTCCCAAAACCCAAAGGTTCACAATGTATTCCATATTAGCTTATTGAAAAAGTATGTACCTAACCCTAACCATGTACTTGACGATTAACAAGTTGTAATGCCTAGTCAAGGATTCCTTGAACTAAGGCCTGATAGGATCTTACATGTTAGGGAGAGACAATTAAGATCCAGAACCCTGAGAGAATGCCTCGTCCAGTGGAAAGATTATCCCGAAGAGGATGCCACTTGGATAGATGAAGGCACTCTCAACCATCAATATCCCCAGTTTATCTCGAGATGAGGACATCTCGATTCCTCTAAAAGGGAGAGAAATGTAATATACCAAATCACGCTTGAACCACCTATTAAGGTTATGGAAAAAAAAAATCTTCTTCTCCCGTCGGCGACAGTCATGCTGGAGAGGGAAAGGGATATAGAAGGGCCAGCAAGCTCCTCGCTGGAGCTTGCTTAGCCTCACTCCCATGCGCACTGACACGATGGAGAGGGAGGATCCCCCTCTCCTCCTATTTAAACCCAACGATGAGGGGATGAAGGGGGGAGTGAAAGGGCCGCCATTCTGAACTGTGAGGGAGAGGAGACGGCACTCTACAGCATCGCGAGGGGAGAGAAAGATCAAGTACGGCTCGCTGCTGCTTTCGAGAGTGGGGATGGGCCGCTGATGTCCGCCAAAGGCCAGCGTTGCCTCTGCTGTGAAGCCGCACCCAGCCATCCACCGCCGCCAATTAGGCGTTGAAGATTCTCCCCTCCTGCCACGTAAGAAGCCATAGAAGCTTCTGAGGGGAAGCTTCTAAGGGGGCTAGATAAGCCCCCTTTCACCCCCTTCTTGTGCCTTTTAAAACCTTTCCACCCCCCCCCCCCCTCGGTTTTAACCCCTATAAGCCCCCTTTCTCTTGGGCCTTGGAACCCACCCCCCTCCGGGTTTTAAAATCCCTTAAACCCACTTTTTCTTCCTTGGCTTCAAAACCACCACACCCCCCCCCCCATGTTTAACCTATAAGCCCCTTTTCCTTGTGTTTAAAAACCACCCTCAACCCCCCGATGTGTAATCCTTAAGCCCCCTTTTCCTAGGGCTCCCCTCCGAGTTTAAACCCTTGGCCCCCTTCCCTTATGCCATTTTGGAACCCCCCCCCCCATTTTATAAATTCCCTTAAGCCCTTTTTCCTTGGAACCACACCCCCCCCCCCCCCCCGGTGTCTTTTTTTTAAAAAAACTCCTTAGGGCCCTTCCCGTGGGATTGGAGATTTTCCCCCATAAAAGGGTTTTTAACCTTAAAGGTCTTATCTCTCGGGTTTTTATTTCCTCCTTAGGGCCCTTGTTCATTATAACCCTCAGACTACCCCCCCTATATCTTCTCCTAAGGCCTCCTTAGGCCCCCTTTTTTAATAACCTTTAAGGCTACTTTTTTCCCCCTTGGAGTTCCTCCCTTAGGATTCTATAAGGCCCTTTTTTCCCCAAGAGAATTTGTCCTTAGCCTTTCCTTTCAAACTCGCAAACTACCTTGGAGTTTTGTTCTTCTTCCCCACTCGTAAAAGAGAAGAGAGTGTTGAGGGCTTTTTAACACCTTCCTTTCCTGCTCAAAAGCCTCGAGGGAGCCTTCTAAAAAAACGGACGGTGCAAGGGAGCGACGGTGGAGTTCCAAAGAGGAGTGATAAAGCTGCTTCCACCTCCGAAAGACTGAAATTGTGATGCCTCCTAAGAAAGTCCAAGGCGCAGCCGCAGGAGGGTCATCTCCGGGCATCCACGTGGATATCTCACCCCAAGCCCAGGTTTTCCTTCTTAATTTTTATTTGATATTGTTGTAATTCAAACATGCAAGGTTAATTATTAGAAATAGGATATATTTTCGTCCTAGTTGTTCACGACGAAGGAACTTAGTCATCAATACATTTAAATGAAACATGCAAATTAAGAAAGCATAAATGCATTTCTAGCAAATAGCTTATGCACTGAAATGAATTATAAGACTAGATTATTATCCATTAAAACAGTATACTTCGGTTAAGCCTAGAAGTATAAACTGCATCTCGCACTATTAACCCATATCACAATGAATCGTCATGGAAAGTGCAAAGCATGAAACGATTCTTATGATGCATAAACTCTATGAAATTCTCGTTGTCAACTGCACAAATTAGCAAGAAAAGGTTGCTTATTTAGCATGAATTTTGTTCGCAAAGAAAAGGGAAGATTAGTTGAAATTAACCTAACCTCAAACCGATAAGGGTTGAAAAATCAATTTACACATAGACAACAAATCATGTGGAAGTAATCTCGAATTTATCTTCTAGAGTTAACCAAATTGGCATAAACCTAAAACACCTAAACTGCGGAGTACTCGTTCGGAATAAGTTAAATTCAAGAAATTCCTATATCTTAAATACTTGCCCACATTCACTAAATGTAGGGATAGTGAATTGTAATCGTAAAGTGAACTAGGGTTTGTCCCTGAGAATCTTACAAAGATGAAACTTGGAAACCCTAGGTCTAACGACGTCAGCTTAAAAGAACCTGAAACAGATTGTTTCGTGACTCCATAGTCTCATAGTTTGATGCAGCACTTGCACAACAAGTGGAGTCATCCCAATTTAGTTGTCTTTCTTGAGTAAAGAAGATTGATTAGAAACTAAAGACCAGCCGATAAATTGAAGTAACCAATGAACTTAAGATTTGACCAAGTTGGGTTAATAGGGTACGCCCTAACCCAGGGTATAGGTGATCTTGCCAAGTTGCAAGTCATCTCGGATCGAGTACTGGATGCATTTGAAAGGAAGGATTCATTCCTTAGCAGTTTGCCAACAAAAACGGTCAATGGAAATGTTTGTGCTTGCTGTAGATTTTAGAGCACTGTCTAGCTTTGATTGAGCAATGAATTAAAAGATAAATGGATATCTATACTTCAGGTTGGAGGCTTGAAGGGAGAGGCAGCTTCAGTTACCTCCGACTGCCTGCCTGACCCTAACCAAGGGGGTTGTTAACCGCGCCGGGCAAGTGGACCGAATCTGCCGCGAGAGGTTTCTCCATTGAGCACTACTTGGAACAAGAGGATACTTGGGTGCCAGGGGGGGCTCTGGCCGTAAATCCCTCGCCTTCCGGGTTCTGCACAAGAGGCTAACGTGACTCGGGATTGGATCTCGAGGCCCACATACTAGACTACGGGCGGAAACTTGGATTAGTGATCCCTGTGGATTGCTAGATAGCCTTTGCGCGGATTGTGGATAAGCCTACGGGCTGGACTCTTTGTATTTCAAAGATAAATATGATAACCTGTTAATAAGGAACTTGTCTAATATTGTTTTTCTATGTCAAGTGATAAGATTACATGAAGGAACCAGTGCCTAACGGGTTAATCAAAGAAGCTAGTTGTTACATGTCCAATTAATGTGTTAGGTAATTAAATAACTAAAACAACCCAAGGAAAATGCAGAGGATGGGCCATAGGTCCGTCCTATGGATGGGTGGTCCCTGTTGGCCGGGAACTTTTCTCAAATCACGATGGACAGCAAGAAGATCGTCAAAGAACATGAACAACAAAAGCGTTGACCTAGAGTTATGATTGAACCCGATTTACGTTGTTTTAGGGGAACGGAATGGGACTATGCCTTATGGAAGAGAGGTTGAGCTTTGCATCCCTCTTGTTTTCCATTCTCCTTGAACCAAGTGCAGCGTGATCCGCTTCAGACCGGGCGTTTCTGCATAAAGTAGTTCACTTGGGTCCGACGCTAGTTGGTGTTAGGAAATGACCAATAAGGAAAACCCTAACTCAGGTCGATTCTAAGTGGGAATGGCCGGAATACTTCCGCCATGTAGCAGACGCGGAAAGCCCTAGAACGCAAACCCCGTAACATTCCATGGGAGTGCCGGGTGGAGCTTTCTAGACATCCTTTCCATTGGACTGCTAAGACGTGTCTTGGAAGATACAATTGGACACGTTACATACCGAGTGTGCACATCGTAGCTGCTCACTAGCTGCTGAATTGCCTCTGGAAAAACTCCTAAGTCGAGTTCCTCGTTCGGCCTGTAGTCTGAGCTTTTCTCTTTCATGATCACATTATCGTGCTCCACCAAGCTATCGATCTCAGGTTGAGCAAGTTGGTCAGATCCACTTCTCTGTGCCGCTGGCTTGGTTCTACTCTATGCTTTGGTCGTCTATCTATGTCTTGGGATCTTCTCCTATTGGTGGGTTCCTTAAGGTGTTTATCTGAGTGAGTTCTTTGACTTATTGCATCCAATCCTCAATTTATCTCTACTCAATGTGTGTGTGTTCTTTCCTATGCACTTGTTCTCAATCAGGCTTTCAGCTGTCCTTAAGTGTACTTCAAGTGTGAAAATTTAGGGTGAGTGCAAAAAACAAGTATCTAAGCGGCTTATGCACTCTCGCTTCGTTTTAGGCCTGATAAGCTTGTTGACCCACTTTTGGCCGTCTTGTTAGGTTTTAGGGTTTCTCGATGTGTTGTCTTAGGTTTATTCAAGGTCTTTGGCTCAACTGACTATCGCTAGGACTCTGGGTCTTGCAGTAGCCTACTCGAGCTACTAAGTGGCTGCATCCTATGAATTTGCCTATTCCCTGCGCCAAAATCGAGTTCTGCGCATCGAGACTCGATCCAACTCGTTCAAATTGCAGGGGCCAAGTGATGGATTCGGACGGGGTCGAGGGCCGAATGGAAATTGTGGGCCGAGTGTGTCGCTCGGACGAGCCAAGTTGTCATGGCCGAGGGCCGAATGGGAAGCTCGGATGGGGTGATTCGGACGGGTCGAGGAGATTCACTCGGACAGGCCGAGTGGGTCTAGTCAAATGGGCGAAGGCACGCGGGCCGAGTTTTGATATGGCCGAATGAACTTTTGGCCAAGTCGGTTCGCTTGGACGGCCAAGGGCCAAATGGGAATTGTGGGCTGAGTGATCAAATCGAATCTCCAAGAGCTCTCTCTCTCTCTCTCTCTCTCTCTCCCTCCCTCCCTCCCTCCCTCTCAATGTCAGGGTATGAAATGAGCTCTTCCTTGATCTCTTGGCTCTTAAACTCCTTCCTGGGTAAGGTTTTGATGTCCCCAATAACTCACTTGCCGATAGTAAACATCCCCGGCGGTAAGATCAAATCGAATCTCCAAGAGCTCTCTCTCTCTCTCTCTCTCTCTCTCTCTCTCTCTCTCTCTCTCTCTCTCTCTCTCTCTCTCTCTCTCTCTCTCTCTCTCTCTCTCTCTCTCTCTCTCTCCCTCCCTCCCTCTCAATTTCAGGGTATGAAATGAGATCTTCCTTGATCTCTTGGCTCTTAAACTCCTTCCTGGGTAAGTTTTTGATGTCCCCAATCACTCACTTGCTGACAGTAAACATCCCAAGCTCTCTTTTTTTCCATTTTTGCATGATTTATGCCCTGTTTTGCCCTGTTTTACAGTAGCAAACCCTACGTTTTTTCGATCGGATCTCCTAATCCTAACCTACGCTAAATGCAACAAAGATCAAAGGCCAAAAACTAAAATGATTTCTCCATCTTTTCCAATCATCAGCCAACAAAATAACCCAGAATACTTAATTGTTTTGTAGATTAAAAAACCCAAACTTCCTACCTATCTCAAGCTCCGTTTTGGGGATGAATCCCTTACTTCGATGCTCGATATGAGGCATGCAAGTGCTCAATCTTGAATCCATTGGTCCTAGCAATGGAACCAAAATGTAGTGGGAGCTCATGCTCAACTGCCAAGACCCACGGACCACTTATTGTTTCAAGCGTTTCAAGCGAGCTCTCATGGCTATCTCTCACCTAGCCAACGTGCCATCGATCCTCTCGGGGTGTAGTGATCTTACCTTGATGCTAAAATGAGTTGCCTTTTCTCTCACACACGCCGGTAGCTCCACGA